>NC_062280.1:117036633-117340986 GCF_902655055.1 Lutra lutra | reverse complement strand
GTGATTAACCAGTTTTCGGGGGAGAGCATAAATGGAGACTCACCTGGTGGAGAGAAAGCAGAGCTCCCGCAGGGGAGGCAGCCAGCCTGGCCAGGCTGGGCACTGAAGGTGCCTGCAGGGCATGGCAGGCACTCTCCAGCTGCCCCTGCCTGGCTGCTGTTTCTAAATGTTCCCAATGGGCAGGGCCTGGGGCTGTGAGTCCCGGTGGGACAGTAGTGCCCCACTGGGCAGGGGTGGCTGTGGTAACTCTCTGTTCCTGGAGGGATATAGAGGGGGAAATTCTGAGCCATGGACTCTAGCTGAGGTACAGACTGGGAAATGGCAGAGTCTGAGGGAAGAATGAACTTGCCGGTAGGATTCAAGTGGGGAAGGGAGTGGGAGGGGAGATAGCAAAGCAAATACTGATCAGGGAAGAATCTAGATTGTGAGATAGTAGAATCTCTGTGCTTTCTTGTATTTACCCTCCCACCCCTCAAGCAACAATACCCTTGGCCTTTTGGGCACTACACAACACACTTCCATCTTTCTCAGTAGACACAGAGCTGCATATCCAGCATTGCTTATACACCAGGCTGTAGTTTGTCCTGTTTCCCAGGACAGGCTCCAACATGCTCATTGTATGATATGATGCACAGTCAATAATTTTTAGGTCTTTTAAACATAACATCAAGACAGGTGTGGCACCTAATTTCTCTGACTCTCCTTTCACCTGTGTTTCCTCCCTCCCCACCCCCCCACCCCCGCCATACAGTTGGGCTTTTCTCAATCAGGTGGCTGGCCTAGCTGAGAAAAACTATAGGCCTGTTCCCCTGCATGCTCCTAGCGGCTCTGTGGGTCCTCCCTACTTTTCACCTCTATCCTCCTCACTGGGCTCTGTCCAATTCCAAGGCCCCAGCCCCCCTCTCCTGCTCACACCCAGGCTTCCCAAACTCACCCTGGTGGCAGGTGAATCCAGGCGGACAGGGCTGACAGGTCTGGGAATCCAGGGCCTGGCTGCAGTAGGTGCCTGCTTCACAGAGGCAGCAGCAAGTCTCCTTGGAGACCCTAAGGCCAGTCCCATTCAGGGCCTCAGAGCCCCCAGGGCACGCACGTGGATGGGCACTGCCCACGGGGCAGTAAAAGGGAAACACACAGCTGCACAGAAACACAGACCCCCCCAGACTCTAGTTTCATGTTGAGAGGGTCTGTGTGTGCTATTGATCTCAGCACACTAGCTGGGTCCCCCACCCCTCTCCACATTCTCCACACTTGGGCCTTAAGCTGGCTGGGGGAGGGGTGGCCCTGAATTTGTCCCAGATAAGGGGCTCTGAGGTGGTCTACTGTCCGATGAGGCCTAAGTAGGTCAAGGTATCTTCCTGGAGGAGGCTGAACCTCGTCTAAGTGGCCAGGCCACTGGACAGTGTCCAAGCCTGTGTTCCCTACCCACCTCACCCTGGGCAACAGAATATGTGGACCACATCTGATCATCTCCGGGTTGGGGGACACAGTTGGGAGTGCTGGGAATGTCGGTTCTGGACACAGGATTGAGGTTGCCAGGTGAAATACACTGCATCCAGTCATATTTGAATTTCAGATAAACGATGAGCAATTAACAATGAATAAACAATAAGTACTACCGCATATTGCATAGGCCGTACTTACACTAAAAAATTATTTATTGTTTACCCGAAATTCATACTTAACTGGGTTTTCTTTCTTCCTTTCTTCCTTCCTTCCTTTCTTTTTTTTATTAATTGGGTTTTCTTGTATTTTTATTTGCTAAATCTGGCCACCCCACAGGGAATGACCTTGGAAACTAAGAAGGGCATCTCAGTGGGATTTTTTCCCTCACCCATCCTTCCCAGGGACAGAGGGAGGACTGGGGCACCAGAACACCCTAGCTGGGAAGCCCAAGCAATGGGTTACACAGTACTTGCCTCTGGGCTCTGCTATTTTGGTCTGCATCCTTTGGGACTCAGGGGGTTTACTCCTCTCTGGAGAGCCCAGAGGCTGAGACACAGGGGGAGCCCCAGATACACAGACAGGGGAGGTACTCACAGCTGCCCTGGGCCAGTGTAGGTGGAGGAGCCAGCAGGGCAGGCATAGCCCCCAGGGCAAAGTGGGGGGACCCCTGTCTGGGGCCCGCAGTAGGAGCCAACCCTGCATGTGACCTCAGCCACAGAACCTGAAAGAAACAGAATGGACCAAGGCACCTGGGTCTTGGGGGACTCAAGGTGGTACAGATCCAACCAAGACTGAGTGGGCCCTGGGAGACTGGGTATATGGCTTGCTAGGGCAAGCAAGTGGCCATACCATGCCTGCATGATGTGCCCTGTGCTGGTGAGACCTGCCTGAGCACCTGGCTTAAGCCTCAGGGGTGCGGGCACAGGGTTAGGGGCATGGGCTGGGAAGGGACAGATAGGCAAGGCAGTCTCACCTACAGGGCACTCAGCTCCAGCTCTGCAGGGGATCACAAACACATTTGCATGATCTTGAGGCTCAGCCTGGGGGCAGTAGTGGCCAGGGGGACAGAGCTCACAGTCTTCTTGGGATGATGCCCCTGGCTTTGTTCGAAAGGTGCCAGGTGGACAGAGAAAGGCATCCTGATCACCTGGACACCAGTAGCCTGGAGGACATGGGTGGCTTTTGAAGGAACAGAGACCTGGAGGCAAAAACATCAGGCATGGCCATGTGGCCTCTGAAAACCTCTTACTCTCCTCCATAGAGACTCTCAGCATCCAGCTTAGGATCAAACTCTCACCTGGGGACAGGCAGTGGTACCCGGGAGGGCAAGGGAGGCACTCTGCCAGACTCTGGCCTCCTTCTGCAGCCAGATAGGTGTGTTCAGGGCAGGCCTGTGGGGTTCCTGGACTGGTCTTATTCCCTCCAGGGCAGTAGTGGCCAGCAGGGCAGGGGTGAGTGGTCGGGTCTCCTGGAGAGCAAAGGTTGTGCTCACTTTCCATCCTTTCTTCCTGCCCAGAGGGCCTCCCTCGGCCCTTCTTGGGTCCAGTGCCCTCCTGGCTGCAGTGCAGTTAACTTACCGGCTTTGCACCAGCGCCCAGCAGGGCAAGGCCCACACTCATCTTGCTGCTTGGCTCCAGGGGCAGCCGCCACAGTATGAGGTGGGCATAAGGTGGGTTCTCCACTGCCCTCTGGGCAGTAAAAGCCTGAAGCATAAGGGGTCACACTGGGTCTTGTGGAAGGTAGGTAGACTGCTTGCTGTGGCAGAGCAGGAACAGCATGAATCCAGGGGTGGCCCGGGGGTTCTGTTGGCCCAGGAGTTGATTGGTCTGGATGCCAGTCCTGGCTTCACTTGCTTTTATGTTTGTAAAATTAGTAACCTTCTGAATTGCTCTAGGTGTCTATTCATATCGCATACGTTTGATGTATGTAATTACATACACATGCACATCCAGATACATGTTAGTTGCACAACACTGGGGCTCAACTATTTTTGATGATTTCTTTAAGGAATTTCTATGACCAACATGGGGATCAAACCTTCTAATGAAATTCAGAAGGTTACTGATTTGACAAGAGTCACGGGTTCTACTGAGCCAGTCAGGTGTGGGAGTCAGCTATTTTCAGGGCCTGTTTTTGACCCAAACAAGAAATCCTTTCCCCAGGTGGGTGCTGTGGTAGCAGCCAAGCAGCCTTGCTCTCTGCCTCTTTCACACTCTAAGGGCAAGAAACAGGGGTCATTACCTGGTGGGCACTGCTTGGCGCACAGTTGTCCCTGGGGGCATGAGGGCTGAGACTCCCTGGGACCTTGTGTCGTCAGTTCGGAGGTCCCAGCAGGACAGAAATAACCAGCAGGGCATTTCCCCCATACCTGTCCACCTCTAACAGCACAGAGAGGGGAGAAGGGTGAGATCAGGGTGCAGGGACTGATCTGAGCCCAGTGCCTCAGCACCAGAGGGGATCCAGGCCCTTGTTTCAGATAGTTTTATTGTGACCCACAGTGTGAAATGCTTTTGACCTCTCTCCCAGGAGAACACATGGATCTATCCATGTATAGGATAGAAACAAGACCCAGCAATAAAACGGGGCGTGAGGCTCAGACCCAGGGGTGCTGGGCCCAGTACAGCAATGGGAGCTCCACCCTTACGCATCCTTCCAGAAAAGACAGATTCCTGGATGTCTACTCCACTGACTGCGGAGCTCAGCGGATAAAGGGCAGGACTCAGGACTGCCAGTAGCAGGACGAGCCTCTCCTGGAGGAACTTGGTTAGTACTGCGGCACTCACTGTGAGGTGAGGAGGAAGGGGGCTGACAGCTAGTCTACCCACTCTCTGCATTACCCCCGGGCTTGCCAGCGGCCTGCCAGGTTCCTGGGCCTGGGCTCTCTAGAAGACTAGTCTGGCCACTAGTCTTATCTCCCACTCTGCAGCAGAAAGCAGGCTAGACCTCAGGAAGAACTTCCTGAGTACAGGGAGACAATCCTCCAGAAAGAGCATCTGAGGAAACCTCCATGATCACCTTTTAAGTAGAAAATCACCTGCTTTGAAGCAAGTTTGCCTCTGCATGAAGTAGAGCAACTCTTCTTTTGAGGATAACTCTTCCCAGTCTCAGGAAATTGGAGGTACGTGTTTTCAGCAAATGTTGGGAGCTTTCTCTGGACCAGAGACCCATGATATGCTTTCTTTTTGTCTGGTTACTCTGAGGGAGTTGGGCCAAGGGCTAATTTGAGGGTTGGGCTTGTCCCAAAGATCTTATGGGAGCCTGGGGAACCCCTATCCCATGCAGCCCTAGAGCCTGTGAGTCTCTGAATCCCAGGCACAGTGTTCTTCCAGTGGCTTCTACTGCTACAGTGAGAATGTCCCCATTGTATAAATACGTGTCTTCACCATACCAAGTAGGTGTAGGACATTTCAGGTAGAATTTGGCCGTCCTGAGCCCTGCTCTTTGATTATTTTGTTTATAGGTAACATTCATAGTCCTTCTAGCTCCAATAATTACAAAAACTATTCACATTGTAGAAGGTTCAGAAGAGGAGATAGAAGGAAGGATTGTTCCTCTTTTTCCCCAGGTGTATGTGCAGAACTCTGGTATTAACTGGAGGCACAAAGAATTTTGCCTCTAAGGAACTTTCCCATGTTTTTAGGCAGGGACTAAGCCGAGCTGTTTTTATTTTATATTGACCCTTCCTCAGTTTGAATGTATTTATTATTATTAAAAAAAAAAAAAAAAAAAGTCCTGGGCCTGTGCCCATTGTCCTATCTCTCTTCACCTAATTGTCAGGTTTCCTTCCCTGTTCAGGTCTGTGTGGCCAGGTAGGGCTGCCATCCTGTAGTGGGCCCTGGCCCCCTCGCTCCTTAGCTGCCCCACTAATGGGGGGAGGCAAGCTCAGGGCAGTCCCAGGGCCTGTTGGGCCTCTTTGTCTGGAGGGCATTCTTCGATGCCAGTGTGGGACTCTGGGCTATTACTGACCTGCAGTAGCTACCAGGGTGACAGACGGAGCAGTCACCCTCTTCCCGGAGGCCTGACGCATCTTGGGGTATGAAGGTCCCTGGAGGACATGGAGGAGGGGACCACGTTCCTGGAGAGGGGGGTTAGGCAGTGAAGATGGGCAGCTAAGGGCCCAGGTCACATTGATCCCTGTGGACCCATCTGCTCCATGCCTGGATCAATTAGTGACCAGGCCCCCCACCCATCAGCCTCTTGCTGCCCCCGTGGTGCTGAGCTTTTCCTTCCTGCTTTCTCAGAGCTTTTGAAGAGCTGAAATGGCCACGACTTTAGTCTCTCTCCCTAGGATTATTGTCCCGTTACAGAAGGGTAACTCCCTAGGGAAGGATTTCCAGGTAGCAGTGAAGCTATTTAGGGGCGAGGGGCTTTAATCTAGCCAAAAGGTTCAGTGGGCTGCCTTCTTGGCACCAGACACTGGGTTCTCTGGGACTGACTGGAACCAGTCCATCCATACTAAGCACATCTCTCTTGGGAACTGCCTTCTCCCAGCCAATCCTTCCACAGTGCCCTGTTGCCCAGCCTGGCTGGGTGGGATGTGCCTGTGTGGTTCCCCCCTCTCCAACACAGGTTGCCCCACAGCCCCCTTGCATCGGTGGCCCTTGTTTTGGGGGCCTTCCTCTGGCTTTGCTGACCTCAACATTTTCTTGTGGCCTGTGCTGTGGTGCCAGGGGCACCCCAGTATACACATCTGCAATGGGAAATAAGAGAAGTCCCCCAACAGGGAAAAAAGTTAAAGGGAGCAGCTGCATCTGCTGAAAAAAAATTTCTGACCAGGAGGGGGAGTAAGAAACTGAAAGGTGTGACTTTAGTTAGAGGGGGTTAAAGTAAGAATCAGCAACTTCAGCAAGAGTGGGTTGAGGGTCTGGGTGGTGGGGACAGGAAGGCAGAACAGTGCTTCCCCAGAGACCAGCTGTCCTCCGTGTGTGTGTGTGTGTGTGTGTGTGTGTGTGTGTGTGTGTGTGTGACTAATACAATGAGTAGTCATGGGGACAACAGGCCAAGTTCTTTGGACTTGAAATGTAAATATTCTGGGGTAAGAGGTCACTCATTTTAAAGTGGCATGTAGACCTTTCACACCTTAGTCACAGGGAAAACAAATGTATGCATCACCTGTGAATCAAACACTTGCAAAGTATAAGTAGTTACAACTCCTAAAATTGGCAGGAAGATTTGCCTAAATTGATGTAAGACGTGGAAGAGACTGTGAACTTTTGTGGATACCTATTTGTTTGCCAGGCTGCCTGGGGACAGCATAGATATGTGTGTATGCATGTGTGTGTGCCTGTAGACACTGTGTGTGCACACGTGTGGGTTTGTGTGTGCACTGTGAGTATATTTGTGCATATATGTATGTGTTCTGTGAGGGTGTGTGTATTGTGTGAGGGTGTGTGTATGGTATGAGGGTGGGCTCATGCACAGTGTGTTCAGGATGACTGGACTCAGACTTGAAGAGAGCACACTTGTGATCACTGGAGCACCATCTTCTGAACTTTGGTTCCACTTCCAGTGGCCCAACACCACCGAGGAGCTGTTCTCTATGTGTTGTTCAGGAAACTGCTCCAGATGGTTGACCCAGACCAGCACAGGTGATGACATCTGTTTGCCATCATCCTGGTCCAGGCCCTCACCCTGGACCCCCAGGCTGAGTGTAAGGAAGGGACAGGACATTGTGCATGGGTGAGTCAACAGCTGAAGAAAAGAAAGGGAACAGACTCGGTGGGATGGGCTTGGGGCAAAGATGAGGGGAGGATGAAATCTATGCAGATGGTCTTCACCATTGGCATTCCTAGTGCGAATACAGTGCCTGGCATTGTATCCTTAGGTTCTCCATGGAGTTTAAATGAGGAAAGAAAGAAAGAAAGAAAGAAAGAAAGAAAGAAAGAAAGGAAGAAGCAAGGAAGATAGGTGAAGATGTTGGGGAGAAAGATGAGGGCCTGGGATGCATGGAGACTTGAGAGCTTACCGGTTGGGCAGTAGGCATGTGCTGGGCAAAGCCTGGGCATTCTGGTGCCGGGATGAGGACAGTGAAAGCCAGGTGGACACGAGAGGCAGGTGTCTGAGCCTAGGGAGGGCTGGTACTCCCCTTGGTGGCATGGGGCAGGCCAAGCAGACCCTGGTTGGCAGAAGTGACCCTGGGCATTGGACACAAAGTGGTCCCTCTGAGAGCCAGGCTGGGTATGGTTGTGTGCTCAGGAATGTCAGTGCATTGTCCTTCCTTCCAGCTGGTTCAGGCCATGGTGACTGGAGTACAGGAGACCAGAGGCTGGGTGGGGGCACTGGAGAAAGAACTGGGGCCTGGAGATGGAAGTGTTGAGGTGCCTCATAGGAGGCACCAGAAAATCGCCCGAGGTCCCCAGTTGGAAGGCTCCAGCTTGAATCCTGGGTGGGGATCCCTGGCTTCCCCAAGCCTAGGAGACCAGGCTCCCTCCTGTAGCTCCTGGGGAGGTACCTGAGGGCAGAGGAAAGCCATGGGGCTCTAGGTCCTGAGGTCCCAGGAGCATTTGGAGCCAGCCACATAGGCACTGATAGGAGAGCTTAGGTCCAGACCAGGGCAAAAGGATCCAGCTGGGCACAGTCCACAGCTTCCTTCAGAGGTGCCACCTTGGATAGGGAGGTCACGGTTCATGGACCCTGTGTGTCCCCAGGTGGGAATATTAACCCCTGAGGATGAGACCTTTTCCTGCTTGCTAGAATGGAGCCTAGTACAATATGTGTTGAATGAAGCAGCCACTGGCCAGAGCCTCCCTTAGGGCATCTCTTCTTCGGGTTGGCCAGTGGCGCAGCCTGGCATTTCACGGGCAGAGCCCAGCTTTGGGCATAGGTTAAGGGGTGGAGAAGTGGGCCGTGTCCCGGGGACAAGAAGCCCTAACATCAACTCGCAGGCACAAGCCTTCCCACAGACTCAAGTCCACCCCAGTGGGAACCCCAAAGACCGTGACAAACAGATGTTCCCATTGTGCTGTTTGTGTCTAGGGTGTTAAAGTTGGGAGTTTGAAGGAGGAGGGACCCATAGCTGGGAGGGGATGGGAAACACAGGGCAGATGCTCACCTGGGCTGCTCCTTGTTGTCCCCATGGGGCAGGGCACAGGGTACAGAGTCCCCTGGGTGCAGTAGTGGCCTTGGGGGCAAGGTCCATTGAGGGGAAAGGCAGATTTTCTCTGGGGAGTGGGGCTGGCAGCTCCCCCCTCACAGTAGTAACCAGCTGAGCAGGGTCCTTGGATATAGAAAGACTAGAATTTTAGAGCAGCAACGGAAACCTTACCAGCTGCCTATGCTATATCTTGCCTCCTCCCTGGTCCCTGCCTGCTGTACCTAACCCCAAAGAATCATGGAAATTAAAGCAGGAAGAAGGGAGTCCTTGACCCTTAGCTGGTGGCTTCCACACGGAATCCAGGGGGAGGGGTAGCTCTAGGAGGTAACAGGTGTGGGCACTTGCTGTACACCAGGCACTGTTCTAAGCTCCTGTTTGTAATGACCACACTCTCCACAGCAACTGTGGGAGGTGCATACTGTGATCATCCCCACTTTACAGGGGAGGAGACTGAGGTCCGAGAGATGAAGTGACTGTCCGAGGTCACACTCGCACTAAGTTCAGAGCTAAAATGAGAACCTATTCTTGGCCACAAGCCTGAGGACTTTTAGGGGAAGGAGGGAGGAGCAGGGTTCAAGGGAGGAAGTAGCAGGGGGCCACACTGAGGCAGGCTGTCAGACCCAGACCCGTGCTATGGCTCAGCAAAGGAGAATGCTGGGGGAAGCCACACAGTGGAGCCAGGACGTAGCTCCACTGGGTCGCCGGTACTCACCTTCAGTCTGCCCGTTGCCCTCCCCAGGGCAATACCTCCCTGCAGGACAGGGCTGGCAGGCCCTAGGAGAGAGAGCACCTTCCCGTGGGTTCAGGGTTCCCTCAGGGCAGGGAAGAGCGGAGGATGTCCCTCCTGGGCAATAGTGACCTGTGGGGAAGGCCAGTGTCCCTGAGCACCATGCACCCCAACCCCACAGTGGCTCCCTGGGCCCTACAGCCTCCTACCGTTCACGGCAAAGAAGTGAGGACAGACTTGAGGGGATGCGGAGAGCACAGTGAAATGATGTGGAAGAGGACACTGGCCCCAGTGGTGGAA
Organism: Lutra lutra; assembly: GCF_902655055.1. NCBI lineage: Eukaryota > Metazoa > Chordata > Mammalia > Carnivora > Mustelidae > Lutra > Lutra lutra. The sequence goes on along the minus strand of NC_062280.1, from coordinate 117,331,423 downwards.
GAAGGTGGGGAGGATTAGAATCCGGGCTAGTGGGGTGGGAACTTTTGGGTGGGGGTGTGTGTGCAGACAGCCAAGGTGTGCCTGTGTGCATGTGTGTGTACCTGCCCCTGTGTGTGGGACATCAGCTTGGAGGTTTCTGGGGTCATTACTTAGTGAGAGTAAGTGACAGGTGCGGCCTGGCTCCATAGGTCAAGAGGGAGAGTTTCTTGTCCTGGAGAAAGTGGGGTCATGTGCACTTTACACAAGCCCCCGTAGCCTCCTCAAGGAATAGCTGCCCTAAGACCACCTGTTAGGGTGGCCTTGGCCAACAACTTGCTGAAGAGTCTCACACAAGATGTGCTGTAGTCTTCTCTGTGGGGTGTTTACTGAGGGAGGCAGCTCCCCTGGGGTGGGATTCTCATGGGTCCTCTGGTTGTGCTTTAAAGACAGGTTGTGGCTGTCCAAGGACAGCGGCACCTTAGGATCAGAGTGGAACTGACCAGAATGTCCTGCCTCTCAGACCTGTGTTCCTCCCTCTGTAACATATGCACACTCACCTCCTGGGCACCTACTGGGAACCTAGGGTAATGACTTGTGAGGCTGGTCACAGACCGTGTAAAGGAAGGTAGTGGCAGCGTCCCCAGGCGGGTGAGCCTCCCACAACAACCTTCACCCTGTGTCCTCCCTCTGCAGTAGGATTAGCCCCATTTTATAGGTGGGTCACTGGCTACCAGAGAAGGCTGAGGTTTTGCCATCAAGCGTAGAGTTCTGGGAGAGGGCTGAGCTTCGGGGGCCAGAGGTCCCAGCTGCACTGAGCCCTGAGGTGCACTGTCCATTGCAGTCATGTCCAGTGTCCCTCTACCCTTGAGAGTGAGGGCAGAGACTGGCCCGAGGGCATTCATTACCTTTGGGGCAGGTGGTGGGTTTCACAGTAGCAGCCTTTTGGCAGTAGGTGCCCCCTGGACAGGGCAGGCAGGTGTCAGCCCCAGGCAACGGGCTGAAAGTGCCAGGCTCACAGGGCTGCTCGCTCTGAGCCCCTGGGGGACAGTGGGAGCCAGGGGGACATCTGTAGCCATGGGTTCCGTCAGAAGGTGAGGGCACAGCACTTCCTCCCAGGTAGATGTACCTGAGGAAATGGAGAACCGTGGCTGAACCTCCTATAGCATGACCATGGGGTCCTGGACAGGTAGAAGGTGGGAGAAAGGGGTGGCCTTTGGAGCCTTAGGTCATCAGAGTTGTGCTGAGGATGAGGCCAGAGTGGCCACAGTCAAGGGCCATCCCTCAGATGGAAGGAGGTCCTCTGGTCCTCAACTCTAAAATGTCTATGCTCCTGTGATAGGAAACTATGCAGTAGGGGCTCAGGAAGGGTACTGGGAAGGGTTAGACATTTCCTAGAACAAGCATGGCTCTCCTCTCCAGAATTTCTCTGTCCTCAGGGCCCTGAACAGATGGGGCAGGCCTTCCTTCACATAGGACCCAAACGGAGCTTACTGGTGGCTGTGGCCAGTCTCTAGCCCTTTCAACAGTAGGGGGAAAATGCACCTGTTAGGAATCTCAGACACCGTCTGCAGAGGCTGTTGGCGAAGGGGGTAAAGACCAGGGCCTGGCAGGGGCGACAGAGGGTGTGGAGGCTGTCCTGGGGCTGAGTGGTACATGGGGCTGGCCCAGCACCCCAACACTCTTAGATCTTGGAAAGTCAGTGCTAGTTCAGCCTTGTATCTAAGGGATGACACATCAGAGGCTCCCATCCTGGGGCACAATCACCCTAGCCCAGGATCCTCATAGGGGCTGAGGAGAGACCATAGGATCTAGGATTAATCTGTGACTTGGGGGTCATGTCACACCTGACTTAGGGATACTCCCTCTTTGCACTGAGGACTCCAGGGTCAGGGTCCCCTACCCTGCATCGCAGAGCTCTGCCTCCATGGCATGGGACAGCCCAGGATGGCTGCAGTAGTGCCCTGGGGGGCCCGGCAGGCACTGGTCCTCACTGGCCAGGCCTGGAGCAGAGGAGTAAAACCCAGGCAGGCATGGCACTGGGAAGCCTGTTCCCCTGGGACAGAAGAAGCCAGGTGGGCAGATGTCATTCCCAGAAAGTCCCGGGGCCTCCACCTGTGTATTCAGAAAGAAGGAAGAAAGGCCTTTACATCAGAGCTGTGGTCTTGGGTTGCACACACCGCTGCCTGCACCTGCTGGCCCCTGGAGGGTGCAAATAAGAATGTTACATGAAAAATCGTCCCATTACTACATGCTTTCGCCTGTGGCAGCCAGAGACTAAGGAGGAGGAGTAAGGAGGTCCGGGAGGAGTCTCTTACTTCCTAAATCATAGTGTTGACTCAGTGGCTTCCCTCCCCTCTCCTCTTCATCCCTGGGCCTATTTTCTCTGTAGTGTCAGTGTGGAACTGGGGGCTTCCAGAAGGGGTAGTTTCTAAAAGAGAAGTTGGGGTCCAGAGAGGGCAAAGGGAAGGTATGTTCAAGGTCACACAGCAAGTCAGTAACAAAATGAGAATCAGAGACAATCAACTATCACACCAACATCATGCCATCTGTTTGTGCAACGCGGGTCTGGATGTCCATCTACCCAACTGACTCTCCACTACCCTGTTCTACAGTACAATGATCCTACATATTGACCGTTTCTTTCTCATCATGTGGCCTTGAGAACCCCATAGAGTTCCTGTAGCTGCATGCCTAAAGTAGGATGACCTCGGGGCTTCCCACTGAGAACTGCCGGATCACTATGGACATAGAACAGGCATGTTGGCCAGCACTGAATAAAGCCTCTGTTTATGTTACTGCTGTTATCGTTACATGCCATCAAACCCCAGGAGTCACACACTGGAAGGCGAATGACTTAAAAGAAAAAGGTCACTGCCACCGTGGCTTACAGATGCCATGGATTAGAAGACACTGTTGATTTTAGAGATGTTAAATGTGAAAAAGATGCACATCTTAGAATCACTGAAATAAGCTATCACAGGGTGGGTCCTACACTAGGCCCTGGTGACACAGAAGTGAGAATGGTCCTGCCCTCAGGGCACTTGACCCTCAGCCTAGTAGGAGCCACTAGCCAGCTCTGTGGTCCAGTACCCCAGGGGTGTTGCAGGTGGGCTCAGATACACGTCTGGGGGGCCATGCCCAGCGTTATATACCTTGTGTCTGAGGGGGGTGGGAGACACTGCTCCTCCTGTGCAGTAGTAGGCCACGTGGCAGAGCCCTGATGGCTGGGACAGCCCTTCTGATGAGCAGAACATCCCTAGAAGAAGCAGACCCACTGGCTCTGGCACCAGCCCTGTCTCTCTTGGGCTGTGCCTGACCTGCTCCTCCCTCCCTCGGCTTTCAGACTAGCACAAGGTTTTGGCAGGATGGCCAGGCAGAATACAGGGAATGAGGGGCAGAATGAGCTAGGGAGACATGGACTCGTTTGATTGCCCTTCTTCTACTTCTCTTCATTCTCTTCTCAGCCCTTTAGTTGAGGCTTCCCAAGGGCCTGTGACCCAGAGTCCACCAACCTGCTGGGCACAACTCACAGTCCAGCTCTGCACTGGCCCCTCGCCTGGGCCCAAATGTCCCCCGAGGGCACGGGTTGGCCGTGGCTGAATGGGAGCCGGGGGGACAGAAGTAGCCCTGGAGGCACAGGTTGGGGCCACCAGCCATGGGACCTAGAGGGCAATGGCAGGGTTAGCCTGAGCTTGCCGTGGGATCCCTACCTTCTGAGCATCCTGGTCAGAGACGGGACCCCAGGCTCTGAAGCTGGCCTGGCCCAGGTCCTCAGTCAATGTTCTTGATTCTTTGTCCAATTTCTGGGCATGTTGGCTTGGAGGGGGACCCTCAATGGCTACCCAGGAGACCTCTGTGGGCTCCAGAGATCTCCAGCCTTGAGGCTATCTGTTGAGCGTAAAGCTCCCTTTCTCCAGAAGGTGGCACTCGTCCCTGCTGGACATGCTGGTCTGCAGCCACTACTGCCTTGCTATGGCCTCTCTGCCAGGCCAGTAGCCACCCATGTATCTCTAAACACGACCAAGGCCCTGTCATGACCTCAAGTGTGTAGAATGTACCTTGGGAAAACTGAGTCAGGCCACAGCCACCTAGATCCTCGGGTCCTAGACCTCAGACTGTCCTGTCCTGCATCTGGTGCCTATTGTCCTGAGCTTGGCACAGGGTATGCCAGGGTATGAGTCGTCATGCAGTGCCTCTTCCTGACATGTCCTTTCCTTGTACCTGGCTGGTTTTGGTGTCCCCTTCCCTCCACTCTACTGTCAGTTGTCAAGGGGTGCATGTGGATCGTAATACTATGACTATGACAACCAAGTTTCTGACATAAGAATTCCTGAGATACCTTCTAAAGCCAAATCTAAAGGAGGACATAAGGGAGATACCAGGGGTCTCCTTTTGCACTGAGCCAATTCGCTGTTAGTCCCCGCCCTCCCCCCAACCTTTTAGAAGGGAGGTGACCTCTTCCTTGTCAAGTAGGCATCACTTCTGCAGGGGCTCGAACTACCAGCACCTCACCCTGGGACCCAGCACCACATGGGGGCCTTGTGTTCAGCCCCAGTGAGCCTACCTGTGCCTGAGGCTTCACAGTAGAATCCTGCAGGGCATGGCTCACAAGACCCCTTGGCCTCCTGGGGCTGGAATGTTCCGTTCTCGCAGGCCCTTGGCTGGGGAGATCCCTCTGGACAGTAGAAGCCACGGGGGCACCGGAAAGATGTAGGGGTGGCTGAAGTCTGGCCAGGAGGACAATAATAACCTGGTGAGCATAACCCATCTGGGAAGGGTTTTCCGGACCCTGTGGAGAAGGGGTGGAGGCATGCTGAGTCCACGATGGTGGGCCTGGCTGCCAATGAGATGGAAAAGGAGAAAAGGGACCTGGAAGTATGTCTGGAGCTATGCCTAAGCTTGGAAGTGCAGTGTGCCCTGAGGCTCAAGGTGCCAGGCTTTGTAGCCAGACCCCATGTCCCCTCATGCTCGGGGCTCTCTCCCTGTGCAGCTGTGCAGGAGGCCTTTCTCAACTTAGGTTTTTCATCTGCAAAATAACAGCCTTATTCTGAGGATAAGTGAGTTAAAAGGCCTGTCTGGTCACATCCCATGGGATCATGTAGAACCAAAGTGAGAGAGTGCTGACTTAGGAACCTAGAAGTAGAGGCTCTGTTGTGGTTGTTGGAGGTGTGCAGGGCTCTTCTGCCCTGGCCGCAGGTGATGGGCCAAAGCCTCACATCCTCAGCCTTTTTATGGTGTGACACAGACACATGCTCCTAGGGGGCCCCCGGGGGACCATTTGTGGGAATTCATACCTCCCTTCTTCTGCTTCCCAGCACTGTGCACCAGCCTGTTTACTGCCCTACCATATCTGGTTCTAGGTGATCTATACATGAATGTGGTAGACAACTACAATGGACAAAGACACACCATACTTTGTCCTCCTTCTCTTTCCACTGTGGTACTGCTATGTCTACCCTCTCATTCTTAGGCTCAGCTCTGGCAGGGTCTCCCAGAGTGGTCCCCTGCCATTCTGGACAGAAGCCCCTGCTTCCTGAACAAGGCCATTAACTTCAAAGCCTGCAAGGGCTCCATGAAACCTCAACCCCTGTGGGATCAAAGTCCCCCCAACTCCAGGACAGCTGGAGTGTCTTGTCTGCCAGAAATCAGTGTGCTTGTGCTGGGATATTCATGTTCTTGGTTGTCTTTTTCTATCCCCTTCCCCACTGTCAATTCTCAGGGGTCAGGGTCAGGTAACCTTTGCCTTCTCTATCCATCCCCGTGTTCAGGCCTCAGGCAATGTCCCCTATATAGAGCTGCAGGTCATAGGTGATGGGAGGGAAACTATGATGTTACCCGCATGCAGGCTGAATGCCTCTGGGATAAATGGATTAGTTAAGGACCTTGCAAAGTCCCAGAGAATTGGCTCTTGTCACCTGAATCTGAGCAGAACTGTCCTGCAGGACAAGGCCTACAATCCTTAGCACTGCGTGCGCCAGGCCATTCTCGGAAGGTGCCCCTGGGACATGGGTGCTGGGTGGGGCTCCAGGTACCCAAAGGGCAGTAGTAGCCAGGAGGACAGTTCACTGGCCAAGTAGGCCTGGTGCCTGGTCTCTGGATCCTGAAGGAACAGAACCTGTGGAAACAGCCAGTAGGTGGTCAGCAATGACAGCCAGGGCCTTCTGTATCCCTAGGTTTTCTAGACAGTGAGGGTCCTCTAGGGGAAGGAAGCTCCTGGAGCACAGAGGATTTGGGCAGAAGCAAACCACCCCCCAGACCATCTGAGGTCAGAGGAAACGGACATCAAGATGGACAATAGCCTCTTTCCTCATGGGTCTTGTACTTGAAACCTACAGTTCTTCAAGCCCCCTGTATTGGCATTAGGGTTTTAATTACATTGGGCTCTGAAAGGCAAGGGTTCCTGGAAGGCCTGTGGTCACTGGTCCCTGCAACATGGCTGAGTCCCTCTAGCTTCAGAGAGGGCAGGACAGGTCAGGTGTCACCCAGATAAAGAAGGAACCCCAGCCCCAGCAACACCTCCTCACTTTCCAGCCAGGCATATCTTGCAGAGGCTCTGTCCCGGTTCATCCTGATACTGCCCTGGGGGGCAGAGCTGGGGTTCCAGGCTGCCTGGGGGGCACGAGTGCCCAACAGGGCAGAGAGTCCCTAGAAAACCACCGGAGATAATTATTTCCTCTTGGGAGACTCCCCATCTCCCAGCCAGAGCCCACAACAATTCTTACTCCCTCTAGGCGAGTGTGGTTGAGGGGATGGGGTATGTGATTCATGGTGCTTCTGATGTGTGACTCTCCTAGGTCTGGCCCCTTATACTTCAGCCCCACCGACACATAGAGGGACACTCCAGCTGAAATCCAGCTCTGTGTGGAAGGTCCACGTAGGAACCTCCTGTTGGCCTCTTGTGGGAAGAAGCGAGATCTGTAGTGACAAGGCTGAGTGGGGTGAGGGACAGTGCTCTCCACAGATTGGGTGTTGAAACTGGGAACCTCATAAGTTACCTGAGGCAGCCCCAGGCTCCCAGGTCAGAACATCTCTCACCAACGGTGTTCCCAGGGGTCCTAGTCCTATGAAATATTCTTCAAGTCATAGACTCTTTGGGATGTAAGTTTGGGAAATGCTGTGTCAACTAAGTCCCCTGGAGACAACCTGTGCTCTTCATCATACAGAGCACTAACAAGCATTAGGAAACCTGTCCATGTTCATGATCTCAGTTTTCCACTGGCCTTGGATTAGTGAAGGCGTGAGATGCGGGTTGCAAGGGAGCTAGTTTAGAAGAGAGACCACAGGAAGAGATGGAACAGGATCAGAAACCTGTACTCTTCAGGATGAAGTGTTGAAACTCTTTTTTTCTTTTATGTATGGACTTTTTAAATTTCTGGGGATAGTTGATGCATTTTTTGGAGATGTGGTCCTAATTAGGTTGTGCTCTGGGTTGGGGCTTTGTCCATGCTAAGACCAGATCTCCCAGGGAGGATGGTATAGGGGTATCCCTCCTAAGAGCTGCAATATGAGAGGGAGCCTCCCTGTTTGGTGAGGAGCCCCTTCCCACTGAAATGCTATTAGGTTGTAAGCTTGGTGAGAGCAGGGCACTGGAATCTCTTGGCTTTCTACAGACAGTGCCTGACACACCGTCTCAGTGACTGCTGGTTGGAAGACTGCCTTAGAATGGAGATCATAGGCCAAGTGGTCTGCAGGCTGGATCTGCCTGCAGTGGAGCTTCGCTTGGCTTGCACAGAAATATAATCTTTTAAACTTAGTTGCCTGGATTTGCAGCTTTCCTTGAGCCCTGATGTGCACTGTGGTCTCTTCATGCATTTGCATTCACAGCTGGCCTGGGCCCTGCAGGTGTGATCCCTACTCCTAGGAGGGGTTCTTTCATGTCCTTCCAAATCTCTCTGATTGGTATTCTGGTGACAATTGTGTGGATCTGCAAAGATTGTGTCCTGGCCAGATCCTTTTTTTCTATTCAGTGGCTGACCTTCCCTTGCATAGCACACTTGTTAAAGGTTCTCAGGGCCGGGCACGATTCCTAGGAACCAAGGGTGACTTCACTGTGCTTTTCTTTATTGCAGGAAAGAATGTCAGAATGCAACTGAGTAATGTAGTGATAGAGCCAACTTTCAATACATTCTGATAAAAAAAAAAAAAAGGGAATCTGCTTTAAACTTTTAGTATAATTACATGCATCTCAAAACTGATGTATAATTAAAAACTCTAGTATAATTACATACATCTCAAAACCAACCTGTTCTTGGTTCTCAGCTGAGAACAGAGGCCCCAGAAGACAGAAGTGTGCCCCCTCTGCCAAATGGATTTCTAATGCACCCTTGTCTTTGGAGTCTGAGCTTCTACCCATTCTCTGTTGGACCCCGGGTAGCACATGAGGAGGAAGACCCTTCCTGCTCCCTTATTATAGTTTCTTATACAGCTTTCCCCCCAAGCATGGGATTCCCCATTTTGACTGATTTTTAAAAAATGCTTCTTGTTTCTTCCTTTCCTCACCACTCATCCCATGCATCTCCCATCTCCTTTTCTGTGCTTTGGGCTCATGAGGAGCTTTGCTAACCCTTGGTGTTTTCAGTCCCTTCCACGGCAGGTTCCAGGTCAAGAGGGCCTGTCTCACTGCAGTTAGGCCTCAAGAACCTGAATACAGAGGGAGAGCCCACAAGCATGTCTTCTTTCCAGTCTGGCCCACTGGGACTCCCATAGTACCCTACCCCTACCCAAATGTCGAGGAGGTCCGCTCTTACCTGGACTGTGCCCAGAGACAGAGGCCCTGGGGCAGAACCAGCCTCCTTTGCATGGGGCTTCTGGGAAGCTCAGGCCAGCCCTGGAGCAGAACCAGCCACCTGGGCATGGCTGGCAATCCTCCTGAGACATGGCCCCAGGGATGGGCAGGAGAGAGCCTGCAGATACACACTCCATAGCTACCGTCAGGGGGCCCCTCTCCCAGATGGAAACCCAAGGTGATGCCTCTCAGACTGGAGAGCTGTGGCCCTGCTCTGCCTGCTTAGCCTCACAGACTAGGGGCTGAAGGGCTCCTCAGCCTCCTGAGCTGCCTCACCACATGGTGGTCTGGGACCTGACAAAGCTGAAGTGCAGCTCATCCCCCCATCTTTGCTGCAAGGCCTCACTCATTTCTTGCGGTGCCTCTGCCATTCACCACCTCCATGTTCGAGTACCCCCTCTCCCCAGAGAGCCTGGGCCCAAGCTCTATGTCACCTCATTCATCATTCTACCCTGAAGTCCCAAGCGATGTGGATGCAGGATGGACATTGCTCTTTAAGTACAGTTTGGGGGTTTCTTCTCTGCCCTTCCTAAGATATCTTCCCAAGGCTGGACCTCTACTCCTTTCTCTTCTCAAGGGCCCAGAGCACACCCTTGCCCTGCTGGTGCCCCCCACCCCACATCGGTAACTTACCTGGAGGGCATGGAGTGGGTCTGGGGCTGCCTTTGGGACAAAAGTGGCCTGGAGGACAGAGGTCTCCTGTGATTCCATCAGTGGGGTTGGGGACAGCTGCTGCTTGAATGCAGTGGAACCCTGCCCTGCAAGGCCCAGATACAGTCACCAGCCCAGGCAGGAGGCAGTAGGAGCCTGTAGGAGAGAGGGAACGATAGGATCCCCAATCATGGGGAGGGGAGAGATTGGGGCACTTCCCACCCCAGCCAGCAGATGTACATTGCTGTCTGTGGTCACCTGCCCTCCATGGTCAGGGAGGATGGGGCCTAGTATGGCTGGGGTGGAGGTATGTCCCTATCTCCTTACCTGGATCACAGAGAGTGCAGTCTGACTGCTGGACACCCCCTCTCTGTGGCCTGTAGGTGCCTCGGGGTCAGGGGAACTGAGAAGCAAAGGACGTGGAGGCTGGGCAGTAATGGCCTGCAGGACACTCATTCCCCACCACAGAGGAGGTTTTGATGGGCAGAAGAAACTAAAGAAAAGACAAGTGGGGGGGGGTTGTTCACAGGGCTCGGTGGCCCCACCAGCATGGAGCGGGGCAGAGATGGCTGCCCAGGTTCACCTTTTATCGTCGGCCTCAGGAGTTATTGATCTGCTGGGGACATAGCTCTGCTACAGCCCAAGGCCCCGGGGTGGGTGGAGGTGGGGGGGTGGGGTTCCTCAAATGGCTTGAATTTGAGCAAAAGAGCCTCAGGTTTGAAATTAGGAATGATACCCAATAAAGAGATCAAGAAGCGTGGCTAGAAGATGTGGCAGTTCTACAGAGAACTTTTTTAAAAGTCACAGCAAAATCAGGTTGAAAGGGGTCTTCACAAGCATCTGGTCCAGGCACGTCCTATAGCAGGAAAGCACACCCTGCAAGGCCGGACACGTGAGCTCCCAGGATGGCCTCTCAGCACTCACCCCTCAGGACAAGACTCACAGTGGCCCTGGGCAGCTAGCCTGTTGTAGGTGCCTGCTGGGCAGGGCCTGGGGGTAACAGTGCCTGGGGGACAAAAGTGCCCTGAAAGGGAAGCAGGTCCGACAGGTCAGGTCCACAGGAAACACCACTTTCTGGCTCTCAGAGTGCCCCCAGCCTAAACCCAGTTCCTATAGGGCCAGGGGACCGTGGAGTCCGGTCTGAGTGGTGGCCTTAGGGCTTGCTCCCTTCCCACCTTCTAAGGCTCCTCCTCAGACCAGCCCCCAGAGGTACCTGCAGGGCAAGGGCCACTGGTCTCTTCTCCTAGGGAGCCGTTGGGAACGAGGGCCCCGTGGCGGCAGAAGAAGCCTGTGCTGCAGGGCCCAGAAGGGCTGGTGAGACCCGCTGAACTGCAGTAGTGGCCAGGCGGGCACGGGGAGCAGGCAGCCTGCAGGAAATGCCCCCATTAAGATGCCAACCCCCAGCTCTATCTGGGGCAGGGAAGCAGCGACTGCATCAGGAGACCTGAAAGGGGCCTCAGGTCCCAGAACAGCTTGTCCTGGTTCACCTTCCTCCATCCATAGCACCCCTGATGGCTACTTGCTCCCCTCTACTTGCACATTCTCCCGGGGTGGGGGCGGGGGGGAGGTGCACAAAGGCTTAATGCTCCAAACTACTCCATCAGCAGCTTGTTCTGCCTGCTTTCTTTTTTTCCTCTCTACCTCTGTGTCCTTTCATAGTTTGACCAGTCACACCAGGGGAAGCCTATCCTTCGATCTACCTCCAGGGAAGCCCTTTCTGCTCATTTGAGTGTGGAGGACCAAGCACTCCAGAGCACTGGGGATTTGGGGGCTTATGACAAGTCAGGAATATTCCTTTCACAATAGGAGGGCCTCTGAATAGTGAACTACAAACCATGATTTGGAGGTGCTTGTGAATAGAACCAGATATTAAAGTTGCTTTTGGAATCTGGCAATTTAAATAGAATTTTGTACATCCTCTGGTGGCCCTTTATGAATTATATATTAATATGTATTATAAAATAATGTTTCAGGTCACTCCTTTGCTCAAACCTTGCTTTGGCCTCTATCTTACTCAGGTCCTCAAGGGGAGCCCAGGGTGCTACATGGCTGGCTCCTCCCTCCCTCTCCAACCTCCCTCCAGCCCACCCTCCCTGAGTACCCTCCTTGTGCTCCCGGCAACCCCCAACATGCACCGGCCACACAGGGTTGGGGAGGCGGTTGCTGCTCCCTTTGTTTCCAAAGTCAGCGTATACAGTCATACGCATAGCCCACAGGCAGGTGCTGGAAGTGGCTATGTGCCGGGCACTATTCTGACACAGAGTAGGGAACAAAAGACAAAACTCCCTAGCTTTGTGGTGCTTATATTTTAGTGGGGAATAGAGAAAATAAATAAGGCCAGTAAAAAAATGCTATGGTAGACTATGATATGTGCTAAGGAGGGCCAAGGAAGATCTCCCTGGGAAAGTGACTATAGTCCCCCAGGAAGGAGAAGCTAGCCAGGTGGGCTCTTCTCCAATCCCCGTTTGACCTCAAGGGCAGTATGGCTTGGCTAGATCCAGACAGTGCCCACACCCAGCCTCCTCCTGGGCTGGGGTCTCCTTACCTCTGAGCTGAGCTTGGTGTGTGCGCTGAAGGTGCCAGGTGGACAGGGCTGGGGCACGGCTGAACCCCTGGGACAGTAGTGTCCTTGAGGACATGGGCCAGCCTCCTCTGGAACCAAGAAATGTATGGTGAGTAGCAGGTATTCTGAAGAACTCCCTCTGCATCACTGGTACAGTCTCTGGGCCCTGGAATTGGGCTGTGAGTCTCTTTTGCAGGTCTCACCCTCTGCACCTGGCTATTCCAGCAGAGCCCTGTGTTGCTGTTACAGAAGGGAAGAGATCGGGGAAGCTGTTCCTGACATGGGGTGGTGGCATCTGGAAGGGAGGCAGGGCAACTGAGGGAGGCAGGGCCTCTCTGGAAGTCTCAAGTGTCAAGGTCTAGGGGATAGGCAGACAGCATTTGAGACTGAGGCAAAGTTTCTATCACCATCCCAGCTCTTTCTGTAGAAGCCTTTGTAGATCTTCCCACGCTGGTTTGTATTTTATTTTATTTTTAAAGATTTTATTTATTTATTTGACAGACAGATCACAAGTAGGCAGAGAGGCAGGCAGAGAGGTAGAGAGGAGGAAGCAGGCTCCCCGCCAAGCAGAGAGCCTGATGAGGGGTTTGATCCTAGGACCCTGAGATCATGACCCAAGCTGAAGGCAGAGGCTTTAACCCACTGAGCCACCCAGGTGCCCCAGTATTTTAACATTTTTTCTAGTTTCTGGAGATGCCTAGCTATGTCTTCTCTCCTCTCCCTCCACCTACACGGGCCCTGTTCCAAGAGGCCTGCTACCAGGGCTGCTTGGTGACTAAAGATGGGAACCAGCCAGATCTGGGCTGTTGCAGAGGAGGCTATTGTAACTGGCAGGTCAGGAGCTGGAGGGATGAGCTGTGCATTAGACAGTGACTTCACCAGTGTCTGGGCCTCCCTGAGGACGGTATGACTCTCAGGGCCCGAGGGCAGCTGAGGAGTGGCAGAGAGCTGAACTGGGCCTGGGCCAGTGGGCCTGGGCACTCAAATTGGCTACTGACTGTGTGTCCTTAGGCAAAGCACACTCTCTTCCTGAGCCTCAGTTTCCCTTCTGACAGAAACAAGCATTGTACTAGATCATGCCCTGTGGTCCCTGGATTCCAAAAACGACTTGAGCCCCAGAAGATAAAACCACTGGAATGACCCCTCAGCTATACAATGAGAACCACTTGGGAGGGCTAACATATTGACCATACCTGGGCTGAGCCTCACTCTCAACACTCTGATCTGATGGCCTGGCCCTCCCACCAACCCCATATCAGTCAGTACGTGCCAGGTGACTCAAAGCATGGCTCAGCTGAAGAGGACTTTTAAATGACCCCTAAGGTGAGCTTACTCAGGTCTGCTTTGGTGTTGGCCCTCAGTCTGGCCTGTGTGGGACATAGGAGTTCTTGGGGTGTCCTGCTGAGGAGGGATAGTAGGTAGTGGAGACAAATGTCGAAGTGCTATGCATGCTGGGGACCAGTGTCCTGCTCTCCCATGAATGAGAGCCCAGGAACACAGGTGGCCCAAGTTGGGTACCCCAATTCTCTTGGACAGAATAGACTCATTGGTCTCTCTGGTTGACAGAGTGGATGGAGGGCTCTGAATCTGTCTCCTACCTCCTGGTTGGTGGGAAACGGGATCAGTGTCCAGCAGGGAGGGCCTGGTACCTTCAGTGCCAGCCTCTGGATTAGGCCGGGTGGATCCTCTGGAGCAGAAGAAACCTTTCCAGCACTGTCCGCCGGCTTCTGTAGCATTGGCCCTGGGGCAGAACCTGCCTCCGTCACAGGCTTGACATCCTGGCAGGCTACTCAGTCCCAGCACGGGGCCATAGGTGCCTGGGGGGCAGGGCTGCCAGTTAAGCCCTGTCCCTTCAGGGCAGTAGAAACCTGTGCAGGGATCAGGGCTGAGATTAGAGCCTGAGGAAGCAGGGGTGGGGGAGGAAGATGGCAGAGAGCAGGCTCTGGGCGCTGGGTTAGAGTCCAGCATGGAGGCCTGGCATCTCTGCTGTGGGGCTCCTGCCCAGGAAGTAGAAATGCTCTGTAAACCAGAAGTTACTACCTTATTATCAGAATAGCTGGCTCAGGCCTTAAGATAACAGGCATGTTAACTGCTCTGCCCACTCCTCCCTTTTGCTTTGGACCCTTTGCTAGTGAGCCAGGCTCTTGGCAGGAAACTAACCTCTCGGACATAGCTGTGGCCTCAACCCTGGAACACAGTAGTGGCCGCTGGGACAGATGTAACATTTTGCTGTGTGGGTGCCAGAGGCATAGGAGCCAGGAGGACACAGAGAGGGGTCAGCCATTTCCAGAGGACAGAAGTGCCCAGAGGGACAGGATCTCCCAAAGAGCCCCTCCACGGGGGTGGTAGCGACAGTTCCGCTAGTGCAGGAAATGCTGGAAGAATGGGGGCCAAACAAAAGGGGGCCTCAGTCAAGGGGAGTCGCCCAGAGGCACACAGCCATAGGCAGTGAATGGTCCTTAAGCATAGTCCTTGGACACTTGCGAGCCTGCTCCTTCCTGAATCCTGGCATGACTTAACCTCCACAAGTCTGCAAGTGGCCCACAGGCCCTGCAGGTCAGTGGGGGTAGCCCCTTCCTGACTTTTGGTATTTCTTCCCCTTGTTCTCTGGATGGGTCTGGATCCTGGAATGGAACCAAATCCTCACTCTGTAGACACTGTTCCCTCAACTCCATGTGGCTATGTTTGCCCACCCTGGGTAGCAGGGTGCCAGCCAGATTGGCAGGCGGCCGCCAGAGCAGAGTCTCCCTCCAGAGCAATCTTGACATCCTTCTGGGGTTCTGTTCCCTTCCTCAGACCAGGTACCAGGTGGGCATTGGGTGGGGACAGGAGCTCCTGCAGAAGTCAAAGCAACAGAGGAAAGAGGCCCCAGGGGGAGACATTGAACTGAATTAGGCTCCCACCCCTTGGATTTTTCCCTCTGCGCAGACCAGTGTGGAAATGCTTCCCCCTCTCAGCATCCAGAGGACAGGGACAATTCAGCTTGGAGTCCTGGAATCAACTTCACTGAATGAAAGGAAGACACTTGCCATTCTGCAAGGGAGTACCCAAGTGGAGGAGGAATAACAAGGCCCTGAAAGCATTATCAGGGCAAAGAAGGAAGTCAATACTTCAAGTGAGGCTTCCTGAGTTCCAGGTTGGGGGAGGGTTCTTGGGAGGGGAAGGGACTGTTGAACAGAGTGGGGAGGGCATGTGGGGAGAAGGGTCCTGCGCTCGGCCCTGCACAGCTTAACACTGTCCTCCATTTAGGGCTATGGCTTGTGTGCAGGGAGAATGGCTTAAAACCCGTAGAGACCAGCCTTCAACAGTAGAGAGCTAGAAGGGACTTGATCTCCTTCTGCCCTTTCATGGTTGGAGTAGCCCCAGAGGCAGTGAAGTACCCTCTAGGCAGTAGTGCCCAGCAGGGCAGAGGAGGCCTTGTGTCCCATCAGTGGGGTCCTTGCTGGTCCCTCCTCCCTTACACCAGTGTCCTGCAGCACAGTCTCCTAGAAGAAAGGACACCTTGTCAGCCCTGCCCACTGCACCCCTTGCTGGAGAACATAGCACAAGGCACAGGGCTGCTCATGCTGTCCCCACACCCTGCCCCACTATGGCCACAGACTACAGGAATTCCTGACCCAAAACCAGCCTGAGCAGCCCGGACCCTGGGACAAGCAGGAACCTGATTCTCCTCCAGGTTTGTCAGTACCAAGTTTCCAGGTCAAAGAGACTGTGAAGTCTGGGCAAGTCTGAGATTTGCCCTCCTCAGAGACTGCCAACTGCCAGGCCCAGATTTTCCTTATGGATCAAAACATTTCCAGCCATTTCACAGGGAAGCCACCCAACACCCAAGAAAGTGACACCCTCCTTTTTCCCCCTACCCAAATCAGCTAACAGGGGGTGGGGGGTAGGGGGCAGAGATGCTAAAGACCCTGTACAAGGGCCCCTGCCCACGGTGTTGGTGGGGACTCAGTGCTGACATGGGCAGCTGGGGTGTGGTTCTACTTTCAGACATGCATACCTTGATGAAGGGACTCCCAATTCGTGGTGATATCAGATCACCAGGAAAGCTTTTTTTTTTTTTTTTTAAGATTTTATTTATTTATTTATTTGTCAGAGAGAGAAAGAGCACAAGCAGGCAGAGCGGCAGGCAGAGGCAGAGAGAGAAGCAGGCTCCCCATTGAGCAAGGAGCCTGATGCGGGACTCGATCCCAGGACCCTGGGATCATGACCTGAGCCAAAGGCAGTGGCTTAACCAACTGAGCCACCCAGGCGTCCCCACCTGGAAAGTTCTTTAAAACTAGACACCGAGGCTCCATCTCACATTTCCTGACTTTCTAGGGTGGGGTGGGGAAACACAGTGTTCCTGATGGAAGGGGTCTTGGGAAGGTAGGGGAATCTTTGTCCAACAAATTCTGCTGTTCTGCCCCCATTTTTACCAGTGATCCAGGTCCATGTAGTTTCTCCCCAGTGCATCTCCTCCTCAGCCTGCTCTGGGACCCGCCAGTCAGGCCCACCCACCGCCTGACTCTTTTTCTGCCCTCCAGGACATACCTGTTGGTGCCATGAGCCCTGCCAGCACAGAATTTCCCAGCGGGACACAGCTGGCATTCAGTGATGCTCCTTAGTCCCCTCCGAGGGCCATAAGTACCCACTGGGCATCTGTGGAGTGTGGCCACAGCTGTGCCCAGGGGACAGAAATAGCCTTGAGGATAAGGATATAGGCTGAAGTCTTGGATGGGCCCAGCACTCGAGTCGCAGTAATAACCTGGCCAGGAGTGAGGGACACTCAGGAGAATTATCCCCTCCATGAAGGCAGTTGGTCATAGCAGGTCTCCTGCCTCAAGGACCGTGCCGTGGAGCTCAAGATCCAGACAGCTACCCTTGTGGAGCTCTCCCTCCTGGCCTTGTCCCCTTTGCTGGCACCTGAAGATCTTTATTGCCTCTCACCTGCTGGGCACTGCCCGCTAGGGGCCTGGAGACCAGCCTCCTTGCAGTAGAAGCTTCGTGGGCAGACCTGGCACGTAGAGGGCATGGTCTGCTCTGGAAGGCTGGAGAAGGTGCCCGCAGGACATGGTGTTGGCCTGTGTGATGCTGCAGCTGAGGACACAGGGAGGCAGCATGGCCTGGCTAAGGGGATGCCACAGGTCCAGGGAGTAGGATCTCAAGGCAGCAGGTGTGGGCCCAGCCTCTGAGATGGGGCAGGGCCCACCATGGTGTTGACTGTAAGATCTGCCTCTGCCAACATCCCTGAAGCCTGGCTCCCTTGCCCCTTGATGACACACAGGGACCCCAGCCCTTCACTTGTAGCCACAATTACCACATCAGGGCTCATACCACTGACAGATAATGAGAATCCTGGTGTGACATGGCCACTGACTTCTGTTCATACCAAACAATTCAAACCACAGCAAACACCCCAAGTGTATGTTAACCATGCCCCTCTGCAATACCCCTTGGCTGTTGGCTGGACCATGCGTGGCACACCTTTTCCCTCTGGCCTCTTCCCAGGTGCCCCAGGGTCCAGACAAAAACTGAGGAATGTGATCATTGTGATCTCTTAGCAGACCTCTGGGCAGGAGGGCACATCGGGCTGAGAGTGGGGCCCCTGGAGACACTCACGGCAGAAGGTTCCTGGGGGGCAGGGGGCCCCTGTCAGCCCGTCCTCTGGAGCTGGGGATTCTGCTCCTTCAGCACAGAAGTAGCCAGCCTGACAGGGCCTGCTGGGAGTGGACAGTCCTGGAGGTGAGAGGGGGTGCAGGGATGGGGCTGAGTAGACTCGTTATGCAGATAGACAAGGGTCCTCGTGCAGTGTCAGGCCCCAGAGGATTGAGAGTCACAGCAGTGGCTGAGCCTATGTGGAGTGCTCCATCTCCTTCTCTTCTCTACCCAGCCTCATGGTACAGGTACCACTCTCATCCCACAGAGGGCCCGAGGCATTACCAGTAGTAGCAGAGCTGAGATCTGTGCATAGGCTGGGGTCTTGGCCTCACTGTGTTCTACCATCTGAGAGTGGTTGAAAGCTGGGGCGGGAAGAGTCTGGTTCACATCTGGGTCCCCAGTGACCAATAGCACTGAGTCACAGTAGGTGCTCAGGAAGTCACTTAGACATGGAGACCAGTGAAAGGGCATGAGGGAGGGGCTACCGAGCCCCTCCTTCTGAAGAGAGACCTGCCCTTCCCATGCTATTCTGTGATGACCCACCTGTGCTCCCTCAACCATGACAGCAGCAAGTTTATGTCAGCACAGACTGGCCTGTGAGCATGCCAAGCCCACCATCCCATTAGGCAGGTGCAGACATCAGTTCTCGTTTACAGAGGGAAAGAGGGGTTCATGTCTGCACTCACAAGGCTGGGGAGAAGGTTGGGGTTCCCATCAGTTCTCTCACCATCTCCAAGCCTGGGTCACAGTGCAGCGGCCAGAGAGGTCTCCTGGATTCTTACCAGAGGTGGCGCAGAAAGAGCCCGGTGGGCAGGGTATGGGTTCTGGGGTACCCTCGGGGCAAAAGGATCCAGATGGGCACTTCCCCCCTGTAGCTGTGGCTGGGCACAGGCAATTGGTGCTGGTGTAGTTGTCTAAGTCGAAGGGGCGGGAGGTCCAGGCTGCTGACACACAGAACCAGAAAGGTACACAGTACAGAAAGGTAGGCCGTGGGGCAGGAGGGTTGGTAGTGACCAGGCTGGCGGGGTAGGGGTGGGTATCAAAGGCTGAGCTCACCCAGACTGCAGGCCTACCCCTCCCAGTAGCTGTTCCAGGAGATAGTCTGGATCACCCCAGTTCCAGGTTCAGAAGTAGGAAACACGGGGGTAGGTGGGAGCTTCTTAGGGAGTTTTGGGAAACACACCTGCATCACAGGGCCCAGAGGCCTGGGTCAGGTTCTCTTGCCCACAGTGGTGTCCTGGGGGACAAGGCAGGCAGCTGTCCAGGCTCTGGGTCAGTGGGTCTGGGTTGTAGTAGCCCCGAGGGCAGGGGAACTGTGTGGCGTATTTGGTGCCTAAAAAGCAAAGTTCAGAGGAGGGAGTCCAGCTGGCCCAAGGCTGGGGAGGGAGGCCCTGCTGCTTGCTGCTCCTGGAGCTCCTTGGCAGGGCCTGTTGTGGCAAACTTCTGGCCTGAGTCACAGGAGCCCCTCCCTCACCAGCTGCTTATATCGGGCTTCCCAGGCTATGTGTTCCCAGGCCCAGGGTCCACAAAGCCATAGACTATGCAGGACTCTTCTTCTTGATGGTTAACTCTATTGAAAAGCACGTGGCCCAAAATTTGTAGGATTAGTAATTTTAAACCTTTATTTTTTAGCCAACAGATTATGTTATGGAACAGAAAGTAAAACTCTCATAATTTTAAAGGTAAAGCTAAAGACATGAAATTTGCAGCTCAAGACCAGCTGCTCTGGGCTCAGCCAGCGTGAAGGATCCAGTCCTTCCCTGGGCCTTTGGGACAGGTCGTGGGAATGTCTCAGAAGCAGAGTGATTACATCTGCGTGATCCTTAGTTGCTGTTGTTTCCCAAGCAGCAAGCCCCAAGCCCCATCTCACCCCCAGGCACCTGTACCAGCCCCCTGCTACCGGCCTTGCCTCTTCGAGCTGTGGCCCAGGCACTCACCTCTGGGGCAGTAGAAGCCGGCGGGGCAGGGGTGCCTGCTGTAGGTGGTGATGTTCTCAGGGCAGTAGTAGCCGGCAGGGCAGGGGAAGCAGGACGCTCGGCCAGTCAGGTTGCTATAGGAGCCAGCAGGACAAGGCTGAGGGTGGCTGGTTCCACTAGGGCAGAAGTGGCCTCGGGGACAGGGCCCCCACTGATGTGAATGACCTGAGAAAAGGAAGGAAGCTGAGTGAGGAATGCAGGCCTGGTCACTACTGAGCAGGCTGGAGCCTGGGGTGACTTGAGCAGTGCCACTGGGACCAAACATGGACTTGGGCTTGGGGCAGGGGTTCCAGGGTTTTAGAAAGAAAGAACTTTGATAAATAACACTTGTACAGCATCTTCCAGATTGAACAGCATGCAGTTAATACATATGTTATATTACTGGAGCCTCAAAAATCCCTCTTTCATAGGTGGGCAGGACTAATGATACAGCTTTACTGGGGATGGTGTCCTGGCATGGTGATTGCTGTGTGTGGCCGACATCTCTCTGTGCTTTGTCCATTTTTGGACAAAAATCTTTTTTTTTTTTCTTTTGAGGATATACAATGAGATTGTTTATTTTCCAATAAAATGGATTTAGAAATCATTGATTTCATGTGTAGTTGTAATAAACAAGAATGGCTGGTTCTCTTTTTAGTGAATTATCCTGGCCTAGCAGCCCCCGTGCCTCCTATAATCCCCACCAAGTCCCTGCTCTCTTATTGCCCACCCAACTCCCCTGAACCTAACCCTCAATCTGGGAGCTGGATTTTTGCCTCAGATGGAAGTTCTTGAGAAGAGGGAGTTTAAGGGCCCTGGCTCTGGTGCAATGGCCCTCACCAAAGCTGCAGCTCAGTGCGGTGTGCATACTGCCCTCCCTCCCCCTTCAGATGTCCCCAGGGAATAGAGAGCATCCTCTGAGAACATGGGTGGAGAGAGTCTTCCCTGGGAGCTCATCTTGCACTCCACCTCCCCAAAAGATGTTGTCTCCAGCCCCCATGAGAGCTGAGGACCACACTCAGCTCACCTCTTGGTGCCCCACAGGCTACCATTCTGGAACCTGCTGGCTGGTCTCCAGAAGCCCCCAGGTTTCCCTGCTCACATCCCTGAAAATCTATGACGTTTCTGTCTTTGTGTCAGTGGGGTTCTGACTGAGGAGGTTGGGTGGGGCTGAGGTGGGCTTGGAAACACAGATGTGACAAAAGCCCAATGACCACAGTTCAGAGGCAGTGAGGCAACTGTGGGAAATGCCATTGCGGGCACAAGGACAGGAAGCCAGCATGTCCAGGAATAGTGGTCAGACCTTGAAACACACTGGCAGAGGATCGTTTCCAAGCCCTGCTTGCTCACACCCTCCCCCTCTGTCCTTAAACTGCCCCACAACCAGTCACTTCTCATAATCAGAGTGCCCATCTACCTCTGGCATTGGGCCAGCGCAGGGCCCATGCCCATCCTGAGAGACTCCGTACCTGCTGGGATTGGGGAGGAGGCTCCTTCCAGACAGAAGTAGCCAGGGGAACAGGGTCCAGAGGGAGCAGTGAGTCCAGATGCACCACAGAAATGGCCAGGGGGGCAGGACAGGCACTCTGACGCCATGGAGAGAAGCATCCTGGGAAGACAGAGAGAAACCTGGGCATCAGTGGGACCAGGAAGAGCATCCTGGCAAGAGACACGCATTTCTGGAGCTGCTTTGCATCTCCTTCTTCAGGTTCCCTGGGATTCTTCCTGCATCCATGGCACAGTCTGACAGATGCCTAAAGGAGAGTGTGACAGGTCTCTCTATTTCTTCCCCTGCCACTCCCCAGCATAGAAACCTGGGTATAGTTGTCCTTTTCCATCTTTTTTTTTTTTTAAAGCTTTGATTTTTGAGAGAGAGAGAGCAAGTGAGATAGAAAGAGCACAAGCGGCGGGGAGGGTCAGAGGGAGAGAGAGAAGGAGACTCCCTGCTGAGAAGGGAGCCCAAAGTCCCCGATCTCGGGATTCTGGGATCATTACCTGAGCTGAAGTCAGATGCTTAATGAGCTGTGCCACCCAGGTGCCCCATCCTTTTCCATCTTAATCCCAATTCAAACTCAGGCTGTCCTGGGCCACAGACTTTTGGTCTGGCAGCAATAGGCAGAACATAGAACAGCCCTTCAGCCACTGGCTCCACAGCTGTCCCCCTGCTCTGGGTACCTTCTCTTGGAGGCTGGGAGGTTCCTAAAGGTGGGGAGGTGGGGCTCTACTCTCAAATGAGACTCAGGCAGGTGCACAGGATTCTTAATGGCTTTGCTTTCTTAGGCATGAATGTTCTCAAGCTCCCAGCAGCCCATGTTACCTGCCCTCATTCTGGCCAGCAACCTCTCTGTTCCTCCTCTGCTGGTCACAGGCCAGGTGGGAGTCCTGCTCTGTAAGGCCTTATGCTCCTCTGTGGTGGAGAGATGCCGCTAGGGAGATGGTCAGTGTAGAAGGAAGACCAGGAGGAAGACAGCTCTGGGCTTACCCCATGGGCCTGGAGACAGTAGCACTCACTGATCTGAGAAGGTGCCCACAGGGCAGGGCAGGGGCACCCCTGTGCCCACTGGACAGAAGTGGCCTGGAGGACAGGGTCCCCCTGCCATGGCATGGATGCATCTCTCCAGGTGGGTGACTTCATCTCCTGCCCAAAGTCAGAAGTGGGTGAGATCACAAAGCAGCTCCTCCCCAACCCAAACCCACTCACTCAGCAGTTCCCACATTGTCCACCCTCTGAAGAGAGCAGTTCCTGAAATAAAGCAGTAGAGATTAAAAGCTAGAGTGCCATCACCCTTGACTGCCCAGGCAGCTCAAGTCCAGGGTTCTGTTCAGTCCTGGCTCCCTGCTGAGGCAGTGGGTGGGATCTCAGGTGTGGGGCTGGAGTCCTGAGATGTGACCCTTTCCAAATTAATCGGAAGTTATCTAGGTGGACCCAAAGTTGGGGAGAAAGTACAGGGGTGCCAGCATTTGTCTATCCTGGAAAAAGGTGGGCACAGGACAGAACGAGAAAACTGGGGGCTTCATATCTAGCTTGAGAAGGAGAGCCTAGGTCATTGAACACAGGCCTCTGTGACATCTGTTTTGGAAACCTGTTTCCAGCTTGGCCAAGTTTGTCACTTCTATTTGTACTATTATGTCCCCTTAAGGTTAGCTCACAGAGCACATAAAATGCTGAAGATAAACTCTAAGAAGAAGAGGGCTCTCGTACAGGTAGGAGAAGAGAAAAGAAATTATAGTGTGTGATCCCATTTTTGTAACTGCCTATAAACTGGCGGATTTGCCTATGGAAACGTGTGTGCATGTGCCTGTGTACATGGGTGTGAATGTAGGAAACATGGACTGCTGCACTGCTTCATGTTATACTTCCGAAACAGGTAGCCTCCAGTGGGGAAAAAGGCAGAGTAACATTTTTAAACATCTGCGTTCCTAAAGCTTGCATGAGAGTTGTCTCCACAACCCTAAGGATACTGATGTAACAAGGGGAGGATGAACAGTGTACTTTGATGGGCCTTCTTGGGACAAAGGAGTGCTGGGGCTGGGGAATGTTTCTGTCAGCCTCTGGACCCCGTGATCTCATCCCTGGGTCACCCCTGGATCCACAGGTGTGGTAGAGGTGCTGGGCTGGTGCTCATCCCACAGCTCAGTGCTGGAGTGCCGCCATGGTCTGGAGAACCCTTACGGGTGATGCCACTGTCATGATGACAGAGCCTTGGGAGACACCAGACCGCAGCAGGCCCTGGATGGGTTACTCCACCAGCCAGGCCCAACCTCATCATTGGAAGAAGGACATGGAGGGAGTTCTGTTCCCTGAGGCTCCGCCAGCCTGGAGGTTCCACAACTTGTGACTTATGGTTGTCCTTATTTAGCTCCACACTTAACTTACCCTGCCCAGAAGGTCTCCTGATGCTGCCCCAGGGACAGGAGTACAGCCACAGACTGTGCACCACAGACACTGCAATACTCCCACCCTCTGAAGAGGGGTGTCAAATGGAGTCCCTACTCTGCCTGCCCTGCAGGATGCCCAGTCCCATCCTGTCACTTCTGTGCCAAAGACACAAGTGTTACCGAGTGTATGTCCTCACTTACCCAGTCCATGCTAAGCCCTTTGTCTCCTTCATAGAATCTGTTCTCCTGTGTTCTGGCTACTTCTTAGCCTCAGTCAAGGTAAACATTCATTTACTGTCCTTCCCATGCTCTGTCTTATTTAATTTTTACCTCAGTCTTACAAATTTCTATACTCTGTATTCCTATCAGGCACATGAAGAACCTGAGTTAAGTGATTTCCCACCCACAGCAAGGAGTGGTGCACTGGGCTTCTGCACAGCCCAAAGTCCCTGTCCTTGACCACTATTCACAGGGCCTCCTATATTGCAGGCCAGCAGGGAGAGGTTTCCAGTGACCTGTTGCTCCTCAGGCCCCAAAACACAGCTTTTACCTGTCTCCCCAGGAGACAACCCAACTGCCCCCTTCTGTCTCCTCACCAGCAAAACATGGCCAGCCCTGCCATGGACGGCATGACGTGGGGGCAGGGCAAGGGGAAGTGGCCAATGCCCTGGGGGCAGTAAGGACCAGGGGAACAGGTCCTCTCCTGGTGGCTCTCTTGGCCTGGAAAGTAAAGCCATTGTGTCATCTTGTGGCCCTGCCTGCCTATGTCATAGATGGTTCCTGAGCCAGGCAAATATCTGATCTATTGTTGTGCTGCCCATCTGGCTGAGATGAAGCCTCCAGCGAGCCTTCAGGGCAGATGTGGCCCACAGGGCCAAGGTCTCCCCATGGGCCACTGAGAGGTCTCAGCATCCATGCCCCTCCTGGGCAGTAATATCCTGGAAGCAGAGAAAGCACGCAGTCTGCTCTGTTTTACGGTGCTGGAACCCAGCTTCTTGCCTTCGCATCCATGAGGGTCCTGCCTGACTAACAACAGCTTTGAAGGGATCAGGCACTGTGGATGTCCCCGATGAGCTATTAATTTAGGTCTCTCTGAATGAACATCTGAGGTAGGTGGCAGGATAGCAGAGCAGAGTGCCTACCTCTCATCTGTCTGGGCCTAAACTTTACTCCCCAGTGAGCCCATGGATATTCTGTTGTACATGGAGCCCCACAACCTGGAGGCCCTTGGGGGGAAGTCATATCACAGACGAGGCGATAGGCCTTCTTAATGACTATCTCTGGGCCTTTCTTGGCTAATCAGGCAGGAGTCTCTTCCTTAGCCTCTGGAATATTACTGCCCTCCCTCAGACATGACCTTTCTTCTCCTTCTCCTTCCGCCTCAATTAGGCCTCAGGGACTGGGACAATCTAAAAGTCGTGTGCATTCCCACCACATTTGGAAGCCCTGCTCAGTAGCTTCCAGCCTGCCTCCCTCCTATTTTGGCCAAGCCCAGCCTCAATGACCTGGACACACTTCCTCTAGGTTTTCTCTAACATGTCTGCCTCAGGAACCGAGGGCCCTAGGGCCAGAGCCCAGGTGGCAGGCCTGACTACCTCTCCTGCTGCCAGGCCATTGAGGGAGAGGTGGGCACCCTCACCTGGTGCACATGGGCCTGTGGGGGCAGCCTGGCCTGCTGCAGCACAGAAGAGCCCAGGCGGGCAGGGAAGACACCAGCTCAGGTCCTGTGCCCCTCTCTTTACATTCCAAGTGCCAATTGGGCAGGGCTTCTGCCTGGCGTCCTTGGTGCCAGGGGGGCAGAAATGGCCAGCAGGGCAGAGGTCACCAAAGGGGAGGCCCTTCTGGAGAACGAGGGTCCTGTTGTAGCTTTAAAGTTGAGAACAAGGGGGTCCTCTCCACTGGGCTCCCTCCTAGTCCTTCTGAACCCCTCTCTGAGGAAGACTGTCTCACTCAGCCAGCCTCTCCGGCTCAGTTACTCATAGCAACCTGCACTTACACCTCCCTCCAGGAAGTGCTTTCAGAAAAATGAAACAAATTTTAATGTTAAATAGCATCAATAATCCCACTTCTCTGCTTATTTGCGAGGAAAGTGCTGCTACACAGCTTGACTTGTCTGTCATCTCACTCTATCATCTCTCAGTCATCTGTGTGTCAACAGTATACCTACTTGTCATTGTTAGTGATTACCTAGTATCCCATGGGGCTGCTATGCCATGTCTGTGCCTAGGTATTTCCTTTGTGTTTTGTTTTTGCTATTAAAATGTGTGGTGTTTTACACATCTCTACCATCTCTAAATACATGACTTTTTTTCCTTTCATGTTGTTTCCCACGTGGAAGCTATAGGATCAAAGGTCATGAACTGCCTTGAGACCCTTGTTACATGCCTTGCGATAGTTGCCCAGCAGCCTGGCCCCAGGTGCGGCCCATGGAAGTGGACTCTATCCCTTAGCAGTGTCTTCTTAGGACAGATGTGTTGACTTTTGATGACTAATAGATACATATTGTACAGAAATGGCTTTGCTTCATTTGTTTTAATTATCAGCCCTGCTGTGCCTTTCCCTAGCTCATGACTTATTTGTATTTGGTGCCTTTTGAGGTGGAAGCTGGAAACTGACATTAGATACTTTTGCCCTTTCTCATTTTTATAGGCTGTATTTAATACTTGTGGTTCTTCCAACTTTGTTTCTGCAGTGGTTTCATCCCATCTTCCTGGGGGTACTCTGTCACCTGACTAGGCAGTGCGCCCTAAAGGTAGATGCTGGTGTCCCCCGACCCTGGCTCAGTTCTCTGAGCTTAGGCCAGTCTTGCCTCTGTGAGGCCCAGGAGGGTCTGCACTCACCGGAGAGGAGGTGTTGGAACCAGGTCCACAGTGATGCCCAGGACTGCACAGCCCCTGGGGCTTGGCCAGGCCTGTTCTACCGCAGAAGGTCCCAGGACGGCACAGCTGGCAGTCTTCCACACGAGCCGCCCCTGGGGCCTCTCGGAAAGTGCCCTGGGCAGAGAGAAGGATGCTACTGAGGTCAAGAGCCTGAAGGCCAGAGTGGAGTTCCAGGGCTGGCCAGGCTGGGTGCTCTGCTAGGAAGGGAGCAGAGCAGGGTGCCTCTACCCTCACCCTGGACAGACAGGGCTTGTGGGGAGGAGATGGCCTACTTAAAGAACTGAGCCTCTGAGACACTCCTAAGAATGAGTGGGATTTAGCTTTTGATAGGCCAAAAGTGTTTGATGGCAAGACATCCACCCAGGGAAGAATGTTAGAAATTCACAGCAAATTTTGATAGCAGGCAGAAAGAGAAAATAGAGGACACCAGGTCCTTTGAAGAGGTGTGTGTATCTTGGGGAGAGGAAGCCATGGCTAGAGTAGTGAATGGGGTAATTGGAGGCTGGAGGCTGGAGAAAAAAGACTGTCCCCCCAACCCCCACCCCTGCTGGGAGCTCCACCTGAGCCTCAGTTTCCTAGCTCTGTAGCTCCTCCCTGCTTCTTCCTGTGTTGTACCCCACCCCCCAAACAAGCCTGGGTTGCTTTGTCCCATGTGACCTCTGGTCTAGCACCACTATCAGAAACCAGCCTCAAGAAAGGGGGTAGTCCAGTGCTCCTAATCTGTGTGGGGCAGGAGGCAGAGGGCTGACATATGGCCATGTCACAGTGAAGGAGCGTCCTCCATCCCAACCAGGCAGGGCTGGGGTACAGGGTTGATGGTTCCAGAGCCTTGCAGACAAAAGTGAAGAGATGCCAGGAGGGCTGAGGGGAGCTTCTCACCATGGGACAGGGGATGGACAGCAGGCCCCCAGCTGGGCAGTAGTGCCCAGGTGAACATGCTGTGGGACTAGCCAGCTTTGTCTGGTTGCAGAGCTTTCCTTCTGGACACTCCTGGCACCAGAGGTGGCCTGGACTCTGCAAGGGGGATTGGCAATAGGCAATAAGGTTGGTTTTTTTCCACCCCTCTAACCCTTGGGCCAGGCCTGGCAGAATACATGTAGAATTGAATTGGGACAGCTGCTGCCTGGGACTTCAGGCTCTGTGTGTGCCTCTCTTTCTGAGGAGGTCAGGGCACGGAAAGGGTTCAGAGCCAGGAAGATGCCAGTAAAATGGAGGTGCTCTCTGAGCATCTGCCTCAGTCTCCAGGTCATCAATGCCTGGAGGAAGGGAGCCAGGGACGGAGGCTGCACTGGCCATTTCCCCCAGCCATCTTCCCACCTCACTGACCTTAGGATCCTCCCACTTCTGGGCCCTCTAAGGGATGGAGTCTGTTCTGGGAACACTTACAGAGAAGCTGCCAGCACCACATGGCAGTGGAGTGGCAGTGCCTGGCTCAGGGCAGTGGTGACCTATAGGGCATAGGACACAGGCCACAGCCAGTCTTGCACCTGGACTCTGGCGGGAGGTTCCCCTGGAGGAGAAGCAGAAAGTGAGGAGTGTGGGTGCCCACAACCTTCCTGGGGTCACCACTGGTGGAAGGCAGGAGACCTCTCCTGCCCCCAATCTTACCCTCAGGATTTCAAGGCCCATCCTGGCTGTAAGTCCCTGGATCATGCAAAAGATGTGGTTGGTGTGGCCCTAAATGTGGCCTAGATGGGGCAGTGCATTGAGAGATATTTTAAAACCAGGCTTATGAGCTAACTGTGCTTCTATTACAAGTTTGCAAATTACATATCTGATAAAGGGCTAGTATCCAAAATATATAAAGAACTTATAAAGCTCAACACACTGAAACCCAAATAATTCAGTTAAAAATGGGCAGAAGACATGAATAGATATTTTTCTGAAGAAGACATAGAGATGCCAACAGACA
Source organism: Lutra lutra (assembly GCF_902655055.1). NCBI lineage: Eukaryota > Metazoa > Chordata > Mammalia > Carnivora > Mustelidae > Lutra > Lutra lutra. The sequence goes on along the minus strand of NC_062280.1, from coordinate 117,303,180 downwards.
CATGAAAAGATGCTCAACATCACTGATCACCAGGGACACACAAATCAAAAATCACCTTGAGATACCACCTCACACCTGTCCGAATGGCTAAAATCAACACAAGAAACAATAGGTGTTGGTGAGGATGTGGAGAAAAAGGAACACTCTTGCACTGTTGGCAGGAATGCAAATTGGTATAGCCACTTTGGAAAACAGCATGGAGGTTCTTCAAAAAGTTAAAAATAGAACTGCCCAATGACCCAGCAATTGTACTACTAGGTATTTGTCCAAAGGAGAAAAAAATAGCGATTCAAAGAGATACATGCACCCCAATGTTATGAACATTATCTGTAATAGCCAAATTGTAGGAACAGTCCAAATATCCATTGATTGATAAAGAAGATGTGATATATATATTTATATATCTATATCTATATCTGTATATCCCATATATATCTATATATATGATGGAATATTAGTATTACTCAGCCATAAAAAAATTGAATCTTGCCATTTGCAATGACATGAATAGAGCTAGAGAGTATTATGTTAAGCAAAATAAATCAGTCAGAGAAAGACAACTACCATATGATCTCACCCATATGTGGAATTTAAAAAACAAAACACATGAGCAGAGGAGAAAAAAGAAGACAGAGATGCAAACCAAGAAAGACACTCTTAACTATAGAGAAGACAATGATGGGTACCAGAGGGGAGGTGGGAGAGGGGATGGATTAAACAGGTGATGGGGATTAAGGAGGGCACTTGTGATGAGCACAGGGTGTTGTAAGGAAGTGTTGAATCACTATATTGTACACCTGAAACTAATATTACACAATATGTTAACTAATTGGATTTAATTAAAAACTTAAACCCAAAAAGTTTTCTGTTCCTCTACTTCGCTTATGTTTTTCTGCTGCTGTGGTCTGTTGTGTCTCTTGATCTCTCTCTCTCTCTCTTTGTCTTATTTGAACTGATTTATAATGGCCCTTATATAATAAGGTAGTAAGTAGATGGATGTTGGGCCTGACATTCATACCGAAAATATCTCCCTGCTTTATTGTTTATCTTTTAACTTTGTCCATGATGCTGATGAAGAACATAAGCTTGAAATAACGGCCTTCATATACTGTGGTCTTTTCCTCAATTAGTTCTGCCTTTCATGTCATGCTTAGATTTTCCATTCTCTCAGATTTTATAAATGCCCATTTATATTTTGTTACTTAATTTTATAATTTTTTTACATTGAAATCTGTATTTGACCTGAAATCTACTTATTTTGATTTCTGTTATTTTCACTTTTTTTTTAAATTTTATTTTTTATAAACATATATTTTTATCCCCAGGGGTACAGGTCTGTGAATCGCCAGGTTTACACACTTCACAGCACTCACCATAGCACATACCCTCCCCAATATCCATAACCCCACACCCTCTCCCAACCCCCTCCCCCCATCAACCCTCAGTTTGTTTTGTGAGATTAAGAGTCACTTATGGTTTGTCTCCCTCCCAATCCCATCTTGTTACATTATTCTTCTCCTACCCCCTTAATCCCCCATGCTGCATCTCCTCTCCCTCATATCAGGGAGATCATATGATAGTTGTCTTTCTCCGATTGACTTATTTCGCTAAGCATGATACCCTCTAGTTCCATCCACGTCGTCGCAAATGGCAAGATTTCATTTCTTTTGATGGCTGCATAGTATTCCATTGTGTATATATACCACATCTTCTTTATCCATTCGTCTGTAGATGGACATCTAGGTTCTTTCCATAGTTTGGCTATTGTAGACATTGCTGCTATAAACATTCGGGTGCACGTGCCCCTTCGGATCACTACGTTTGTATCTTTAGGGTAAATACCCAGCAGTGCAATGGCTGGGTCATAGGGTAGTTCTATTTTCAACATTTTGAGGAACCTCCATGCTGTTTTCCAGAGTGGTTGCACCAGCTTGCATTCCCACCAACAGGGTAGGAGGGTTCCCCTTTCTCCACATCCTCGCCAGCATCTGTCATTTCCTGACTTGTTAATTTTAGCCATTCTGACTGGTGTGAGGTGATATCTCATGGTGATTTTGATTTGTATTTCCCTGATGCTGAGTGATGTGGAGCACTTTTTCATGTGTCTGTTGGCCATCTGGATGTCTTCTTTGCAGAAAGGTCTGTTCATGTCCTCTGCCCATTTCTTGATGGGATTATTTGTTCTTGGGGTGTTGAGTTTGCTAAGTTCTTTATAGATTTTGGACACTAGTCCTTTATCTGATATGTCATTTCCAAATATCTTCTCCAATTCTGTCAGTTGTCTTTTGGTTTTGTTCACTGTTTCCTTTGCTGTGCAAAAGCTTTTGATCTTGATAAAATCCCAAAAGTTCATTTTTGCCCTTGCTTCCCTTGCCTTTGGTGATGTTCCTAGGAAGATGTTGCTGCGGCTGAGGTTGAAGAGGTTGCTGCCTGTGTTCTCCTCAAGGATTTTGATGGATTCCTTTCTCACATTGAGATCCTTCATCCATTTTGAGTCTATTTTCGTGTGTAGTGTAAGGAAATGATCCAATTTCATTTTTCTGCATGTGGCTGTCCAAATTTCCCAACACCATTTATTGAAGAGGCTGTCTTTTTTCCATTGGACATTCTTTCCTGCTTTGTCGAAGATGAGTTGACCATAGAGTTGAGGGTCCATTTCTGGGCTCTCTATTCTGTTCCATTGATCTATGTGTCTGTTTTTGTGCCAGTACCATGCTGTCTTGATGATGACAGCTTTGTAATAGAGCTTGAAGTCTGGAATTGTGATGCCACCAACTTTGGCTTTCTTTTTCAATATTCCTTTGGCTATTCGAGGTCTTTTCGGGTTCCATATAAATTTTAGGATTATTTGTTCCATTTCTTTGAAAAAAATGGATGGTACTTTGATAGGAATTGCATGAAATGTGTAGATTGCTTTAGGTAGCATAGACATTTTCACAATATTTATTCTTCCAATCCAGGAGCATGGAACATTTTTCCATTTCTTTGTGTCTTCCTCAATTTCTTTCATGAGTTCTTTATAGTTTCTGAGTATAGATTCTTAGTCTCTTTGGTTAGGTTTATTCCTAGGTATCTTATAGTTTTGGGTGCAATTGTAAATGGGATGGACTCCTGAATTTCTCTTTCTTCTGTCTTGTTGTTGGTGTAGAGAAATGCAACTGATTTCTGTGCATTGATTTTATATCCTGACACTTTACTGAATTCCTGTACAAGTTCTAGCAGATTTGGAGTGGAGTCTTTTGGGTTTTCCACATATAGTATCATATCATCTGCGAAGAGTGATAGTTTGACTTCTTCTTTGCCGATTTGGATGCCTTTAATTTCCTTTTGTTGTCTGATTGCTGAGGCTAGGACTTCTAGTACTATGTTGAATAGCAGTGGTGATAACGGACATCCCTGCCGTGTTCCTGACCTTAGCGGAAAAGCTTTCAGTTTTTCTCCATTGAGAATGATATTTGCGGGGGGTTTTTCATAGATGGCTTTGATAATATTGAGGTATGTGCCGTCTATCCCTACACTTTGAAGAGTTTTGATCAGGAAGGGATGCTGTACTTTGTCAAATGCTTTTTCAGCATCTATGGAGAGTATCATATGATTCTTGTTCTTTCTTTTATTAATGTGTTGTATCACATTGATTGATTTGCGGATGTTGAACCAAACTTGCAGCCCTGGAATAAATCCCACTTGGTCGTGGTGAATAATCCTTTTAATGTACTGTTGAATCCTATTGGCTAGTATTTTGGCGAGAATTTTTGCATCTGTGTTCATCAAGGATATTGGTCTGTAGTTCTCTTTTTTGATGGGATCCTTGTCTGGTTTTGGGATCAAGGTGATGCTGGCCTCATAAAATGAGTTTGGAAGTTTTCCTTCTATTTCTATTTTTTGGAACAGTTTCAGGAGAATAGGAATTAGTTCTTCTTTCAATGTTTGGTAGAATTCCCCCGGGAAGCCAGAAGCCATCTGGCCCTGGGCTTTTGTTTGTTTGGAGAGTTTTGATGACTGTTTCAATCTCCTTACTGGTTATGGGTCTGTTCAGGCTTTCCATTTCTTCCTGGTTCAGTTGTGGTAGTTTATATGTCTCTAGGAATGCATCCATTTCTTCCAGATTGTCAAATTTGTTGGCGTGGAGTTGCTCATAGTATGTTCTTATAATTGTCTGTATTTCTTTGGTGTTCGTTGTGATCTCTCCTCTTTCATTCATGATTTTATTTATTTGGGTCCTTTCTCTTTTCTTTTTGATAAGTCTGGCCAGGGGTTTATCAATCTTATTAATTCTTTCAAAGAACAAGCTCCTAGTTTTGTTGATTTGTTCTATTGTTTTTTTGGTTTCTATTTCATTGATTTCTGCTCTGATCTTTATGATTTCTCTTCTCCTGCTGGGTTTAGGGTTTCTTTCTTGTTCTTTCTCCAGGTCCTTTAGGTGTAGAGTTAGGTTGTGTACCTGAGACCTTTCTTGTTTCTTGAGAAAGGCTTGTATCACTATATATTTTCCTCTCAGGACTGCCTTTGTTGTGTCCCACAGATTCTGAACCGTTGTGTTTTCATTATCATTTGTTTCCATAAATTTTTTCAATTCTTCTTTAATTTCCTGGTTGACCCATTCATTCTTTAGAAGGATGCTGTTTAGTCTCCATGTATTTGGGTTCTTTCCAAATTTCCTCTTGTTATTGAGTTCTAGCTTTAGAGCGTTGTGGTCTGAAAATATGCAGGGAATGATCCCAATCTTTTGATACCGGTTGAGACTTGATTTAGGACCAAGAATGTGATCTATTCTGGAGAATGTTCCATGTGCACTAGAGAAGAATGTGTCTTTTGTTGCTTTGGGATGGAATGTTCGAATATATCTGTGATGTCCATCTGGTCCAGTGTGTCATTTAAGGCCTTGATTTCCTTGTTGATCTTTTGCTTGGATGATCTGTCCATTTCAGTGAGGGGAGTGTTAAAATCCCCTACTATTATTGTATTCTTGTCGATGTGTTTCTTTGATTTTGTTATTAATTGGTTTATATAGTTGGCTGCTCCCACGTTAGGGGCATAGATATTTAAAATTGTTAGATCTTCTTGTTGGACAGTTCCTTTGAGTATGATATAGTGTCCTTCCTCATCTCTTATTATAGTCTTTGGCTTAAAATCTAATTGATCTGATATAAGGATTGCCACTCCTGCTTTCTTCTGATGTCCATTAGCATGGTAAATTCTTTTCCACCCCCTCACTTTAAACCTGGAGGTGTCTTCGGGTTTAAGATGAGTTTCTTGTAGGCAACATATAGATGGGTTTTGTTTTTTTATCCATTCTGATAACCTGTGTCTTTTGATTGGGGCATTTAGCCCATTAACATTCAGGGTAAGTATTGAGAGATATGAATTTAGTGCCATTGTATTGCCTGTAAGGTGACTGTTATTGTATATTGTCTCTGTTTCTTTCTGATCTACTACTTTTAGGGTCTCTCTTTGCTTAGAGGACCCCTTTCAATATTTCCTGTAGAGCTGGTTTGGTATTTGCAAATTCTTTCAGTTTTTGTTTGTCCTGGAAGCTTTTAATCTCTCCTTCTATTTTCAATGATAGCCTAGCTGGATATAGTATTCTTGGCTGCATGTTTTTCTCATTTAGTACTCTGAATATATCATGCCAGCTCTTTCTGGCCTGCCAGGTCTCTGTGGATAAGTCTGCTGCCAATCGAATATTTTTACCATTGTACATTACAGACTTCTTTTCCCGGGCTGCTTTCAGGATCTTTTCTTTGTCACTAAGACTTGTAAATTTTACTATTAGGTGACAGGGTGTGGACCTATTCTTATTGATTTTGAGGGGGGTTCTCTGAACCTCCTGGATTTCGATGCTTGTTCCCTTTGCCATATTGGGGAAATTCTCTCCAATATACCTTCTGCTCCCCTCTCCGTTTCCTCTTCTTCTGGAATCCCAATTATTCTAATGTTGTTTCATCTTATGGTGTCACTTATCTCTCGAATTCTCCCCTCGTGGTCCAGTAGCTGTTTGTCCCTCTTTTGCTCAGCTTCTTTATTCTCTGTCATTTGGTCTTCTATATCGCTAATTCTTTCTTCTGCCTCATTTATCCTAGCAGTGAGAGCCTCCATTTTTGATTGCACCTCATTAATAGCTTTTTTGATTTCAACTTGGTTAGATTTTAGTTCTTTTATTTCTCCAGAAAGGGCTTTTATATCTCCCGAGATGGTTGCTTTAATATCTTCCATGCCTTTTTCAAGCCCGGCTAGAACCTTGAGAATCGTCATTCTGAACTCTATATCTGACATATTACCAATGTCTGTATTGATTAGGTCCCTAGCCTTTGGTACTCCCTCTTGTTCTTTTTTTTGTTGTGAATTTTTCCGCCTTGTCATTTTGTCCAGATAAGAGTATATGAAGGAGCAAGTAAAATACTAAAAGGGTGGCAACAACCCCAGGAAAATATGCTTTAGCCAAATCAGAAGAGATCCCAAATCGTGAGGGGGGAGAAAGGGGATAAAGGGTTCAGAAGAAAAAAAAAAAAAAGAAAAAAAAAGAAACTATTAAAAAAAGAAAGCCGATAATAAATATAAAAAGGAAAAAAAAATATATATATATATTAGATAAACTATTTAAAAAACGTTAAAAAAAGAAAACGGTAAAAGTTAAAAAAATTTAGCAGAAGAAGAGAAAAAAAATTGAAAAAGAGAAAGAAAAATTAAATTAACTGCAAGGCTAAAGAATCATAGGGAGAAAGCCATGAGTTCCATGCTTTGCTTTCTTCTCCTCTGGAATTCCGCCGCTCTCCTTGGTATTGAAACTGCACTCCTTGGTAGGTGAACTTGGTCCTGGCTGGGTTTCTCGTTGATCTTCTGGGGGAGGGGCCTGTTGTAGTGATTCTCAAGCGTCTTTGCCCCAGGCAGAATGGCACCGCCCTTACCCGGGGCCGGGCTGAGTAATCCGCTCGGGTTTGCTGGGTTTGCTTTCGGGAGCTTTTGTTCCCTGAGCGCTTTCCGTAGAGTTCCGGAGCACGGGAGTGAAGATGGCGGCCTCCCGGTCTCTGGCCCGGAGGAGCCGAGAGCCCGGGGCCCCACTCCTCAGTGCGCCCTCAGAGAACAGCGCCCAATGACTCCCGTCACCCTGGCCTCCGGCCGCGCTCCGAGCTGACCGAGCCTGCGACCGGTTCAAGGCAACCCTGAGCTGAGAGTCACTCCTCGGCTCTGTCTCTGTAGCCGGCTTCCCCGTTCTAATACCGGTAAGCTCTGCGACACTCAGACACCCCCGATCCTTCTGCGACCCTGCGGGACCTGAGGCCGCGCTGACCCCACCTGGGCTTCACCCCAGTTAAGCCTCTGGAGTGATGACCCTCAGCAGAACAGACTTTTAAAAGTCCTGATTTTGCTCCGTTGCTCCGCCGCTCGCCGGGAGCCAGCCCCTCCCCCCGCGGTCTATCTTCCCGTCGCTTTGGATTCACTTCTCCGCCAGTCCTACCTTTCAGATAGTGGTTGATTTTCTGTTTCTAGAATTGCTGTTCTTCTTCTCTTCAATCTCCTGTTGGATTTGTAGGTGTTTGCAATCTTTAGATAAGCTATTTAGCTGATCTCCCGCTACCCGAAGTAGTCTCAGCCTGCTACTTCTCCGCCATCTTGACTCCGCCCCCCATTTGAACTTTTTACATATGACTTTACTTAGTAGGTATATTTAGTCATAATTATTATCAACTCCATTTTAGAAATCAGGAAAGAGAGGTTTAAGGAAAATTTAAATAAATGTCCCAGAGTCACATAAATGACTATAAAAAGTCCCAATAGCTTTCAAAAGGTGGAAATATTAGAAAACATATTTTCTGACCACAATGGAGTTAAAATAGAAATCATTAAGACATCTGAAAAGCCCCAAATATTTGGAAATTAAACAGCACACTTCTAAATAATCCACTATTCAAAAAATATCAGAAGGGAATTAGAAAACTTTTTAACTTTAATGGTAATAAAAACCCCACATCATAAAATTTGTGAGCTATAGCTAAAGCAATGCATAGATTTAGATTTTTAACTTTAAATGCCTATATACTAAATGCTTATATTAGAAAACAAGAAAGGTGTAAAATCAATGACCTGTTTTCATCTTAGGAAGCAAGTAAAAGGAAGGATATGATAATAGCAGTAATCAGTGAAATAGAAAAATAAAGAAAATCAATAAAATAAAAGCTAGTTATTTGGAAAGGTAAATAAAATTGATAAAGCTCTAATTAGACCAATCCAGAAAAAAGAAAGAACACAAAGTAGCAATATCAGGAATGAAACAGAATCACCACAGATGATATGCCAAAAGGATAGTAAGAGCAACTCTATGACAATAAGTTTTACAACTTAAACAGATAAATTCCTTGGAAGACTTAAATTACCAAATCGTCACAAGAAGAAACAAAAATTCTGAATAGCCTTAAATTTATTAAATTTTTGAATTTGTAATTAAAGACCTTCCCACCAAGAAAACTCTAGGCCTGTGGCTTTACTGGCTTCTGTATAACTCTTATAAAATAACTCATACCAAATCTACATAAAATCTTTCATAAAATTGAGGCATGGGACTACTTTCTAATTAATTTTGTGGGACCAGTATTACTTTTATATCAAAACCAGATAAAAGGGGGGCGCCTGGGTGGCTCAGTGGGTTAAGCCGCTGCCTTCGGCTCAGGTCATGATCTCAGGGTCCTGGGATCGAGGCCCGCATCAGGCTCTCTGCTCGGCAGGGAGCCTGCTTCCCTCTCTCTCTCTCTCTGCCTGCCTCTCCGTCTACTTGTGATCTCTCTCTGTCAAATAAATAAATAAAATCTTAAAAAAAAAAAACCAGATAAAAGGGGAGGAGTCAAGATGGCGGAGAAGTAGCAAGCTGAGACAACATCAGGTAGCAGGAGATCAGCTAAATAGTTTATCTAACCATTTTGAACACCTACAAACCCAACGGGAAATTGAAGAGAAGAAGAACAACAATTCTAGAAACAGAAAATCGATCACCTGCGGAGAAGTGAATCCAAAGTGATGGGAAGATAGACCACGGTGGGAGGGGCTGGCTCCCAGCAAGCGGCGGAGCAACGGAGCACAAAATCAGGACTTTTAAAAGTCTGCTCCATGGAGGGACATCGCTCCAGAGGCTAAACCAGGGAAAAGCCCACGCGGGGTCAGCGTAACCCCAGGTCCCGTGGGGTCACTGAAGGACCGAGCGTGTCTGAGTGTCGCAGAGCTCACAGGTATTAGAGTGGGGAAGCCAGCTACAGCGACAAAGACAAGGAGTGAGCTCTCAGCTTGGGGTTACCTTGAACCGGTCGCAGGCTGGGTGAGCTCGGAGCGTGGCCTGAAGCCACGGAGACGGAAGCGACTGGGTGCTTTTCTCCAAGTGCGAGCAATTGAGTGCTTTCCTCCAAGCGCGATCAGAGGCCAGGGAGATGGGGGCGGTTGGGCGCTTTTCTCTGAGGGCGCACTGAGGAGTGGGACCCCAAGCTCTCGGCTCCTCTGGGCCGGAGATTTGGAAGCTGCCATCTTCATTCCCGTCTTCCAGAACTCTACAGAAAGCGCTCAGGGAACAAAAGCTCCTGAAAGCAAACCCGAGCGGATTACTCAGCCCGGCCCCTGGTAAGGGCGGTGCCATTCTGCCTGGGGCAAAGACCCTTGAGAATCACTACAACAGGCCCCTCCCCAAGAAGATCAACAAGAAACCCAGCCAAGACCAACTTCACTCACCAAGGAGAACAGCGCATTCCAGAGGAGGAGAAAGCAAATCTTATCTGGACAAAATGACAAGGCAGAAAAACTCACCACAAAAAAAAAAGAATAAGAGGCAGTACCGAAGGCTGGGGACCTAATCAATACAGACATTGGTAATATGTCAGATCTAGAGTTCAGAATGACGATTCTCAAGGTTCTAGCCGGGCTCAAAAAAGGCATAGAAGATATTTAAGAAAACCTCTCTGGAGAGATAAAAGCCCTTTCTGGAGAAATAAAAGAACTAAAATCTAACCAAGTTGAAATAAAAAAAGCTATTAATGAGGTGCAATCAAAAATGGAAGCTCTTACTGCTAGGATAAATGAGGCAGAAGAAAGAATTAGTGACATAGAAGACCAAATGACAGAGAATAAAGAAGCTGAGCAAAAGAGAGACAAACAAATACTGGACCAGGAGGAGAGAATTCGAGAGATAAGTGACACCATTAGATGACACAACATTAGAATAATTGGGATTCCAGAAGAAGAAGAAAGAGAGGGGAGCCGAAGGTATATTGGAGAGAATTATTGGAGAGAATTTCCCTAATATGGCAAAGGGAACAAACATCAAGATCCAGGAGATGGTAAGAATGCCCCTCAAAATCAATAAAAATAGGTCCACACCCCGTCACCTGATAGTAAAATTTACAAGACTTAGCGACAAAGAGAAAATCCTGAAAGCAGCCCAGGAAAAGAAGTCTGTAACATACAAGGGTAAAAACATTAGATTGGCAGTGGACCTATCCACAGAGAACTGGCAGGCCAGAAAGAACTGGCATGATATATTAAGAGCACTAAACGAGAAAAACATGCCAAGAATACTATATCCAGCTAGGCTATCATTGAAAATAGAAGGAGAGATAAAAAGCTTCCAGGACAAACAAAAACAGAAAGAATTTGCAAACACCAAACCAACTCTACAGGAAATATTGAAAGCGTCCTCTAAGCAAAGAGAGACCCTAAAAGTAGTAGATCAGAATGAAACCGAGACAATATACAGTAACAGACACCTTACAGGCAATACAATAGCACTAAATCCATATCTCTCAATAGTTACCCTGAATGTTAGTGGGCTAAATGCCCCAATCAAAAGACACAGGGTATCAGAATGGATAAAAAAACAAAACCCATCCATATGCTGCCTACAAGAAACTCATTTTAGACCCGAAGACACCTCCAGATTTAAAGTGATGGGGTGGAAAACAATGTACCATGATAATGGACATCAGAAGAAAGAAGGAGTGGCAATCCTTATATCAGATCAATTAGATTTTAAGCCAAAGACTATAATAAGAGATGAGGAAGGACACTATATCATACTCAAAGGGTCTGTCCAACAAGAAGACCTAACAATTTTAAATATCTATGCCCCTAACATGGGAGCAGCCAACTATATAAACCAATTAATAACAAAATCAAAGAAATACATTGACAATAATACAATAATACATACAATAATACAATAATATAGTAGGGGACTTTAACACTCCCCTCACAGATCATCCAAGAAAAGATCAACAAGGAAATAAAGGCCTTAAATGACACACTGGACCAGATGGACATCACAGATATATTCAGAACATTCCATCCCAAAGCAACAAAAGACACATTCTTCTCTAGTGCACATGGGACATTCTCCAGAATAGACTACATCCTGGGTTATAAATCAGGTCTCTCTCAACTGGTATCAAAAGATTGGGATAATTCCCTGCATATTTTCAGACCACAATGCTCTGAAGCTAGAACTCAATCACAAGAGGAAATTTGGAAAGAACCCAAATACATGGAGACTAAACAGCATCCTTCTAAAAAATGAATGGGTCAACCAGGAAATTAAAGAAGAATTGAAGAAATTCATGGAAACAAATGATAATGAAAACACAACAGTTCAAAATCTGTGGGACACAACAAAGGCAGTCCTAAGAGGAAAATATATAGTGATACAAGCCTTTCTCAAGAAACAAGAAAGGTCTCAGGTACACAACCTAACTCTACACCTAAAGGACCTGGAGAAAGAACAACAAAGAAAGCCTAAACCCAGCAGGAGAAGAGAAATTATAAAGATCAGAGCAGAAATCAATGAAATAAAAACTAAACAATAGAACAAATCAACGAAACTAGGAGCTGGCTCTTTGAAAGAATTAGTAAGATTGATAAACCCCTGGCCAGACTTATCAAAAAGAAAAGAGAAAGGACTCAAATAAATAAAATCATGAATGAAAGAGGAGACATCACAACTAACACCAAAGAAATACAGACAATTATGAGAACATACTATGAGCAACTCTATGCCAACAAATTTGACAATCTGGAAGAAATGGATGCATTCCTAGAGACATATAAACTACCACAACTGAACCAGGAAGAAATAGAAACCCTGAACAGATCCATAACCAGCATGGAGATTGACATTCAACCAAAAATCTCCAAACAAACAAAAGCCCAGGGCCAGACGGCTTCCCGGGGTAATTCTACCAAACATTGAAAGAAGAACTAATTCCTATTCTCCTGAAACTGTTCCAAAAAATAGAAATGGAAGGAAAACTTCCAAACTCATTTTATGAGGCCAGCATCACCTTGATCCCAAAACCAGAAAAGGATCCCACCAAAAAAGAGAATTATAGACCAATATCCTTGATGAACACAGATGCGAAAATTCTCCCCAAAATACTAGCCAATAGGATCCAACAGTACATTAAAAGGATTATTCACCACGACCAAGTGGGATTTATTCCAGGGCTGCAAGGTTGGTTCAACATCTGCAAATCAATCAATGTGATATAATACATTAATCAAAGAAAGAATAAGAACCATATGATACTCTCAATAGATGCTGGAAAAGCATTTGACAAAGTACAGCATCCCTTCCTGATCAAAACTCTTCAAAATGTAGGGATAGAGGGCACATACCTCAATATTATCAAAGCCATCTATGAAAAACCCCCCGCAAATATCATTCTCAATGGAGAAAAACTGAAAGCTTTTCCGCTAAGGTCAGGAATACGGCATGGATGTCCGTTATCACCACTGCTGTTCAACATAATACTAGAAGTCCTAGCCTCAGCAATCAGACAACAAAAGGAAATTAAAGGCATCCAAATTGGCAAAGAAGTAGTCAAACTCTCACTCTTTGCAGATGATATGATACTTTTTGTGGAAAACCCAAAAGACTCCACTCCAAAACTGTTAGAACTTGTACAGGAATTCAGTAAAGTGTCAGGATATAAAGTCAATGCACAGAAATTAGTTGCATTTCTTTACACCAACAACAAGACAGAAGAAAGAGAAATAAAGAGTCAATCCCATTTACTATTGCTCCCAAAACCATAAGATACCTAGGAATAAACCTAACCAAAGAGGCAAAGAATCTATACTCAGAAAACTATAAAGTACTCATGAAAGAAATTGAGGAAGACACAAAGAAATGGAAAAATGTTCCATGCTCATGGATTGGAAGAACAAATATTGTGAAAATGTCTATTCTACCTAAAGCAATCTACACATTTAATGCACCCCTACCAAAATCCCATCCATTTTTTTCAAAGAAATAGAACAAACAATCCTAAAATTTATATGGAACCAGAAAAGACCTCGAATAGCCAAAGGAATATTGAAAAAGAAAGCCAAAGTTGGTGGCATAACCATTCTGGACTTCAAGCTCTATTACAAAGCTGTCATCATCAAGACAGTATGGTACTGGCACAAAACAGACACATAGATCAATGGAAAAGAATAAAGAGCCCAGAAATAGACCCTCAACTCTATGGTCAACTAATCTTTGACAAAGCAGGAAGGAATGTCCAATGAAAAAAGACAGTCTCTTCAACAAATGGTGCTGGGAAAATTGGACAGCCACATGCAGAAAAATGAAATTGGACTATTTCCTTACACCACACATGAAAATAGACTCCAAATGGATGAAGGATCTCAATGTGAGAAAGGAATCCATCAAAATCCTTGAGGAGAACACAGGCAGCAACCTCTTTGACCTCAACCGCAGCAACTTCTCCCTAGGAACATCGCCAAAGACAACAGAAGCAAGGGCAAAAATGAACTATTGGGATTTCATCAAGATCAAAAGCTTTTGCACAGCAAAGGAAACTGAACAAAACCAAAAGACAACTGACAGAATGGGAGAAGATATTTGCAAACGACATATCAGATAAAGGGCTAGTGTCCAAAATCTATAAAGAACTTAGCAAACTCAACACCCAAAGAACAAATAATCCAATCAAGAAATGGGCAGAGGACATGAACAGACATTTCTGCAAAGAAGACATCCAGATGGCCAACAGACACATGAAAAAATGCTCCACATCACTCAGCATCAGGGAAATACAAATCAAAATCACAATGAGATACCACCTCACACCAGTCAGAGTGGCTAAAATTAACAAGTCAGGAAATGACAGATGCTGGCGAGGATGTGGAGAGAGGGGAACCCTCCTACACTGTTGGTGGGAATGCAAGCTGGTGCAACCACTCTGGAAAACAGTGTGGCGGTTCCTCAAAAAACTGAAAATAGAGCTACCCTATGACCCAGTGATTGCACTACTGGGTGTATATCCTAAAAATACAAACATGGTACTCCGAAGGGGCACATGCACCTGAATGTTTATAGCAGCAATGTCCACAATAGCCAGACTATGGAAAGAACCTAGATGTCCATCAACAGATGAATGGATAAAGAAGATGTGGTATATATACACAATGGAATACTATGCAGCCATCAAAAGAAATGAAATCTTGCCATTTGCAATGATGTGGATGGAACTAGAGGGTATTATGCTTAGTGAAATAAGTCAGTCGGAGAAAGACAACTATCATATGATCTCCCTGATATGAGGAAGTGGAGATGCAATGTGGGGGGGTTGGGGAGTAGGAAAAGAAAAAAATGAAAGAAGATGGGATTGGGAGGGAGACAAACCATAAAAGACTCAATCTCAAAAAACAAACTGAGGGCTGCTGGGGGGAGGGGGGATGGGAGAGGGTGGTGGGATATGGACATTGGGGAGGGTATGTGCTATGATGAGCACTGTGAAATGTGTAAACCTGGCGATTCACAGACCTGTATGCCTGGGGATAAAAATACATTATATCTTTATTAAAAATAATTAATTAATTAATTTTAAAAAATGATAAAAAATCAGAAAACTATAGACTAATATCTTTCATGAACATAGATGTAAAAATTGTTACAAAAATACTAGCAAATCAAATTCAATGATATGTAGAAAGGATAAAATATCACAACCATGTGGAGTTTATCACAGGAATGCAAGATTGGTTTAACATCCAAAAAACAATGATACTTATCATTTTATTAGAACAAAGAAGAAAACAATATGCTCATCTCAATCAATGCAGAAAAAGGAGAAAAATATGTACCCATCTATGATAACAACTCTCAGCAAGCTAGAAATAGAAGAGAATTTCCTCAACCCAAATAAAAGCATTTATAAAAAAATTAGAGAAAAAAATTAGAACTAATATCATATGTAACGGTAAAAGTCTGAAAACTTTCCCTTAAGATCTAAAATAAAGCAAGGATGTCCAATTCTATTGAAAAGTAATACTAGAATCCATAGACAGCCTAACAAGGCAAGAAAAAGTAATAAAAGGCACATGGACTGAAAAAATAGAAGTTAAAAAGTCTTTATTCACAGATAACATATTGCACAAAAAGAAAATACTATGAAATCTACACACAAAAGTTACTATAACAAATAAATGAAACAGGTAATATTGAGGGTTGCAAAGTCAATATAAAAAAGTCAGGGTCAAAGATGTATTGGTATACTCTTGTTCATAGCATTATTCACAGTAGATAAAATGTGGAAGCAACTCAAATGTTCATCAACAGATGAATGAAAAGTCAAAATGTGGTTTATATGCACAATGGAATATTATACAGCCTTTAAAAAGAAGGAGATTGTGACATATGGTGTACCATGGATGAACTTTGAGAATATTATGTTAAGTGAAATAAACCAGTCACAAAAATACCCAAATACTATATGATTCTACTTACCTGATACTTAGAGTAGTTAAAATCATAGAGACAGAAAGTATAATGGTGGTTGCCAAGGGCTAGGGGTACAGGAGAATAGAGATTATTGTTTCATGAGTATAGAGCTTCAGTTTTACAAAATGAAAAGAGCTGTGCAGATGGATGATGGTGATAGTTGGACAACATTATGAATGTATTTAATACCACTAAGTTGTATACTTAAAATGGTTAAGATGTTAAGTTTTGTTATGTGTATTTCACTATGATGAGATACCTCCTCACACCGGTCAGAATAGCTAAAATTAACAACTCTGGAAACAACAGGTGTTGGTGAGGATATGGAGAAAGCGGAACCCTCTTGCACTGTTGCATGGGAATGCAAACTGGGGCAGCCACTCTGGAAAACAGTATGGAGTTTCCTCAAAAAGTTAAAAATAGAACAACCTTACGACCCAGCAATTATAGTACTATGTATTTAGCCAAAGGATACAAAAATGCAGATTCAATGGGTCCATGAACCCTGATGTTTATAGCAGCATTATCAACAATAGCCAAACTATGGAGAGAGCCCAGTTAGCCATTGACTGATGAATGGATAAAGAAGATGTGGTATGGATATATATGTACACACACACATACACACACACACACACACACACACACACACACACACACACACAGAGGAATATTACTTGAAATCTTGCCATTTACAATGACATGGTTGTAGCTAAGTGAAATGAGTCAGTCAGAGAAGGACAAATATCATATCTCACTCATATGTGAGAAATGGCGGGGGAGGGAAAGAGGGAAACAAGCCATAAGTGACTCTTAATAATAGAGAACAAACTGAAAGTTGATGGAAAGAGGGGGGTGGTGGATGGGCTAGATGGGCGATGGGTATTAAAGAGGGTGCTTGTGATGAACACTGGGTGTTGTATGTAAGTGATGAATCACTCAATTTGACTCCAGAAACCAATAATGTACTGTATGTTAACAAAGTAAAATTTAAATTAAAAAAGAAAAAATTAGTTTAAAAAAATGATAAAAAGCAAAGTAAAAAAAAAAAAACAACAACTAGCTACCAACACTTGGAAATAGAAATAAAGAATACAGTTTCATTTATAATAGCATCCAAAAACATGAATTACTTGGGGTAAGTTTAACAAACGTGCAGCTCCTGTACACTAAGAACTATAAAACTTTGCCAAGATAAGGGAGGAAGAGATCATATAGGGAAGACATACAAGGAAGAGAGCCGGTACTTGAACCATCTTCTGATGCTTATGTGCCTTACCACTTAGAAGTATGCAATACTTCTTTCCTCTGTGTTACCTCCATTTCACTCTCCACAAGCCATGTGGGTGTGTCTGGGGCCCAGGGGTAGATGTCCTCTCAGAGACCTTTGGATTTCCAGAGGGTTCAGGCCAATCAGAGGACTCTCCTAGCCTACCCTGTGTTGGTCCTTCCTCAATGTCATCAGGTCATAGTCTATTCTCACCTACCTGTGGGGCAGGGCTGGCAGCTGAGGACTCTGTCTATGAAGAAGTAGCTCAGAGGGCAGAAGACACAAGCAGCATGCTTCATACTTGGCTCCTGCCTGAACAGGTAACACTGAGAGACAACAGGGAAACACAAGGTGAGAGGGCAGATAGGTCCTTCCTAACATTTCTACCTGGAGGCTGCTGAGAATTGGGAATCTTGGCTCAGGTGCTTACTTTGCCAAGTGTCTTTGCAGATCTCCTTACCTTTCTTCCCTTCCAAATTCCTCTGTAAGGAAAATCACCACCAACACTGCCTCCATTTGTCATGGTGAGGTGGAATTAATTCTTGTGATCCATAGAGCTTCATGGTTAAGGGGGAGATTCTCACCCACTTCTTGTCTGAATCTTGGTGGATGCAGCTCCAGCACTAACATTGAGCTGTAGTTGTTGCTGGGGGCACAGCTCTGAAGGATGGCAAGCTCTGAGGGGACAGAGGTCTGCCTGATCCTTATCCTCTACCCAGTGTTGCGCACAGTAGGTGCCTGGTGACACCTACTAAGTGAATGACTGGGTCATGAGGTGGGGGCTGTGTGCATTTGCACCACAGCACCATAGTTTCTATCTTAACTGCATATCACATGGGAATAGTAACTCTGAAGCTCCCCGCACTTCACAGATATCACCTCATTTGATCCCCACAGGAAGGGTAGATTCTCCTTGTTTCTGCATTGAACTGGTTGGGCAAGTTCCCGGGCACTGGGTCAGAAGTCAGCAGGGAGGGGCGCCTGGGTGGCTCAGTGTGTTAAAGCCTCTGCCCTTGGCTCAGGTCATGATCCCAGGGTCCTGGGATTGAGCCCCACATTGGGCTCTCTGCTCAGCAGGGATCCTGCTTCCCCCTCTCTCTCTTTGCCTCTCTGCCTACTTGTGATCTCTGTCTGTCAAATAAATAAATAAAAATCTTTAATTAAAAAAAAAAGAAGTCAGCAGGGAGTGTTGGTTGCTTCCCCAAGGGGAGCATCACCACTTTACTTTTTGCATACTTGCTCCAGACCCTGAGAAATTTAGCTTCTTCTGGGGACTTCTTGATAACTGCCATGGCCCCTCCCACAGAAACAGTTGAAAAGGGGATGCTCTTCCCCAGGATCACCTGGCAGCCCTTGCTTTCTGTGACTCCTGAGGGTGCAACCCAGATTCCAGTGGGACATGGCTACTGAGATGTCATGCCACTGAGGCAGCTGCAAAAGTCAAAGGAAACTGAGTAACTGAGGAGAGGCCCTGAAGGCCTGGGATCCAGATCCATTCAGGTTATGTTACCATCTGAGTTAAGGAGGAGCTGAGTGGGAAGAGCCTATCATGTGATGGCCAGCTCTAATTCCCGGGTGAGGACTTGCCAAGTAACAAGACAGGTGAGAAGCATTGACTATCTAGAGCCCAGATCTGGCATCCACACTTCAGTTGGGCTGAGATTGAGGTCAAAAGTCCAGGGACAGTGTCCTGGGCATGCTCTGGGGGGTCAACCACCCCAGGCTCCTGGGCTAATGCCCCTGGGAGCTCATCACACCCAGGGCCACCATGGAAAAGACCTGTACAAGACCCCTTTCTTCCAGAGAGCAGGCAGCCCCCACCTCCCCGAACCCTTTGCCCTGTTGCATTGCCCTTCCTGCCCTTTCCCTCATCTTTTCCTAGGGCACAAAGGTGTCTATTCCTTACTGAAAGCCCTTGGGGCACTGTAGGCAGCTCCCAGCCATGGAGTGCTGGCCTGGCAGGCAGGCGATGAGGCACAAGAGGTGGCCCTGGACCCCACCATGGAGGCAGAGGGCAGCTGCCCCTGTGAAGAGCAAAGGAGAGGAGCAGTAGGCTTGGTGTGAGGACACTGCTCCCTTTTTGTCTCCAGAGAGCCCCTCTGCTCTGGACCTTCTGCTGTGATGATGTTACTTCAGCAAAAGCCTGCAATAATTGATAAACTGTCATAAAAAATGGGTCTTCACTGAGGACATGGGGCACAATGACTGGTGCTGAGGATGATCGTTCTTTTAGATATGGCCAGCCTAAGACATGGGAAGAGGAAAGCACAGATGTAACTGGACCACAGATTGGCGTAGAGCCTCCCAACTAAGGCCCCAGAAACCTGACACTGTGAGGAAGACTCATGGCTTTGTTGTTACCCTCACCTTCTAGAATTCCAGGTGCTTGTGTGCCCTGCAACCAGCATCATAGAATAATAGAGCTGCCATTTCATCTGGTCAACCCTCTCATTTTACATGTGGAAAGATGGGGACTCAGATCACATGACTGGCCAGAGCCACCCTGAGGTCTTGGTGGAATGAGTGGCATGAGTCGGGGTATGATATGGCAAGGCTTCTGTCTGGACCTCCCTTGCAGTTCATGAGCCCTGATGTGTGGCCCTTCTTTGTGCTCTTATGGCCACACACCTGAAAACTGCTGCCCTGAAGAGCAAGGAAGAGCTGCCTGAGCTTTGCCTCAGGATTGTTCAGCAAATTCTTGTGGGAAACCTTAGGAAGCTCCAGGTTCTTGAAGGAAAGCCACAGGCTTTGGGGACAGACAGACCTGGCTCTGATCCCAGCTCTTCCACCCACTACCTGTTAGCAACTTCTGTCCACCTCGATTTTATCATGTTATACTGAGACATGAAACCTACCTCAAAGAATTGTGAACAATAAATGAAAAGATTATGTATACATTTAATATATATGACATATATATTTGATATATGATTTATATATTAAATATCTATATATATATTTGTATATGCTATAAGATTATATAATATGTATATATATTGCACTTGATAAAGCCAACTACAAGTACTTGTTTCACATGAGGCCAGAGAGGCAGACATCTCACAAGGAAAAATTAATACCCACTAAGTATATAAAACTACTCAGGCTGCATGTAATTCCAGGGTTCAAGAGAAGGGACAGAGTCGGATGAGGGGACCAGAGAGGGGTGATCCCTGAGAACCTAGGGAGGAAAAGGCTGTGTGTAGAAGGCAAACTTACTTGGGTAAGGGAGAGAGCAAAAGCATGGAAATGGAGGGAGGGGATACACACACACACACACACACACACACACACACACACACAAAAGAGTGAAACCCAGAGGAGGAAGGCCAGTGGTGTATGCCTTTCACCCTTCCTTTAAGGCACTGACCCAGCAATGATGAAGGCTGTGGGCTGGGTTCATACCTGGGCCTGACACTTACCTACAGTGTGCCCTTGGCCAAGTGGTTTACTCTCTCTGAACCCCAGAACCTCATCTGAAAAGTTAGTGTTAGTCATATATATACAGAGTTGACAAGAGGTCTAACAGAGAATATAGGTAGAAGCCCAGGTCCCAACACATAGCATGAGTCCAGATGTCATGGGCATTATTTCACCGATCTTGCTATTGACTCACCTGCACTGAGGGTGCCTAGCAGAGGGGCCAGGGCCATCCAGAGCCCAGGCTGCAGCATGCTGGAGCAGTGACAGGGGAAGCCTGGGGCCAGAGAATGTGCTGGATCCTTGGCCTGTCCAGGCTGGAGCATGTGACCTACATTGCTGTAACCTGGCCCTCTGCAGCTGCCTTGGACCAGACCCAGTACATCCCCCACCACAGTCCCCTGGGAAATGTGGCCTCTCTGAAAGCATCAGAGGAAGACAGACAGGATGTGTTCTTTGTTCAGCTCTCCTGTCCTTCCAGATGACAGCGGAGAAGAGCCAGACTGTCAGGCTCTGGTGCCCTTAGCAGCTGTGGGAACCTACAAATAACTTAGTCTTTTTCTGCCTATTTCCTCATCTTTAAAACTGAGGTAGCAGGAGTCCATACCACCTGGGATTGTGGGGGAGCAAAGGAGTTTCAGGCATCCTCAGAGCAATGCCTGCACACACATGCTCAACATTATTCTTAATTCATGTTTTAATTTGCTGATCATTTATTGAGCACTCACAGTTTTTCTGGTAGCATACAAAGGGCAGAGGAGGGAAAATCCTGGCTCATGTCCTTAGGACTTAGCTTAAAGGCTATGAGATTAGCCCACAGGTAGCAATTCTAAACACAATCAACATAAACCAGTTAGTGCTCTGTGGCCCTAACATGGGCCAGATTTCATTTACTTTTCTCAGGAGCTCTGAGAGAGATGGAATCTTTATGTGTGCAGTAGGAACAGTGACTTGCTTGAGGTGGTCCACTGGGTGACAGAAGCTGGTCTGTGTGGGTCAAAGCCCATGCAAACTCAGTCCTCTTCCCAGGTAAAGTTTGTGGTTCCCATGTCCCCAGGGGACCATCTGGACATGGATGATAATGACCCTTTATTTACCCAGAACTGGTCCCTCCAAGGGGCTGGGACACCAGTGGCTGGATGGTGGGGTTTTGCTCTTGGAGGATGCTTCTCAGGTCTAAAGTGTTAGGAAATCAGTGATGTTGGTAGGTGTGAGGTTGACTATAATTGCTAATTGTAAAAACCATCAGATTTTAGAGGGACTCAGAGCCTTCCATATCTTAGACATGCCCACCTCTCCCACCTCTGTTGTATGACTCTCCCTACCCCTGTGCCCAGTTACAAGGCCATCTTTCTGTTCCTCACATACTTAAGGACCATTTCAGATTTCTGCCTAAATGTTACCTCCTCCCTGTCTATCTGATCACTCTTCTGTCCTGTTTTTTTTAAGATTTTATGTATTTATTTATTTAGAGCACGAGTGGGAGGGACAGAGGAAGAGGGAGAGAGATAATCTCAAGAGATAATCTCATGCTCAGCATGGAGCCTGATGTGGGGCTTAATCTCATGACCCTGAGATCATGATCTGAACTGAAATCAAGAGTAGGATGCTTAACAACTGAGCCACTCCAGAGCCCCTCATACTGCCCTGTTTTAATTCTCTGACTTGCACTTAGTACCATTGGTATTTATCTTATTTTGTTGTTCACAGATTGTTGGTCTCTCTTCAGTGGACTCTAAGGCTATAAGAGCAGGGACTTGTTTGGTCTCCTCCTCTGTGGCCCCAGTGCCCAGCACAGTCCCTGACATGTGGTAGGTACTTTATAAGTCCATGAGAAGGGGTGAAGGAGTGAGAGGTGCCCCCACTCAGCATCTCTGTTAACTACAGAAGTTTATTTTTCAATCTTAGACAGATGCCCAGCAAACAAAGTGGATCAGAGTGGAGCAGCTCTGGTTGACTAAGTGGTGGTGATGGGGATCCTGGGGCCTTTTTATCTCCAGCTTGCCCCACAGGCAGCCCCTGAGGCGCTCTGTACAAATTGAAGAGCACAAAGAGCACAGTTTAAGAACTACTAATCTGGTTCAACTTCCTCATTTTCTGGAGGACAAGGGCACAGAGAAATGAGAAAATGGGCCCAAGTTCACTCAGTGAGATGCAGGCATAGAAGAAAGCTGATGACCTGATCTTGACCTGAGGTTCTTTCTACTGCCCTTAATTACAAACCCACATTCATCTTAAATGAACTATCTGGTCTGGGGCTACCTTTGGATCTGTTGTACCCATACCTACCCCAGTTCTCAGGTAGAAGCCCTAATCCCAGTCTTCTTCAGGAATGTTCTCTAAAAGTCATCCTATGTGAATAATAAGGTTACAGGGCCCCCCAGAAGGCCCAATCTCTGCCCAGGTGATCAGTGTGGCCCTGTCTGCTGTACTGTGCCAAGTTTACTTTTCCCAAAGGAACCTCAGTGCATCCATTTTCTTCTACTTCGTGAAAAATTCCTGGGAACTTGTGTAATCTTCTTTTATTAAAGAGAAGAATTGCTGCTTAAAAGCATAGTGCAAAAGGAAACCAAGTCACATCTGCCAAGGTGTGAACACCTGGGGGGCATATGTGTGTGTGTGTGTGTATGTGTCTGTGTGTGTGGGGGTCGGGGATAGCTCACCAAAGAGCAAGACTCCAAGAGAACAAGAAAACCCAATCAGCTTTCCCATCAAATCCTCCAATCTGGGGAGCTTTCCAGGCTCCTGTTTCTGAAACTCAGACCTGGCCTTTCACTCAGACCTCTCTCAGATTCCAGAGAAGGGTAGTTGGGGCTGGGGCAGCCAGATAACTACATCTTCAAATTCCCTTCTAATTTTTCTTAGTTGCTGGCTTCATTTAAAGAAATCTTTCTGGCTCCCACTCCACAGATAGGGAAGAAAGTAGTGAAATTCTGGCAGATTTTCTAGGATGGATGACTTTTTGTTATGGTAACTGCTTTATTGACTCAAGAACTTCTGAACTTGGTGGACCTAGGAAGCAGCAGGCCAGCTTCTTTCTGTGCTCCTGATGGGTGGGCCCTGATGCCAGAGGGGGACAGCGAAGATAAGAAAAGGACCTTGACTGTTTCAGGTCACAGTGTCATGATGATGACGGTGATAATTACCTGATGGTAATGGTGATGGTGGTGGTGATGGTGGTGGGAATGGTGATGAGGGTGAGAGTGTGGTGGTTATGGTGATGATGCTGATGATGGTGGTGATGGTGATGATGATGGTGGTGGTGGTGGTAATGGTGATGAGGGTGGCAATGTGGGGGTAATGGTGATATGGTGATGGTGATGGTGGTGATGATGGTGATGATGGTGGTGATGATGATGCTAGTGATGGTGATGTGGCTACTAACCATTTCTTGGGGACTTGATATTTTTGCAGACATTGTATGAACACCATTTCATCTGCTCCATCAATATTTGTGAAGTATCTGTTATTAATAACTTCATTTAATAGATAAGGAGATTGAGGTTGTAACAGACTAAGTTATTTCCCCAAATTATTCTTCTATTAAGAGACCAAAATGTGGGGTGCCTCAGTCTTTTATTGTTTTTCTTTTGTCTACTCTTTAATGTGAAAGAAAATATCAACAAACATTCATATAGGAACTGTATTCATTCATCAATTATAACCACAGTTTGGCTACAGAAACAAGAGTTGGTCAAAAACTAACAAAAACTTCTTTTGAAAATCAATTGGCTATATGGAATTTAGTACTGTATAGCTTATTATTTGTAAATTATGTGGCAGTAAAGTTTTATAATGAATGTGTGTGTGTGTGTGTGTGTGTGTGTGTGTGTGTGTGTTGGAGAGCATTTTTTTTTTTTTTTTTTACCAGCACACTACCCTATGAACCTTAAATAAGCTTCAGGCAAGGCCTGTATCTTTGCAATCAATGACAGATCAGCTGAGATAATTTCAAGGTGTTCTATGGAAAAAGGGTGGTGCTGAGCCAGCACATATAAGGTGCTGCCACCAAAATAAGTTAGCAGGTATGAACCATGTACTCAGGTAAGCAAAAATTTGGCATATTTTACTTCATTAAATCACCCTAATTTTTGGTTCAGCCTCATTCCACTGGGCTGGTAAGATGTCCAACCTTAGGAGAGGGAAGAGTTAAGATGGTGGAGTAGTAGGAGGGTGCTGAGCTTGCCTCATGCCTCAAACACAGATAGATAAATATCAAGTCATTTTGAATAACTAGGAAGTCCATCTGAGGATTAAGAAAATAATCTGCACAATTGATGGGAGAGAATGTGGCAGATGTAACATTTGGGAATATAAAATGGAGAAGAGAAAAGGCAGGTGTGCCAGAGGGGAGGGAGCCTTTTCTGCAGAGAGAAGTCAGGGAGAAAGCAGGAGAGAGAGCAATATGTAGGGTTCTTGCAAGCCATTGTCGTGTGAAGATCCCTTGGTTGTACTAGAAGAAAATAAATGTTCCCCTTCCTGGAGTATACTTGGAAGAGGGTGTATTTCCTCTCCAAATAGAAAGGACCTGCCAGGTACCACTGAGTGACCATTCAACAGCAGGGGCAGATAACTTGGCTACAGCTTTTTGCTGTGCTTCATCATAGACTTCAAGTATCTCTGTGGCCATGTGACTGCTTTCCTGGGACAGAACAGTGCTGTGTGTAGTGTTGCAAGGCTCTCTTCCAGGGCTGGAGAGCAGGTCCATGCTTTGTTGGGTCCTTTAGTATTTGGAATTTTGAATCACAGCCACCGACCAGAGATAAAACACAGGAGAACTGTGGCACTGGGCTGGCCCATGGTCCCCAGGCACAGACAGGTTGAGGGCAGGGATCTGATGAGGGCCTGGGACACAGGAGGGGACACAGGACCTCCTGTGAGGTCCCCCTGAACAGTGGCAGCTGCAAGTTCCCTTCCCTGGGAATGAGAGTGTGGGGTAAGGCCATTATCCACCACCATCCTCTCCAATCCACCATGAAGGTCAGACTTCAGAGGAAGACTCCACCTCCAGTGGAGACTGGAGTCACTTACAGCAAACCCTGATTCCCCTGCACCTGGCAGGGACTTCTTTACTAGGGCAAGTTTGACTGTGAGCCAGTGCAGCAGACTTCTCCCTAGAAGATGAACACGAGCCCCTTGCATGTACCAAGTTCTATAGATCACAGAGTGTTCCAAAGTGTTAGCTTCAGTTTTGGTGGAAATAGGACCAGGCTTCCTTTTTTAAAAAAAATTATTATTATTATTATTTTTACTTTTTAAATTAAATTAGTTGAAATTAATTTTTTCTTTGCAACAACACATAGTTTTTTGTTCATTTGTTGATTAATTCGTTTATTTCCTTTTATTGCTTTATGGATTAGGGTTTTCTCTCTCTCTCTCTTTTCTTTTCTTTTTTCCTTCTTTCTTTCTTAGTTTTTGGAATCAGGCTTAGAGTTTTTTGTTTGTCTGTTTGTTGGCTTTTTTTTCCTTTTCTGTTTCTCTTTTCTTGGATCAGGTTTTTTTTAATTATTATTTTTAATCAGGCTTATCTTAACAAACAAATCAAACCACACCTAGTTAAAAGTTAAACACTCCCCACCTCAAGCAAGGAGGAACTCTGCAGAGGTCTGTCTTGTGGGAAAGAGCAGCCAAAACACAAGAGCAAGTAATACACAGCACACACCAAAAATACTTCCTGAAGTACCAGACTCTGAACAGTGTATAACCCCCTTCAGAAAACAGTATTAATCTCAGGAGCAGGAAATATAACAAACTTTCATAATATACAAAAGACAGCAATCTAGACATAATGACAAAATGGAGGAATTCTCCCCAAAAGAAATATCAAGAAGAAATCACATTCAGGGATTTCCCCAAAACAGGTATAAGTAATATATCTGAACAAGAATTTAGAACAACAGTCTTGGGCTTGAAAGAAACATAGAAGACACCAGAGAAACCCTTGCTGCAGAGATGAAAGACCTAAAAACTAATCGGGATGAAATTTAAAAAATAGTATAACTGACATGGAAAATGTCAGATATAATGACCAGATGTAATCACAATGAGAATGGAAGAAGCAGAGGAACAAATAGGTGATAGAGAAGATAAAATTATGGAAAATAATGAAACTGAAAAGAAGAGGGAAACAAAACTATTAGATCAGGAACATATAGCCTTAGGAAACTCAGCAATTCCACAAAGAGCAATAATATCCATATCACAGTTGTCCCAGAAGGAAAGCAGGAAAAAGGAGCAGAGGATTTATTTGAACAAATTATAGCTGAGAACTTCCCTCAAAATCAGCAAAAACAGATCAACACCAAGGCATATCATAGTGAAACTTGCAAAATACAAAGATAAAGAGAATTCAGAAAGCAGCTAGGGACAAAGGTCCTTAACCTATGAGGGTAGACAAGGCAAGCAGCAGATCTGTCCACAGAAACTTGGCAGGCCAGAAGAAAGTTGGCAGGATATATTCAACATGCTAAATGGGAAAATATGAAGCCAGCAAGGATGTCTTTCAGAATAGAAGGAGACATAAAGAGTTTCCAAGACAAGAAAAACTGAAGGAATTAATGACCACTAAACCATCCCTGCAAGAAATATTACAGGGAACACTTTGAGGGGAAGAAAGACCAAAGCAAACATTGACTAGAAAGGAACAGAAGCAATGACTTTACAGGTAATAAAATGGCACTAAATTAATATCTATCAATACTGACTCTGAATGTAAATAGACTAAATGTTCCAATCAAAAAACATAGGGTATCAGAAGAGATTAAAAAAAGACTCATTAGGACGCCTGGGTGGCTCAGTCAGTTAAGCAGCTGCCTTCAGCTCCTGGGATCGAGTCCCGCTTTGGGCTCCTTGCTCAGCGGGGAGTCTGCTTCTCTCCCTCCTTCTGTCTGCCACTCTGCCTGCTTGTGCACTCTCTCTCTCTCTCTGTCAAATAAATAAATAAAATCTTAAAAAAAAAAAGACTCATCAATGTAGTGTTTACAAGAGACTCATTTTAGTCCCAAAGATACCTCCAGATTGAAAATGAGGGGGTGAAGAACAATCTGTTGTGCTAATGGATATCGAAAGAAGGGTGGAGTAGCCATCCTTATATCAGACAAACAGCAATTTAAACCAAAGACTGTAATAAGAGATGAAGAACATTATATCATAATAAAAGGGCCTATCCAACAAGAAGACCTAACAATTGTAAATATTTATGCCCCTAACTTGGGAGCAGCCAGATATATAAAACAATTATAACAAACTTAAAGAAACTCATTAATAATAATACAATAATAGTAGAGGACATTAACACCCCTTCGCAGCAATGAACAAATCATCTAAGCAGATCAACAAGGAAACAAGGGCTTTGAAAGATACACTGGACCAGAGAGACTTAACAAATATATTCAGAACATTTCATCCTAAAGCAGCAGAATACACATTCTTTTAGAGTATACAAGGAACATTCTCCAGAATAGATCACATACTGCATCACAAATCAGTCCTCAACAAATACAGAATGATTGAGATCTTACCATGCATATTTTCAGACAACAACACTATGAAACTTGAAGTCAAACACAAGAAAAAATTTGGAAAGACCACAAGTACATTGAGGTTAAAGAGCATCCTACTAAAGAATGAATGCGTTAACCAGGAAGTTAAAGAAGAAATTAAAAAGTACATGGAAGAAAATGAATATGAAAACATGACAGTCCAAAACCTTTGGGATGCAGAAAGGCAGTCATAAGAGGAAAGTATATAGCAAGACAGGAATTACTCAAGAAACAAAGAAAGTCTCAAATTTACAACCTAACCTTACACCAAAAGGAGCTGGAGAAAGAACAGCATATAAAACTTTAAACCAGCAGAAGAAAGGAAATAGTTAAGATCATAAGAGAAATAAATGATTTAAAAAAAAAAAAACAGTAGAACAGATGAATTAAACTAGGAGCTGGTTCTTTGAAAGAATTTTAAAAATCAAAAAACCCCTAGCCAGACTTACAAAATGAAAAGGGAAAGGACCCAAATAAATAAAATCACAGTGAAAGAAAACAGATCCCAACAAACACCACAGAAATACAAACAATTATAAGAACATATTATGAACAATTATATACCAATAAATTGGGCAATCTGGAAGAAAGGGATAAATTCCTAGAAACATATAAACTACCAAAACTGAAACAGGAAGACATAGAAAACCTGCACAGACCCATAACCAGCAAAGAAACTGAATCAGTAATCAAAAATCTCCCAGTAAATAAGGATCCAAAACCAGATGGCTTTCCAGGGTAATTCTACCAAACATTTAAAGAAGAATTAATACCTATTTTTCTGAAGCTGTTCCAAAAAATAGAAATGGAAGGAAAACTTCTAAACTCATTCTATGAGGCCAGCATTACCTTGATTCCAAAACCAGAGAAAGACCCTCCTAAAAAGGAGAATTATAGTCCAATAACCCTGATGAACATGGATGTAGAAATTCTCAACAAAACACTAGTTAATCAAATTCCAATAGTACATTAAAAGAATTATTCACCATAATCAAGTGGGATTTATTCCTAGGCTGCAGAGGTGGTTCAATATCCACTAATCAGTTAGGATGATACACCAAATTAATAAAAGAAAGGGTAAGAACCATATGATCCTCTCAATAGATGCAGAAAAAAACGTTGGACAGACTATAGCATCCTTTCTTGATTAAAAAAAAAATCCTCAAAAAGTAGAGATAGAAGGAACATATCTCAACATCATAAAGGCCACATACAAAAGAATCACAGCTAATATCATCCTCAGTAGAGAAAAACAGAGATTTTCCCCTAAGGTCAGGAACATGATAGAGATGTCTATTCTCACCACCATTGTTAAATATAGTCCTTGAAGTCCTAGCCTCAGAATCAGACAACAAAAAGAAATGAAAGACATCTAAATTGTCAAAGAAGAGGTCAAACTTTCATTCTTCACAGATGACATGATATTCTTTTTCAAAAACTTTAAGTCTCCACCAAAAATTTGTTAGAACTAATACATGAATTCAGTAAAGTTGTAGGATATAAAATCGATGTACAGAAATCTGTTGCATTTCTATACACCAATAATGAAACAGTAGAAAAAGAAATCAAGGAATCGATTCTATTTATAGTGGCATCCAAAACCATAAGATACCTAGGAATAAACCTAATCAAAGAGCTGTACTCTGAAAACTATAGAATACTTATGAAAGAAATTGAAGAAGACACAAAGAAATGGAAAAATATTCCTTGCTCATGGATTAGAAGAAGAAACATTGTTAAAATGTCTATACTATCCAAAGCAATCTACACATTCAATACAATCTCTATCAAAACACCATTTATATTTTTTGCACAACTAGATCAAACAATTCTAAAATCTGTATAGAACCAGAAAAGACCCCCAATAGCCAAAATAATGTTGGAAAAGAAAAGCAAAATGGGAGGCATCACAACACCAAACTTCAACCTGTATTACAAAGTTGTGATCATCAAGACAGTATGGTACTGGCATGAAAACAGACATATAGATCAATGGAACAGAATAGAGAGCCCAGAAATGGACCCTCAACTCTATGATCAATTAATCTCTGACAAAGCAGGAAAGAATATCCAATGGAAAAAGACAGTCTCTTCAACAAATAGTGTTAGAAAAACTGGACAACATGCAGAATTAAACTAGACCACTCTCTTACACCATACCAAAAGATAAGCTCAAAATGGATGAAAGACCTAAATATGAGGCAGGAAACCATCAAAATCTTAGAGGATAACACCGGCAGCAACCCTTTTGACCTTGGCCACAGGAACTTCTTAGTAGACACATTTACAGAGTCAAGGCAAGCAAAAGAAAACTGTACTATTGGGACATCATCAAGATAAAAACCTTTTTTTGCACAGTGAAGGAAATAACAAGACTAAAAGGCAGCCTACAGAATGGGAGAAGATATTTCTAGTGATAAAGATATTAGATAAAGGGTTAGTATCCAGAATCTATAAATAACTCATCAAAATCAAAACCCCCCAAATTAATAATCCAATTAAGAAATGGACAGAAATCTGGGGCGCCTGGGTGGCTCAGTGGGTTAAGCCGCTGCCTTCGGCTCAGGTCATGATCTCGGAGTCCTGGGATCGAGCCCCGCATCAGGCTCTCTGCTCTCTCGGGGAGCCTGCTTCCTCCTCTCTCTCTGCCTGCCTCTCTGCCTGCTTGTGATCTCTCTGTCAAAAAAAAAAAAAAAAAGAAATGGACAGAAATCATGAACAGACATTTCTCCAAAGAAGACATACAAATGGCTAATAGACACATGAAAAAATGCTCAATCTCACTCTTTATTAAGGAAATACAAATCAAAACCACAATGAGATACCACCTCACACCAGTCAGAGTGTCTAAAATTAACAACTCAGGAAACAACAGATATAGTGAAGATGGGGAGAAGAGGAAACCTTTTGCACTGTTGGTAGGAATGCAAACTAGTGCAGCCACTCTGGAAAACAGTATTGTTTTCCTCAAAAGTTTTATAGAGCTAACCTATGACCCAGCAATTGCACTACTGGGTATTTATCCAAAGGATACAAAAATGCCAATTTGAAGGGGTACAAACACCCCAATGTTTCTAGCAGCAATGTCCACAATAGCCAAAATTTGGAAAGAGCCCAAATGTACATTGACTGATAAATGGCTAAAGAAGATGTGCCATATATATATAATGGAATATTACTCAGTCATCAAAAAATGAAATCTTGCCATTTGTAACATGGATGGAACTAGAGTGTATTGTGCGAATTGGAATAAGTCAATCAGAGAAAGACAAATATATGATTTCACTATCTGTGGAATTTAAGAAAAAAATAGATGAACACCGGGGAAGAGATGAAAAAAAAAATAATATCAAAACAGGGAGGCAAACCATAAGTGACTTTTAACCAACTGAGCCACCCAGGCGTCCCTAAGTGACTTTTAACTATAGAGAGCAAACAGGGTTGCTGGATGGATGGTGAATGGGGGATGAGCTAAATGAGTGATGGGCATTAAGGGGGGTACTTGAGTGACGAGCAGTGGATGTTATATGTTACACTAAATCACTAAATTATATGAATCACTAAATTCTACTCCTGGAACAAACAAGAAAAAAAACAGGCAAGTCTTACCTTGGAGGGGAAACACATAAACCACTATTTTCCATTCAAAATGAAAAAAAAAATTCAACTTCAACTTCAAAATATTCAATATTCAACATCCTTGGGGCTCAATTCATTCTTATAGCAAAGTTCCCATAGCTTATATTATACCAAAGGGGTAATGCAGTTTCAAGCCTCTTTGTGCTGAGCAGATTCTAAGAGGCACTTGTTGAGGTAATTATGTAATCACACTCCATTATTCAGTTACATCACAAATTTAGTTAAAACCAGTACACATGCCAGAGAACAAAAACAAATGGTTGGGTTGAGGGAAAGAAGGGAAAGATACAAATAGGTCAGTGGGATATCTAAATATTGATGTAAGAGGCAAGGACTTTAAAATACTATAATTCCTTAGTGCAAGAAAATAAATAACAAGACAAATACTTTTATTCTGAGAGAGAGCATAAAATACATGCTTCAGAATGCTCCACTGAGTGGACAGGGAGCTGAGTATTAATACACCAGATCCAACTAGTCATTAGTTAAGAGATGGTCCAAGGATGCTAATTCCAGCTCATTGAGACTGCCTATGGGACTGACATTGGCAGCTGGAAGATATGCACTGAAATGGCAGGGCCTAAAGAATATGGGGGGCAGAAAGTGCTGATAAAGAAAAGAAACCCAGAGAGGGGATGGATTAGAAGAACTTCTTACTGTGGAGCTGTTCTAGGTGGGAAGCCCTGGGGCACAGACTACCAGTTAGAAGAGTCCCATCAGGCAAGAATCAACCTAGCTTAAAAGAAGAAGTCAAACTCTCACTCTTCATAGATGACATGATACTTTATATGGAAAACCCAAAAGGCTCCACCTCAAAATTGCTTGAACTCATACAGCAATTCAGCAATGTTTCAGGTTATAAAATCAATGCACAGAAATCAGTTGCATTTCTATACACTGACAATGAGACAGAAGAAAGGGAAATTAGGGAATTGATCCCATTTACAATTGCACCAAAAACCATAAGATACCTAGGAATAAATCTAATCAAAGAGGCAATAAATCTGTACTCAGAAAACTACTGAACAGTTATGAAAAAAACTGAAGAAGATGTAAAGAAATGGAAAAATATTCCATGCTCATGGATTGGAAGAATAAACATTGTTAAAATGTCTATGCTGCCAGAGCAATCTACACATTCAATGTAAACCCTATCAAAATATCATCTAAATTTTTCACAGAGCTGGAACAAATAATACTAAAATTTGTATGGGACAAGAAAAGACCCTGGGGGCGCCTGGGTGGCTCAGTGGGTTAAAGCCTCTGCCTTCAGCTCGGGTCATGATCCCAGGGTCCTGGGATGGAGCCCTGCATCGGGCTCTCTGCTCAGCAGGGAGCCTGCTTCCCCCTCTCTCTCTGACTACTTGTGATCTCTGTCTGTCAAATAAATAAATAAAATCTTTAAAAAAAAATCTTAGTGTCAGGGCAAGACCCTTTCTCCCTCTGGCCTGGGTTGGGAGTGGCCTGGGAGTGGCCCTGGATGGGTATGGCCTTTGGCAGGAATGCTGCAATGGGGCAGCTAACTGGCTTCTGTGGCAGCAGTTTCTCTCTGAAGGGGGAGTTGAACAGAGCACACCCTAGGCTGCCATGTTGACCACACCAGTTCCTCTAAGAGGCCAGAGTTGAGGTCATCCCATTCCCTCAGCCCTATGCCCTGGGTTCTAGGCCAGTAAGGACCTATGTCCTCCTTGTGCTCCATGAGCCCTAAATCTAGCCCCACTCCCTGGAGAAGTTGGCTCTCAACATGTATAGGAGGGAGAGGCTAGATCTCCTGTCTTCTCACCACCTCAGGCTTGAATTCCTGTTTCTTCCAGAGTGACTACCAGATTCTCTGAAACATCATGGGCCTCTTTTTCCTATCTCCCAAACTACTTCCTCACTCCCTTGCCATGGCATTCAGCATACAGTATCTGCCAAGGTGTCTATCAGGCAGTAAACATGTGTGGCCACACTAGGGCTGAAAGCCACATGACAGAAGATGAGGTAGGTGGAAGTTGAGTGTGAGATATTTTGGAGTAGGTAGGCTTTCAGAAGATCCTCTGTCCCTGCACCCTGCCCCCCACTGGCCCCGGCTTTGTGCAGGGCTGTCCTCTACTGACCAGTGTTCTGTAGTGACTCTTTGAGTACTGGGCCCAAGCCAGAGCTCACCATGCTGCAGAATCTCAGTAAATTCTTGTGCATGCTTATGAGTCATCACCTGACCTAAGCACT
Source organism: Lutra lutra (assembly GCF_902655055.1). NCBI lineage: Eukaryota > Metazoa > Chordata > Mammalia > Carnivora > Mustelidae > Lutra > Lutra lutra. The sequence continues at coordinate 117,269,348 of NC_062280.1, read as the reverse complement.
CACAGAGACACCAGGAGCAGAGGCCACCACTAGGGTTTCTTCTAAAGAACTGCTGCTCTGGGGTGTCAAGGGACCCTGTGGGACTCAGCCTGGATCCTGATGGTAAGAAAACAATAGAGGCACTGATCTCACCAGTGACTGGCACAGGATGGGCAGGTGTCCCTCCTTTTCTTGTTCATCACCATCCACTTTATGGGCCCAGACCCAGCCTTAACGTGTTGCCAAAAATCCCGAGTCGAAACTATGTTTTTTCTCTCTTGCCCTTGATGGAAATGGAGAACCCTGGATGCCCTTTTCTCTCCATATTGCAGTGTCTTATTTATTTATTTCTTCTTTCATCCCACAGCTATTATCTGAGTAGGTGCTGTGTCCTGAAAATGTTGAATAAACCACATTTATGCTTCCAGGAATATGCATCAAGGTAAAAAGAAAGTCAAGTGAACACATAGTCACAATTCATGGTGAGAAACTGCTATGAGAAAGAAAAAGCACAGATATCCTGGGAGGGGCTTCACATTTTTTACACTGCGGGGGAAATGACCAGGCCCTTTATATCAGTCAGTCATTGCCCCATAATAATCATAACATTTCAGTGCCTATAGTAATACACATTAATTTCTCTCACATATTTGTGGAGCAGCTAAGGTTTTGTTGATAAGTTGGGTTTGGCTGGACATCTGCATCTCAGCTGAGTTGGGTCTAGTCAGCTCCACATGTGTTTCTCATCGTCATGAACAGTGGGCTTACTAGGCTCTCTTCACCTTATGACAAGTGGGGGGACACACAAGAAGGCAAGCCAAATTCACAAGCATTTTTTAAGCTCCTGCTTATTTCATGTTTGCTAATATCCTACTGGCCAAAACAACTCACATGGGCTTCCTGCCAAGGAAGTCACTCTTTTGGATTGTATTTGATCTATCCCACATTTCTGCCTTGTCTTTGTCTCAGAAATCATCTGGGTGGTGGACTGGTATAAGAATATGTATCCAGGTGGATCTCTTTCCATTGTTTTTATGCAGTAACTTGAAATAATTTTGGAGTTACCTGCTAACCTTAAGCCTTAGTGAAATATGGGCCATTTTTTCTTGAAAACAGCAGCAATGACAACAAAAGCATATACACATGAAGCCAATATTGTATATCCAATTTTGGGAACAATGCAGGCAGCAGACACATGTCCAGTTACATTCCTGATCATAGGCATACTCGTAATTCCCATCTGTCTTGTTACTTCCAGCATCCAAGAGACAAAATCAAGTGCGCTCACCCACCCAGTAAAAACAAACTTGACTTGAATTTGCCGAGGGGTAAATCTGCTTCAAAGAACCACAACCAGAGGCACCTGAGGGTAGAGAACATGCAGATAGGTGTGTTGATTGGAAACAATTTGGAGCAAAGGGGTACCTTGCTCTGATCGGGATACCACTTTGCGGTGTACCCTATTGAGGAGGGGCCATATCCCCCAAGGATTCTACCTATCCTGACAAGGCTAGGTAGGATCCAGGAAAGCCAGGCCATTGGCAGAGGATTTGGGGTGGGGTAGTCACAGGCCACATCCTTCTGTCCTGTCTCCCCTCCTTGTACCCTCATTTCCTAGAAGCCCTGTGCACAGGTAGGACACTAGGAAGTCTGTACACTGTTGGCTGACAGCTGCCCTGCAGTGCTTCTAACATTTGAGTTCCAGAATATGTTACATGGTAAACACGATTTTATTAAAATACTCTGCCCTCCAGCATATTTATTTCACTTCAACTTATAGGAGTGGGTTTCCTCTTGCTTTTCTCCTGAGACAGAGAAGGCTTCTGGAAATAGGGTCCTGTTTTATACTGAACACAATAGCTGCCAGAATTGCTGGGCCTGCCAAGTTGGCTCAGCATCAGTCTGATGTCAGAGGTCATGTTTCTTGCATTTCTCAGGAGACCATAGGCTTCCCCATGACTTAGAGTTCATCCTTACCTTGGACTCAGTGGGAATTAGGAGAGATGAGGGCTTAAAAGCCTGCTGTGGGTGCTTCTGAAAGTGAGGAGGGAGGAGCTGGATGGGATGAGACCCAATCTGTGCTGGACGATGAGCATCTGGAGAGCAAGCATCTCAGCCAAGGATTCCTGAAGCAGGAGAAGAAATTTAATGGGAAATGAATGATTTAGTTGTTGGCTTATTTTAATTAATTTTATTCAGATTTATTTTGCTTTCTCTTTGATGGTAACTTATGGTAATCCAGTTTCACTTTGATTCACTTCTTTGGGTCAATAAGTTTTTCCAAAGTTCTAGTCCAGTGGTTTTCAATATTGGTGGTGCAGCAGAATCACTTAAGCATATAGATAAATAGATGATAGCTAGCTAGCTAGCTAGATAATGGATCAATGGCTAGATAAATAGATATTTGCATGGTATCCCCAGACCTTTTGAGTCGGAATTCTAGGATCTGAGCTCTAAAGTTCTACAGTTCACCCAGAAACATGGCTCAAATTGAAGATCACAAATGCCATCCAAATCATTCTGCAATGCCATATTGTAAGCCTTGAGCTCAGCTGTTTTGGAATCGTGTACTGCATTATAGAACTGACTTAAAGTATTGTTTTTTGGGTAAAGGCAAGCACTCTTTCAAAACAAGATTTGACTAAACTTGATTCTGCAAATTTTGTCAAAAAGCCCATCTAATTTCATAACAATTCTATATAAGGTGTGGATAAGGAAAAATCTTATATTTGGAGAAAGAAAACTCATCTGGCTATAAAGGGATATTATGAAAAAGTCATTTCACTCACTCTGTGTTCCAGCTTGTGACATACATGGGATTAGGGCTAGGTGATGAAGACCTCTGTGCCTTTTGGCTTGAAATTCACAGGGCAGAAGCTAGTTTCCACTTATGCAGATGAGAGTCAAAGGAGATGGATGGAATAGAGAAAATAGACATCTAAAGAACAGAAAAGATGCTTGGAATTTCATCCCCAACAAGCTCTAAGTTAAAAATCTCTTCAAAATAGCCTTTGGGAAGTTGTAAGTAAGTCTTCTCACACCAAGATGTCTGGAGCTTCATCTTGCTCTGCTCTAACATTCTATATGGACTCCCAGGAAGTTCCCATGCCCAGGGTAACATTACAGGTGAATGCATCCTTTTCCTACTATACAAACAGGACTCATTGGTAACAGTTCAAAATTGTAAGAATTTTGTTTTTACTGTACACAAAACTAGATAAGAAATGAAATTACTTTTTTAAGAAAAAATTTTCTTACATAAAAAGTAAAAATTGTGCTGAGAGTTTGTACTACACATATATGCAGAGGGCTATTTACAAATTCTTCAAAGCTGACCTTGTGTAGCTTTCCCAAACCAATCCTGTGAGATAGAGCTCCAGTGTTGTGCTCTTGTGTGCAGGTTTTTGGTGCCCAACCCCAAGGAGTGTCATTCTCATACACCCAATGACAACATATGTCCTAGGTTTGCACCCTGCATAATATGCACAACTGTAAACATGTACAGTGATCCTGAAACTCCAGAGCATAGCAGAGGGGCAGGGCTGGAGGCAGGAAGGAGGACCCCCAGCAATTTCACTCAGATGGAGCGCTGTGTGAGAGAAAATTCTGACCCAGCTGCTTTGAACCCTGGGCATGAAACCCATCCATAGAAAGGGAGACACCTGGGGTGATGCAGCATTGTGACAGTGTAAGTCATTCTCCTTTTTTTCCTCTCCTTTTAAACAACTGATTAGAAAACACTATGAGCTCAAATCCCTCAATGCCTGTGCCAAAGGACCTGGGAGGACTCCTGCCCATCTGTGCACTTGAAAATAAACAAACAAGCCTTAGTAAGAGTTCAAGATCCAAGGGAGTCAGTGAACCTGCCCCTCCTCACTCACCAAGGTGGGACAGGGACATGGTGTTGTGGGGTGGGGGCCCTGGAAATTGCCGACCTGGGCAGATACCAATTGGTAAGAGAGAATTTGTGGAAGTGCAAACTGTCTGAGAGGAGATTCCAGCAAGCCATCTAGTGAGAGAGAGATGATATTGGATAGAGGAAAGGTAAGAACTCCTCTAGAGCCACTCTGCTCCCCAGGGTGACACTGCAAGGGGCAAAGCTGTCCCCCTGTGGAGGAAGTAGGAAGCACAAAATGGGTGCCTTGGTATCCCAGTTTGGGGATTGTAGCTGGATAAATCCATTTGTCTCCAGCATCACCCTAATTTCTGAGGTAGGACTTCCATGACTTGGAGGGAGAAAGGGAAGAAAGCATTTAAAAATATCAAAAGGCATTACGGGGCATCTGGGTGGCACAGTCAGCTAAGCACCCAACTCTTGTTTTCAGGGTTGTGAGATCAAGTCCCACTAGGACTCCATGCTCAGCACAGAGTCTGCTTAAGACCCTGTCTGGCCCTCCTCCCCTCACATTCCCTCCACTCTCTATCTCTCTGAAATAAATAATTTGTTAAAAATTATGTGTGGCTATGAAAGCAGGTTGGGTAATTAGAGTGCTCTCAGGGAAATGGACCACTGTCTGGGAGAAGGAAATTGGAGCTATAGTGCCACTTCCTGGAAAACAAGAGAGAGATTTTTGCAGCCAGCCAGGTGAGTTATAGAAAGAGAAAACACAGAGGATAAGAATTTGTCCACAAGAGAGAGCAAAGTGAATGGAACAGGTTTACCCATAAGAAGCTTAGGAAACCCCAGAGAAGCTATACCCAAGAAGAGTGCCCCATCTGAAGATAACCAGGAAAGATACTTCAAATGTGAAAGCAGCAATGCAGAAATAAGAGGAACTTTAAAAATCTAGAAAGTGTGCCATTACCAAAAGATATCATTAACTCTCTGAGCTCAAAGATACAGAATTCTGCAATCTAGCTAATAAAGATTATTGGATGATTGAAGAAACTCAAAAAGGTATAAGAAACCTCAGAAATACAGCTCAATAAGATTAGGAAAAAGATACATGAACAAAATGAATTATTTACAAAGGAGATTCTAAAAAGACATAAAGAAAAACAAACAAAACTTCTGAAGCTGAAGAATTCAATGAATGACATGAAGAATCCAGTAGAGAGCCTCTCAGGTAGAGTAAAGCAGATGGGAGATAGGATAAGTGACATGGAAGAAGAAACTGTGAAATAACACACTTAAAAAAGAAAAAAGAGAAAATAATAAGAATGAGGGGGAGAAAAACCTGCATAATCAATGGGACTCATCAAAAAAGATAAACATTTGAATAATTGGGATTCCAGAAGGAGAAGAGAGGGAGAAGGGAACAGAACATTTATTTAAAGAAATAATAGCTGAAAATGTTCCATAAGGGGAAGGTGGCTCCTTTTCTAGCCACTGTATTATTCTAAGTTGAGTTGTCTTTGGGTCAGTCCTTCAGCTTAATTTTCCTATATATAAAATTTTTAATAAAATTTGGGGAGCAATAAAAAGAAAAGAAATAATAGCTGAAAACTTATCAAGCCTTAAATATCCAAATTAAAAAAGCTAATAGATCACCCTGTTATCTCAAAGATACTCTCTAAAGGGGTATTAAAAATTGGTTTACCTATAGGGGTAGCATTGATTGGAGAAAGGGGATTACCTTGAAGTGTAACTCTATATGAATATTAGAAAATAAAAATAAAAACGGAATAAACTGGAGTAAACTACACTAAAATTTAGAAAAAAAATTTAAAAAATAGAAATGCAAAAGAAAAACACAGGTGTATGTATCAAAAAGTTCAGGTTAGAAGATTATTATGGCATTTGATGTACTGGACATCTCACTGTGATGGTAAATAGGTTAAAAATTATCTATATATTTAAAAGAAATGAACCAGAATAGTGGGAATGAGTTAAAAATAAAAGTTGTGGGGCGCCTGGGTGGCTCAGTGGGTTGAGCCACTGCCTTCGGCTCAGGTCATGATCTCAGGGTCCTGGGATCAAGCCCCGCATAGGACTCTCTGCTCGGCCGGGAGCCTGCTTCCTCCTCTCTCTCTGCCTGCCTCTCTGCCTGCTTGTGATCTCTGTCTGTCAAATAAATAAATAAAAATCTTTTTAAAAAATTAAAAATAAAAAAAAATAAAAGTTGTCCTGTGAAGTAGCAGTGGTTGTTCTCTTGTAGTCTTTTTTTTTTTTTTTTTTTTTTTTTTTTTTTTTTCTTTACTGGTTGGTTTTCTGCGGGAGGGGCCTGCCATGTGGGTTTTCAGTCAATGATGTTCCCTGAGTTAAGTCCTCCCGCCGCCCCCCCCCCCTTAAGGGGGTGGGCTCTGAGGAAACCGGTTTTTTCAGGCTTTTGTTCTCTGGAGGTTTTTACGTTTGTTCACTTTTTTTTTTTTTTTTCCTCTCTCGCCTTGACTGCTTTTGATGGTTTTTATAGTTTTAGAGGAAAACAGACTGCACCCTGACCTCCCTCTCAGAGAGAAGCCTCAGTCTGCTCTCCTATGGGTGCTGCAGAGCCCATATAAATTCCCCATTGGCCGCTGGCAGAGCAGGTTCCGAGTCGCAGTCCCTGGGGATGCAGGATCTTCTGCTTGTACCCAAAACCACGGCAGCAGCGGCTGTACGGGCAGTTCCAGACCACCAGAGAGGTTCCAAGCAGCCATTGCATGCTGAGATTTTCCTGCTGGCCCCGGCTGGGAGTGCCTGTTTTTTCTGGGTCTAAGAGCGCCGGGCTTGTGCGCACCTCTCTCAGGGGAGGCTGTGGGTCGTGCACGCATCTCAGCCTCTGGTAGCAGGGTGCAGGTCCGAGAGCACCAGGCTGGGCTTTCGCGCACCTCTCTCAGGGGAGGGTGAGGGGCGCGCGCATCTCAGGCTCTGTAGTACGACTCAGTGTTCTGCCGTCTGGAGAGCTCCCAGCCCCTCACAGGAGCTGGACCCCACGCATTCTCGGGCACGCTGGTGGCTCAGGGACCAAGACCTAGTTTCTCCGGCTGTCCTGGGTCTGGCGACTTAAGCCCCTGTCCCTAGCCGCCCCGATTCCCACAATTCCCCCCCCCCCCCACACACACACACAATCCTTTGCTCTTTCTGAATGCTTTCAGCCAGTCTCCAAGTTAATGCTGGTCCCCAGATGCAGGGCACTCTTGTATTAGGGGTATTACTTTCCAATCGGTCACCTCTGGTGGCTCCCTCCCCCTTTTGTTTATCTTCTGATATCAGTCCGACGTTCCCACTCCGCTTTACTTGCCCACTGGCATCTTCTGCCCCTGTAGAGATTCAGACGTGTATAATTCTGATCTCAGGCTGATTTCATGGGTGATTGGAGTTCTTTGGTAGGTAATCTGCTCACTTTAGGGTACAAGTTGAAACGGCGCCTCCTCGTACTCCCCCCCCCATCTTGTCTCCCCCAGTTTCTGGTGTATTTTATTCATTTATTTATTTGTTTGTTTGTTTATTCTTTATTTAGGAGCAATGGATATGTTCATTTTCTCTTTTTTTAATTTAAATTCAATTAGCCAATGTATAGCACATCATTAGTTCTTGATAAAACGTTCAATGATTCATTGTGTATAAACACCCAGTGCTCTCATCACATCATGTGCTCTCCTTATTGCCCATCACAAATTACCTCATCCTCCCACCCACATCCCTTTCTGCAACCCTCAATTTGTTTCCTGGAGTCTCATTTGGTTTGTCTTCCTTTCTGATTTCTTTGCATTTATTGAAGAGACTGTCCTTTTTTTTTTTTTTCTGTATACAATTTCTTCTCCTGTTAATAATAATTCAGATAAAATAGTTCTAGTACATGGTTGGTTACTGTATTGATCTGTGTATAACAAACAACTGCAAAGATTACTGACTTAAAATAATGAGAATTATTAACTCATGAGTCTGTGTGTCAGCAAGTCAGGGTGGCCTTAGCTAAACAGTTCTATTGCTAGTCTATTCATGTGGCCTCAAAGAGCTCACAGAGATGGTATCTGGTTAGGCTGGGATGGCCTCGTGAACATGTATGACATTTGGTGCTGTCTGTAGGTTAGTGTTGGCTGTCACCTAGGGACTGAGAGTAAGTGGGTCCCATGTTTTAGCAGACTAGCTGAAGATTATTCACATGGGGGTGGTTGCAAGTTTCCCGAGTATCAAGCAGGTGCATTCTTCTGCACAAACACTTCTCAAGTCTCTGTTTATATAATGCTTGCTGGTACCACACTGGCAGAAACAGGTCACAAGAAGTAACATATGTTATGTCCTACTGTTTTAGCCACTTCAACTTGGATACTCTTATTTAGAGCGCTTCTTCCCATTTTCAGAGAAAATTTAACTCAGTAAGGTAGACATTAAAACATAGTTCTATTCTTTTTCAGTGCTCTAATGAAGCACTGGACTACATGGAGAAAACCATGTAGTTAAAAGTTTTAGTTTTCTTGGTTAGGAACAAAGGATAACACATTAACTGAGCAACAGAGTACAAAAAGTAGCAGAGTTAATGGCATCATATTTAAAGTTAAAATGCCAAGGGACGCCTGGGTGGCTCAGTTGGTTAAGCGGCTGCCTTTGGCTCAGGTCATGGTCCCAGCGTCCTGGGATCGAGTCCCATATCGGGTTCCTTGCTCGGCAGGGAACCTGCTTCTCCCTCTGTCTCTGCCTGCCTCTCTGCCTACTTGTGATCTCTCTCTCTCTGACAAATAAATAAAATCTTTAAAAAAAAAAAAGTTAAAATGCCAAAACAATGACTTCCAGTGGACTAACTTGATGAGTTAGTTGTGGCAAGCCTATTTTCTGTTAAATATTTTGTATTAATCAGAAGAGTAGGGGAGATTTGGTGGTAGACATGTGAAAAGGTGGTGGGTATATGTAGCTGCTATGAACTGTGTACCAATCATCTCTTCACTCAGCAGCACTTTGGAAACACCCAAACCTTGAAGTTACTCTGGACATTTTAAAAAAGTTTTATGGTTTCAGGTCTCACATTTAGGTCTTTAATCCATTTTGAGTTTATAGTTGTTTATGGTGAAATGCGGCCAGTTTTATTCTTTTGTATGTAACTGTCTAGTTTTCCCAGCACCATTTATTGAAGAGACTATCTTTTCCCTATTGTATATTTATGCCTCTTCTGCTGTAGATTAATGAACCATTTAAGTGTGTGTTTATTTGTTTATTTCTGGGCTTTCTATTCTGTTCTATTGATTTTTGTGTCTATTTCTGTGCCACTATCATACTGTTTTGATTACTACAGCTTTGTAGTATATCTTGAAATCTGGGATTGTGATACCTCTAGCTTTGTTCTTTCTCAAGACTTCTTTGGCTATTTGATGTCTTTTGTGGACCCACACACATTTTGGAATTATTTGTTCTAGTACTGTGAAAAATACTGTTAGCATTTTGATAGGAATTGCATTGAATCTGTAGATTACTTTGGGTAGTATAGATATTTTAACAACATTAATTCTTCTAATCCATGAACATGGTATAACTTTCCATTTATTTTTGTCACCTTAAATTTTTTTCTCAATTTCTTTTATCAGTGTCATAGTTTTCAGCAGAATACTTTCACCTCCTTGGTTAAATTTATTCCTAGGTACTGTATTCTTTTTTGTGCAATTGTAAAATGGGATTGTTTACTTAATTTCTTGTGACTAGAAATAAAACAGATTCCTATATATTAATTTTCTATTCATCAACTTTACCGAATTTATTAGTCAGCTCTAATAGTTTTTTGGTGGAATCTTTATGGTTTTATATATGTAGCATCATGCCATCAGCAAATAGTGACAATTTTACTCTTTCTTTAACCAATGCCTTTTACTTCTGTTTCTTCTATGATTGCAACTCTAGGATTTCCAGTACTATGTTGAATGAAGGTGGTGAACATCCTTGTCTTGTTCCTGATCTTAGGGGAAAAGCTTTCAGCTTCTCACCTTCAAGTATGATGTCAACTCCAAGTTTGTCATATATGACCTTTATTTATTATATTGAGGCATGTTCCCTCTACACCCACTTTGCTGAAGCTTTTTTAAAAATTATAAATGGATGTTGAATTTTGTCAAATGCTTTCTTGATTAAAACTCTTCAAAGTACAGGGATAAAAGGAACATACCTCAACAACATAAAAGCCATCTATGAAAATCCCACAGTGAATATCATTCTCAATGGAAAAAATGGAGAGATTTTCCTTTAAAGTCAACATTACAACAGGGATTCCCATTCTCACCACTACTGTTCATCACAGTACTAGAAGTCCTAGCCTCAGCAATCAGACAACAAAAAGAAATAAAAGCCATCCAAATTGGCAAGAAGAAATCAAACTCTCTCTCTCTCAGCAGATGACATGATACTTCATATGGAAAACCCAAAGGACCCCACCCCCAAATTGCTAGAACTCATACATCAATTCAGCAACAAGGCAGGATACAAAATTCAATGTACAGAAATCAGTTGCATTTCTGTACATTAACAATGAGACAGAAGAAAGAAAAATTAGGGAATTGATCCCATTTACAATTGCCCAAAATCATAAGATACCTAGGAATAAAACTAATCAAAGAGGAAAAGGATCTGTACTCTAAAAACTACAGAACACCAATGAAAGTAATGGAGAAAAACACAAAGAGATGGAAAAACATTCCATTCTCACAGATTGGAAGAATAAACATTGTTAAAATATCTATGCTGCCCAGAGCAGTCTACACATTCTAAGCAATCCTTATCAAAATACCATTGAGATTTTTCAGAGCTGGAACAAATTATCTTAAAATTTGTATGGAACCAGAAAAGACCCTGAATCACCAGGGGGAAGGCTGAAAAAGAAAACCCCATCTGGGGGATCACAATGCCTGACTTCAAGCTCTATTACAAAGCTGTGAACATCAAGATGGCATGGTACTGGCACAAAAGCTGACACACAGATCAATGGAACAGAATAGAGAGCCCAGAAATGGACCCTCAACTTGAGGGTCAACTAATATTTGACAAAGCAGGAAAGAATATCCAATGAAAAAAAAGGCAGTTTCTTCAATAAATGGTGCTGGCAAAATTGGACAGCCTCATGCAGAAGAATGAAACTGGACTATTCTTTTACACCATGCCAAAGATAAACTCAAAATGGATGAAAGACCTAAATGTGAGACAGGAATCCATTAAAATTCTGGAAGAGAAATCTTTGGCATCAGCCACAGAGACTTCTTGCAAGACACATATCCAAAGGGAAAGAAGACAAAAGCAAAAATGACCTATTGGAACTTCCTCAAGATAAAAAGTATCTGCAGAGCCAAGGAAGCAATCAACAAAACTAAAAGACAATCTTGAAATGGGAGAAGGTATTTGCAAATGGCATTACAGATAAAGGGCTGGTATCCAAGATCTAAGCTGGTATCCAAGATCCAAGATCTCAAACTCAACACCAAAACCCCCTCAAATAATCCAGTCAGGAAATGGGCACAAGACATGACCAGACACTTCTCCAAAGAAGACATGCAAATGGCTAACAGATGCATGAAAAAATGCTCCACATCACTTGCCATCAGGGAAGTGCCAGTCAAAACCTCAAAGAAATACCACCTTACACTAGTCAGAATGGCTGAAATTAACAAGACAGGAAACAACAATGTTGGTGAGGATGTGGAGAAAGGGGAACCCACTTACACTGTTGGTGGGAATGCAAGCTGGTGCAGCCACTCTTGAAAACAGTATGGATGTTCCTCAGGACTTTAAAAACAGAGCTACCTTATGACCCAGCAATTACACTACTGGATATTTAACCCAAAGATACAGATGTAGTGAAAAGAAGGAGCACCTACACCCCGATGTTCATAGCAGCAATGTCCACGATAACCAAACTGTGGAAGGAGCCGAGATGCCCTTCAGTGAATGAATGGATAAAGAAGATGTGGTTCATATATACAATGGAATATTTCTCAGCCTTCATAAAGGATGAATATGTACATTTACATTGACAAGGAGTGTATTATGCTAAGTGAAATAAGTCAATCACTGAAACACAATTTTTTTTAAAAATTTTTATTTATTTATTTGACAGAGAGTGAGACAGAGAGACAGAGTGAGAGGAAACACACGCAGGGGGAGTGGGAGAAGGAGAAGCAGGCTTTCTTTTGAGGAGGGAGCCCAATTCGGGGCTTGATCCCAGGACTCTGGGATCATGACCTGAGCCAAAGGCAGATGCTTAATGACTGAGCCACCCAGGCACCCCAAGAAACACAATTATTATATGGTTTCACTCATATGTGGAACATAAGGAATAATGCAGAGGACAATAAGGGTGGTGGGGAAAAACTGAATGGGAAGAAACCAGAGAGGGAGACAAACCATATGAGACTCCTGACTCCAGGAAACAAACTGAGGTTTGCAGAAAGGAAGGTGGGTGGGGAAATGGGGTAATTGGGTGATGGGAATTAAAGAGACATGTGATACGATGAACACTTGGTGATATAGGCAATTAATGAATCATTGACCATTATATCAAAAAGTAATGATGTGCTATACTATACCTTGGTTAATTGAATTTAAATTAAAAAAAGAAGCTAAAAAAAGAAACACAAATAAACAAACAAGCAAAACAAAATAAAACAAAACAAAATCAACAAGAAAACAAAAGAAAATACTAGATCCTTGGTGTATTTTGGTCTGCTTGTTAAAAGAAACTAGATCCCACAATCAGAAAGAAATAAAAACATATATATATGATATATATTATATATAACATATATATGTAACATATATTTACACACACACAATGAAAGAAAGCAAAAATGAATATATATAATGTGTATACATATAAATAAAAATTGAAAAGAATTTTTAAAAATTGAGAAAATAAGAAAATAATTGGAAGAAATAATACTGAAAGACTAAAGAATAAAAGGACAATGAGTGCTATATACTATTTTCTCCAGTAGCTGAGCTCTGCCGTCCTCTATGATCAGTAAACTTGATGGTAACCAGTTGTTTGGATTAGTCTTCTGGGAGAGGGGTCCCTGATTCTCAGGTGTACTTGCTCTTTTGCAGAGGTGCCTCCCTTTGGAAAAGGCAGGGCTCAGTGTAAGTAGCTCCTGATTCCACTAAGTGGCGCTGTTTTGCCCCCTGAAGGCTTTCAGTCCTCGTGGGTGGGATCTATACGGTGGCCCTCTGCTCTCCTGAGCTGAACTTTTAGTTGGCCCTGCTCTTCAGTGAACCCTAATAGAAAAGCAGTCAGTCACTGTTGTCTCCTGGGTCCCAGAACTCTGCGTTTACCTGGCCTGTGACTGAGTGTTTTTATTTTAGGCCCAGAGCTGAGTTTCAAAACTCCAGATTTTACACATTCCTGAGGCACAGACCTCTGCTGTTCCTCCCAGGGGAGGGATGGTGGTCTCCTAGGCTTCTGCTTTTGCTGGACCCCTCCCAGGAAAGCAGTCACACAATGGAGCAGCCTTCACAGTTTATGGCAACATACAGCAGTAAGTGGCACCTAGACTTACTGTTCTCAGCTGTCTTCCCTGTTTCACCCATGCCTGATAATTCTGTCCTACTCAGACACCATCCATTCTTCTTGCAACCCTGGGGATTCTGTCATTCCTAGGATCCTACCCCACTTTGCCACCTGCACACCTTTAAGCCAGGGACATACCCCACTGTAGGAGGATTCTAAAAGTTCTGCTTTTTGTGCTCCACTGCCTATAATACTTCACAGTAGCCTTCTTCCTTTTTTTTTTTTTTTAAGATTTTATTTATTTATTTGACAGAGATCACAAGTAGGCAGTGAGGCAGAGAGAGAGGAAGGGAAGCAGGTTCCCAGCCAAGCGGAGAGCCCGATGTGGGGCTCGATCCCAAGACCCTGGAATCATGACCTGAGCCGAAGGCAGAGGCTTTAACCCACTGAGCCACCCAGGTGCCCTTGCAGTAGCCTTCTTAAGCAAGCTTGTTCTCCTGTGCTATAGCTTCAGATATATCACCCCGGATTCAAGTCTCTGCACCTCCTACCTTCCAAAAAGTGGTCACTTTTCTACTTGTGGAATTGCATTTATTTTCTCAGAACTCCAATTGATTGCTCAGGCATTCAGAATGATCTGATAACTACCTAACTGGGTTCGAGGGACCACACAAACTTATGGTCCTCTACTCCTCTGCCATCTGCCATCTAAACTCCTCCAGTAATTATTTCTTAATTTTTCTTAGGTATAAAGCAGAGGTGCTTTGGATTCTGGGGCAGCTGCAACCAAGCTTGGATTTTATGATTGTCACTTGGCATTTACACAATTTGCTAAGTTATCTCAGGGCTGCTCTTTTGATCCAGGAGGTTAATTCTTTAGAATATAAGAATATTGGGGCGCCTGGGTGGCTCAGTGGGTTAAGCCGCTGCCTTCGGCTCAGGTCATGATCCCAGGTCCTGGGTTCAAGCCCCGCATCGGGCTTTCTGCTCAGCAGGGAGCCTGCTTCCTCCTCTCTCTGCCTGCCTCTCTGCCTACTTGTGATTTTTCTCTGTCAAATAAATAAATAAAAATCTTAAAAAAAAAAAAAAGAATATAAGAATATTGCTGTGAGCCCTGTGGGAGCTCGAGGACCAGTACCTGCTCAGTACAGCTCCTAGCCGTTTGCAGTCTTGATGACTTAGCTCAGGGATAAGAGGCAAAGCCATAAAGAGGCTGTGTCCTGGAAGTACCCCTGCTGATAGAAGTTCCATCTAAACTTAGTTTATTAAATAGAATAAATGTTTCAAGCAAAGATCTGATTCTTGTAGTCACTTGTATTCCATACTATGATATCTCTGTTTCTGAGGGTGATGAGTTGAGTGTCTGTAGAGACACTAATGAAAAGTTTTTTTTATTTCAATAGTTTTATATTAATTTTAACATGATGAAAATGTAATTAGCGAAATATCACTATTATTTAAGATGCAACCAAGTAAGGAGTGCCTGTGTGACTCAGTTGGTTAAGTGGCTGATTTGATTTCTGCTCAGGTCATCATGTCAGGGTAGTGGGATTCTGTGTCGGGTTCTCTGCTGGGCATGGAGTCTGCTTGAGATTCACTCTTTCCCTCTCACTTTGTCCACTCCCCACCCCATTCTCTCTCTCTGTCTCTAAAATAAATAAATAAATCTTTAAAAAACAGATGCAACCAAGTAACAAGAATGATTAAAGTCAACTTTGAGAAAATTAAGAAAAACAGAATAAAAAATAGCTAGCCATGACAAATATCAAGAAGTTGTACACCAGTGACTGATGCTGGGAAGTCGGGCTGGGTGAAGGGAAGTCCTTTGCAGCATTTGCACAGGCCAGTACAACAGACAACATACAATGAACAGGTGCACCTCTTTCTACTCCTCTCTAGCTCTCTATACTTATCTCCTGATTTGTTTAATGTTTATCATTAGAAGAGTCATCTTGCAATTATCTCTCTCTTACCAGGAAAAAGCTATTTGCATGAGGTCATTTGCATGCATACTTTTCCAGGGATGTTGTTATGTGGATAGTTTGCATTTGCCTTACTTCATTCAGTATTATATCAGAAGCATTTTCCATGTTGCATATCATTTTCATTTTTAAGGATTGGTTGTTTCCATTTTTTTAAAAATGAACACCATTGGATACATAGCTTTTGTCTTCTATTGGACTTTTAGTTATTTAGGGAGAATAAACTCATATAAGTGGGATAAATGGGTCAAAGCATATAAACTTTCACTTCTAAACTGTGCACAGCCACTAAGCTTGAGGCCTTTTAGCCCATAAAAAATAATGGTTGCCTTTTTCCTTAATATGCAAAGAACTTTTTCAGAGAAAAGGATAAAAAACCCAGTGGAAAAATGACAAAGGATATGAATGTTATCTCAGAGAAAAATACACTTGGCCATAAGCATATGATAAATGCTCAACCTCAGTGATAATTAAAATGTTATAAATTTAATTTAAAAAAGATCCTTATCTTAAAAAAATTAAAAAAAATTTAAAAAAAAATAAAAAAGATCCTTATCTTATAAGCAAAGTCTGAAAATTTTGATAACACTCTCCAGAGTTAAGGTTGAGGGAAAAAGACACTTTCATTTTATCTTTGCAGACACATCGATTGATGAAGTTTTAGGAGAAGATAATTCGGCTACCAAAATTTTAAATGTATATGCTTGCTGCCCCAAGCAATGCTCCATCTAAGACTAGATCTTGCAGACTTACTTACAAAGTACACAAGATAAATTGTATTCATCGGACTCTCTGCTGGGCAGGGAGCCTGCTTCCTCCTCTTTTTGCCTGCCTCTCTGCCTACTTGTGATCTCTGTCTGTCAAATAAAATAAGTAAAATCTTAAAAAAAAAAAAAAAAAGAAAACTGGACTCACGCGCCAAACCCAACTTGACCTGCACACTAGCCACATAGCTCTGCTCACTTTGTGTAGAGATGAGATGCAAGTCCACAAAGGTTAGCTGCACACATTGCTTGCCTTGCACCCTGGGACCCACTGCTACCCCCATGACCTCCCAAGCAGCACTGGCTGGCCAGCAGCACTTCCTGCCATGGTGGAATTGGGAAGTTCTGGATCTGTGTTTCACAGGCTGCCACAAAGTGGATGCTTATTGAGTGCTTACTGAGCACTTGAAATGTGGCTAGTACAAACAAAGAACTGGATTTTTAATTTTACCTACTTTTAATAAACAAATTTAAATAGCCTCACGTAGTTAATGGCTACTGTATTGGACAGGCAAAGCTCTAGGCGTGGAATACTTTCGGTCTGCTTTAAAAACTCTGACAAATCTGAGCATACCATGTAGGATTGCAACCAGCTGGACCAAGTTAATTACTTTTCAGGGAATTTTGTGTGCAATACAAGAAGGAAGAACAGAAAACAAAGAAACAGGAGAAACAGAAAAGAGGAATGACAAGGTGTCTGTTTTTGAAGTGTGGCAAAATGACAGGACTTCTGGGATTTGTGGCTGTATCTGAAAGGTCATGGTCAGTGCCCAAGGTCGTCAGGAAGTCAGGCTGTGCAGCCATCAAGAAGGATTTCCATTTGCCTCTCAGCATGAGCATCAGAACTGCAGTCCATTTCTCTTCTTTGCAATTGATCAGCCTAACCAACACTCTCTGGCATTTAGAGATGCAACTGAAAACATTATTGGAGAGTTTGGTGAAAAAAAAAAAAGCATCCCTTGCTGAATGGTGGCTTATAAATCTGGATGTGTGTGGAATGAATTTTCACAAAATGAAGCATGAATTAATTTCTCCATGATCCAGTCTATTGTTGAGTTGGTATGTTTGTAGTAACAACACACAGGTTGGTAGAGGAATGATCCACGCTGCCAGTCAGTTCTTCTCTCTGGGGTTCCTGTACTATCTGTGGTATGCATCAGTAGTCCCCCAAATGAGCACTGAATGGGACCCTTTTTAAGGCAAATAGTCTTGAAAACTCCTGAGAATTAATCTAGGGGCCCGATTTGAGATTAACTTTTCCCAATTTATTGGAGAGTTAGAATTGTAAGCCAATTTCAGTTTGCATTTTTTTAACCTTTTAAAAAATCATCTATTCCTTTTCATTTGTTTCATTTGGTCACATGAATAACTTACAAATATAGTCATAAAACAGATATAAGATAGGCATTTTCTATCCCATGGGTATATCACATTCCTCTGTATTTTCTAATATACTTTTATAGTTTTTAAATGTTCAGTTTTTTAATCCCTGTGAAATTTATATTTGTTAGTGGTGGAAAAGAGAGCTCCCAAATTAATTTTTATGAATTTGTAATAAGTTCTCTAAATAGTTCTTTTTTTTTTAAGATTTTATTTATTTATTTGACAGAGAGAGATCACAAGTAGACAGAGAGGCAGGCAGAGAGAGAGAGAGAGAGGGAAGCAGGCTCCCTGCTGAGCAGAGAGCCCGATGCGGGACTTGATCCCAGGACCCTGAGATCATGACCTGAGCCGAAGGCAGTGGCTTAACCCACTGAGCCACCCAGGCGCCCTAAATAGTTCTTTGTTCCTTTTTCCCCCATCCATTAAGACATCTTCTTAAACATTTACCATATTCCCGGCTACACATGGGCTTTTTCTGGATCTAAGGTTTTTGTCCATTGTTTCATCTATCTCTGCCATTTTAATAACTATAGTTTTCAAAATTCTTCAAATTCTTTTTAGCTATTATTGTACATTTCCTCTCTTAGATGAATATAATCAGTTTGTCAAGTTTAATTTTAAACTTGGTTATGTACTATTTTTTAAGCTTACAAGAAAAAATTATAGTAGGAAGTTAGAGATTATCCTTTAAGAATCTTGCCTCCTTTTCTGCCCATACCAACCACTGATTTCACATGGCCTCTCTCTGAGAGTAACACATCACAAGTCACTGGCAGAGAAAGCACTTTGTCTGCACATTCTGTCTGCTCATTCCAGGAGCCTTCCTCCTTCTCATCTTGATTTTTCTTCATAGAACTTATTCAC
Organism: Lutra lutra; assembly: GCF_902655055.1. Classification (NCBI taxonomy): domain Eukaryota; kingdom Metazoa; phylum Chordata; class Mammalia; order Carnivora; family Mustelidae; genus Lutra; species Lutra lutra. The sequence goes on along the minus strand of NC_062280.1, from coordinate 117,251,039 downwards.
ACCAAATAATATGTTGACACTCTTTAGGTATATTTTTGATTTATTATTAGCAATCTCCTCTTACTGAAATGAAAACTCAGTTATAAAGAGCAGAGATGGGGGCGCCTGGGTGGCTCAGTGGGTTAAGCCTCTGCCTTTGGCTCAGGTCATGATCTCAGGGTCCTGGGATCGAGCCCTGCAGAGGGCTCTCTGCTTGGCAGGGAGCCTGCTTCCCCCTCTCTCTCTGCCTGCCTCTCTGCCTACTTGTGATCTCTGCCTGTCAAATAAATAAATAAATAAATAAATAAATAAATAAAAAAAGAGCAGAGAGGGGCACCTGGGTGGCTCAGTGGGTTAAGCCTCTTCCTTCGGCTCAGGTCATGATCTCAGGGTCCTGAGACTGAGTCCCACATGGGGCTCTCTGCTCGGCAGGGAGCCTGTTTCCTCCTCTCTCTTCCTCTCTGCCTACTTGTGATCTCTGTCTGTCAAATAAATAAATAAATTCTTAAAAAAAAAAAAGAGCAGAAACTTCATTTTATTATTCTCTGATCCATCCCCAAGACACCTCAGTATTTGTAGAATGAATGAATGAATTTGAATTGTTGGTGTCTGGGATGTGAAATTCACTACCTCATTTGAATCCCATTCTTGGTAGTTAGGGCTGACCTCCTCCACGAGCAAAATCCTCAGAAGGTGTTCTCTATTGTGGAGCAACAACTATCCAGAGGGAGAAAGACCTTTCTTGGTCTGCAACACATCATTTCATTTCATTTGATCTCACCAATTCTAGGAGGAAGACAAAGCAGCTTGAAATGCTGGTGGAAATGCAAATTGGTACGACCTTTTGGGAAAGCAGTTTTGTACAACATGTAGTCTTCAAAATCATGTTCCTCCAGAGACCACAAGAACACATCTGTAGGTAAACAAATTCATTTCCCTCAGTAAGAGAGCATTAGAAAGAACTTAAGATAGGTTTAGGACTTCCATTGGATGACTTATGTTGGAGGAAGGGTCTAAGGCTTTGCTCTGGGTGCTGTCAGGAATTGGGGGCATTGTGATCTGACATCTTTATCCAGAAGGCAGGAGGAAAGAATTAAAGCTAAAGCTGCAACTGGAAAAGACCCAGAGGTCACTCAGAGTAGCCAGCACAGGAATGTGTTTGGTCTTGGTAACCTGAACAACGTGTGTGTTTGGTCTGTGCCTAGTCACAAACTTGGAGGGGACTTGTTCTTGTCCTCTCAGTCATGGTCCCAAAGTAGCCTTGCCTGAAAGTTATGTTCTGTGACATCGCTACTGTTCCACAGGAGGACAGAAGGGCCTAGCTGTGATGCCAGGCCAGCTACTGCATGTCCTGGCTGCTGTTTTTCTTGCTGCCTTTTAACTTAAGGAGTACTTTTAGGGCTCAATCATATGTATATGTATATGATGTATATATATATATGTACATCTCAGCATTATTATTAATAGAGAAAATACCCCCTAACACAGGTATGGTAAAGAAGTTCTATAAAGTAAATATATGCATGAGCCATGAGGAGCAGGGGGAAGTGCAGACAAGGATGGTGGTGCTCAGCCATGAGTGGCCACCATCGGATGGAGCATGATGCTGCCCTCATAGTGATGTCTATAAAGACTTCAGTGGCTTCAGGATACTTCAAAGATAATGTTGAAAAGAAATGCAAGACACAAAACTGTAAGTACATAAATATATATAGTGTATCAATGATGTAAAAGGAAATTATTTATTCATTTAATAAATACTTCTTAATGCTGACTCACTAGGGGAGGAACCCACTCTTGCTTCATATTTTTTCTGTGACTCACAGTCATGTAAAAGGAAGATGGCATACCCTGCCTTAGAGAGAGCTTGCCTAAGCCCCTGGACCGGGCTTCACAAGGTTACTACCAGCTTCCCAGGTACAGAAACCAGATCTTTCCCCCAGATACTAAAAATTGATGAGGCTTCTGAAAACCAAATAATGACAATAAACTCATAAGTCAATAATTACCAAGATGGCCTGTGTACTTTATAAGCCCACTTTCTTTAATGCCAGTGGGAGCATATTTTTCCAGTGAGAAGAGACCTTAATGATACCTCAGGAACTTACTGGCCCCAAAATACCTAATGCAGCCTTGAAAGGGACCTGGCTGAACCTGGAGCTGGAGCCAGGTCAGGAGTGTCTTAGTGGAGAGCTACCCAGACTTTAGTGGGAGAAAGATCAAGCCCCCTGGGTGAGCTCTCAAATTATCCACTTTGGGGGTTTCCAAATAGGCATGTCATTTCAGGTAACGCATTTTGTATTTTATATCTACTCTGTAAAAAAGTTATCCCCAAACTTAAAAGCTTAGACAACAAAACTTATTTCAATTTCCCTGAGTCGAGAGTCTAGGTATGTTTTGCTGGGTTCTCCAGGGAAAAGTGGCTCGGGGTGGCTCAGGTTGCAGCACAACCCTGGGCCTGTGTCCATGCATCATCTACAATGAGTATTTTATATATTTGCATGCTTATTTCTGGGAGGACCTAGACATGTAAGCACCGGAGTTTCACAGCTGGTTTTTAAAGTCTGGGTATTCAAATAACTCCTGACTGGGCCACCCAAGTTAATCTGATCTGACCATACAGATGGCAGGCTAGTGCCCCAGCCACAATCTGTCCAGTGGGGTCAGTGGGAGTGGGCTGAAGTGGTGTCCCTGCTCAGTGTCTCCCTCCTCCCACACCTTCCTGGCACACTAGAGCATCTTACTCCTGAAGTGTGCCTAGTGCTTGATACCTTATGTCTTTTAATGCCAACAACCCTATCTTACAGACCAAAGACTAGACTGGGGGCAGGAACTGAGCACAGTGCTCCACTCTTGCAGTTTCAAGGGGCTGACAGCCTCTCACCACCATGCACCATCCCCTGGTGCCTCTTACTCTTCCTTTCATGCATTTGAAGCATAGCCCCTGTGCGTGTGAATATGGGTAGCCAAAGGCACTGAAGCAAATTCTGTCCCTTAAACCAGTGCATATCCTCTGGAATGAGAAACAAGGCTGGTGACTCTAACACTCAAAGCATCCTTGCCTGAGTTTTGTTTCCTCAGCTAGAGCCCAGGTGGGGGCGGACTGGGGTTTTGGTAAGAGGCCACATAAGATGTGGACTTACCTTCTTCTCACAGTCTGGGAGTATTTTCCTAGTCATCCTCAAAACTCACAGGAATTGCAGAGTATGAATAAGACATAATTGATCAGCCAGTCCTGCTGGAGTCCTAGATCCACTTTACAATGCCTCCTACTTTTGTGGCCCTGAGGAACAATGATACTCTACAATGAATACATTCTGTCTGTATAGTGTCAGCTGTCAGGGACTCAACTTTTTAACCTGTTGCCAACAAGTAATCAGTCCTGAGCAAGTCATTCATATTTTTCCATCCATCTTTTTCACACGTCTACATTTGCACCTTCATTTCTCATTGTTGCCTTCATCCTCATTCACATCCACATATGCCTGGCTCCTATATGTCACCTCTATCTGCCTCCTTCTTACCCTTTCCTCTCTTCCAAAAATATGGTGCTTTCTAGTTCTAACAGGCCGTGATTTTTTTTTCTCTGTCCCTTACACAGAACTCAGTTGCTTAATGTGGGTCTCTCTGAAAAACTGAAAGTGTCAAAAAACTTAGGATTTGAGGAAAATGCTGAAATATTTGATGTTGGGAAAAGGTGTGTGTGTGTGTGTGTGTGTGTGTGTGTGTGTGTACATGGGAAGAAAGGAGCCAAAAACCTGTAAGGAATGGCTGTGAAGAATATTTTCTCCTAATAAACAGTAAAGCCACTCTAGAAATGTATTCATTATTCATTATTCTCTAGGACACTAAGTCCTAGGGAATCTAAATTTCTTTGTAATGGGCCCTCAAATTAAGCACTTTTCAGACATGAAATTCTCTAGACATTTAACTTGTCTTCCCAGGACAAGAAAGACAATATAATTCAACATTAATCTTGTGTGGGAAGACAGATGCTAATGAGAGCTGAGCACATGGTGTTAATTCTAAATTTCAGGAAGTCTGATTATATTAGTGCAGTCAAAATCCCCCTCAACTCAAAGTGCTCTTGGTCAGGTCCCCACCAACCATCAAACCATCTGAGAAGCAGGAAAATTCAGAGTCACTTAGAGACTTAAGTATTTTATTCTGTGGCTAATATGTTGGTGAGTATGTAAGGCACATTGATTTGATGGAATGAGTGTGCTTATGTGATTAAGACCACATTTGTAAAACACACACACAAATGAACAAAGGCCTCTGAACAAATAGTAGTCAGAGGCTTACTTTTCTCACCCAGGGTTCTCTGTCACTCCTCACTCAGCACCACAGGCTGCATTTCTATATTGCAAACATAGAGTGGGCTCTGCTCAGCGTCGGTGAGAAAACTGCCAAATACATGTCCCAGATTCAGGGAGGAACACATGAGGCTCCCTTGTTTTCCAAACGTCAGCCCTGGGGATGCTACATGTATAGTGGGCACATTTTTGGGAAAGTCATGTGTCCCAGGAAACAGCCTCACAGCTTCTGAATGGAAAAGCAGATAGTGTAAACAAATGACAGAATATAACCATGTTTCAAATGCCCCTTTTCTTGTCCTTCTTGCCAGCCTACTTGGTGCCCTTTCAGGTTCACAACTTTGCCCACTAACATGGGGCACAGTCACAGAAGTTATATTTTACTTTCTCTGAAATATGAGAGGAAAAGGAGGGCATGAAGAGATGGTTAATTAAGTGTACACATTTAATTCTCCCCAGTATGCCACCAAATTGCACAGAACACATCTGCCTTTTCATGATTCTTCTGGGGCAGTGTTTTGTTCAGCGGCAAACAATCACACAGGACTATCTCAGAAGGTGACAGCACTTCATTCTCAGACTACTCCCCAGCTCCAGAGAAGACCAATTTTTTAATTAAATACAATATATTAAGTACATTAATACATTAAATTAAATGTTATATTTTACTTAAACATTTTATTTATGCCAAATATTATAATTTCAACATATAATCAATATAAAACATTTTTTTATTATTATGTTCAATTAGCCAACCATTTTTTTAAGTGAAATTTGAAAATATATCCAGAGGGTAGATTCCTAGTGCACTGGTTTCTTAAAAGGTAGACATTGCCAAATAATTCTTCAAAACAGCTACCCCAATATATTTTCCCACTGCAACATAGAAGAACACCAATTCACATGTTATGGGGTCTCTGTGGTTCCCTAGCAATGACCTGACCAGGAGCATACATAAAGTTAACTTTCACTAATAGTTAATTTAGTCCATGAATAACTGAACTTAGGAAATACAGCTCAGCCAGGTGTCATTTCCTCTAGGAGGCCCTTCCAGACCCATTGTTCTCCTACACTTCTTACTGGACTGAGACCCACCCACCCACACACACTTCCCTGCACTGTTTATTGTACTTTTCACACCAGCTGAGAAGAAGTGTTTCCTTGTCTTTTGTCTCCCCTCCTTCCTCTATACCATGGACACTATACAGGTTTCCCCAACATATCCCCCATGTTGGTTTCCCTTTTTTTACACACATTGGTCATATTTCAGGAAAACAAAAATATGGCTGAGTCTTCTCTAAGCTGGGATGTTCTGACCATTGAGATTTCCACACCCTCCAAAAGAAACCCAAAGTAAGAAATGGGCCCACTAAAATATTCAAAGTAATTATTTCTGGTGTTTTTTTTCCAACACCACCAAGCAATTCTTCAATTCTCAGTGGACACTGAGTGTTCCACAAATTCAGCTCAGTTCTGATGTCTACCTGGAGATAGACTGACCCCACTTTAGATGCCAATTGCAAGTCCAGGTTGTTATCTGTGCTACTGACTGACTGGCTACAAATTGGAAGTTCCCACAATCACCTCCTTCAGTCTGATTAATTTTCTAGAACTCAGGAATAACAACTTGATCAGCCGGTCCTGCTGGAGATTATTGATTGATTTATTACAAAGAATATGAAAGTATATGATTGAAAAGCCAAATGAAGAGATAGATAGGGTGAGGTCAGGAATAGTCCTAAACACAGGAACTTATGTCCCTGTGGAGTTTAGGGTGTGTCACCCTCCCAGAATGTGGATGCATGCCGGTTCACAACCTAGAAGCTGTCCAAACTGGTAGTCAGGGACTTTTATGGATCATGGTTGATTAAATCATTGACCACTGGTGATTGAATTTAATCTCCACGTACCACCCCCTCACTGCAGGTCACAGGTGGGGCTGTCACTTCATTAACATAAAATCAAGCATAGTAAAAAGGGCCTTATTATGAATAATATTACACCCATTTTACCTTTATGGCTCTGAAACAAATTCTGGGATAGAGGATAAAAGGCCTGATATGATTACAAAGGATGCTCTCATCGCTTAGGAAATTCCAAAGATTTTAGGAGCTGGAAGCTAGGAACAAGTAGATGAAAGCCAAAATATGTATTTATTATAAATCACAGTATCACACTGTTGATATTTTTTATGTTGATTTAAAGCATCCACTGTACACATCACCGCAAATTTGAAATATTTCCTCCTGGTAGCTATAGAACTTCTGATCCCATGTTCTCATGGAGACATTGACCTATTTACGGAAGGTCAGCATGGAAAAAGTTCAACTTTAGGCTTTTAGGCATGACTACACTTTTTTGGGGGTGGGGTGGGGAACCAGAATGCTTAGGTTTGAAATATATCTCTGCTATTTTCTAACTGGGTAACCTTGGATTGCTCGACGTCTCCACCTAAGTTTTTTATATCTATGAAATAGGGATAAAAATACTACTTAATCTCTTTGGGAATATTAAATGAATTTATATAGTTAATATACTTTGAATAGTACCTACCACATAAGAAGCCTAATGAACACTAGCCACTCTTTGTGGGTAAAAGTCCTGGTATCTTTTTATGTGGTAGGACAGCGCTGGATGTGGATCCCCAGGGCACCCCAGCAGTACTGGCAGGGACCTCAGTGTGCACAATAGTCAGAGATGGTCACTTGAGGCTCTGGGGAGGTAGGACAACCAACACAAATGCCTGAGCATGGAAGGTTTGAGGAGGTGAACGGAAGGTAGGATGGCTGGAGCACAGCACATGGGGCTGCAGGATAGGGCCCCCAAATGTTCAGTTCTTTGTCAAATTTCTTGTGCTTTTTTTCAAGACTCTTTATGTGTATATAAGGAAAAACATATTTATATATGTTCATATAAAATATTTTCTTTTTATAACATAAGTTAATATCCTTTTTTTTTTTCATTTTACAATGTTATTTGGAAATTTGTTCACACCAGTGCACAGAGCTGGTTTCATTCCCTTTTTTTACACTGCACAGTATACCATCATAGCATTTGTTTAACCAGGACCCCACTGAGAACATTTATTTCCAGTCTTCTGCTGCTACAGACAGTGTTATTAACTCAGTTTAACAGTCATTTTAGAGTTCTGTGAGTATCCACAGACGATAAATGCCTACAAATGAAATTTCTGCCTCAAAGAGTATATGCATTTTTAAATAGATGTTGTTAAAGTGCTTTCCATGGAGGTTGTATGCATTTAAATACCCACTGGCTCTATACGAGAATGTTTACTTATATCTTAGATGACACACTGTGTTACTAAACTTTTTGATATTTGCTAACATAAGTGAAATCGGCTATCTCAGTATAAAATTATGATTTTCATGGTTTTTATTACACCTAAGGTAGGGCATCTTTGCACATTTTTTAGTTTTTGGCCTTTATTCTTAAGAGCTTTTTATATTTCAGAAAACTAGCCTTTTGTTTGATCTCAGTTGTAAATTCTTTTCAAGTTTGTCATAAATTTTCTGACTGTGCTTTGGTGATTTTTGTGAGGTTGAAATACTTTTATGCAATAAATTTTATTTTCTTCTGGGCTTCTGCTGTCTTTCCATATTAAGCAAACACTGGTGCAGTCTAAGAATATAAAGAAAATTTCCCATAATTTCTTCTAATGCTTCTATGGTTTATTATTTTATATCTAAATCTCTAATACATTCAGGATTTGTCCTCCTGTAGGGTATAATGTATGCTTCTTTCTTTCCTAAATGACTACTTAATTATCTCAATACCATACATTGAAGAAAACATTTTTCTGCCCATTGACTTAAAATGTAACTGTTAACCAAGACTAGAACTATGTAAATTGTTTTATTCTGGAAATAATCCCTGAAAAAATGACATCTTTTTATGTGTGTTGTAAAAATCCAGATTCACTCTTGCTCTGAACAATCATTCATGTGGTGGCCCTATGATAAAAGTAACTTTATTGTCCTCTATTTAGAGACTAGGAAACTAACTGAACCAGAGAGACACTGAAAACTTGCTCAAGATCCAACCACTAGTAAATGACTGATTCCAAGCTATTAACCACTATGATCTTTAAAGAAATATTAAATGATGCTGTGTTCACTGTAGTTATTCCTGGCTTCTGTAAGGTGGGGATAACAAACTTACCTCTGTGTGTGGGTTGCTCTGAAAATTAATGATTCAGTCCATGTTTACACCAAGGACCTAGTCAGTGCTAGTTATTTACATTCATTTAATGATTTAGGGCTTCTTTTGCTCAGAGTCATATATTTCTGTAACACTAAACACTGAGACCTAAATCTGGGTGTGAATCTCTAACAACTACCTTCTCTGAGTCTCCTTTGCATCTACAAAATGGGCTCAGTAGCAAAACTTAACTTACAAACATTGCTTTACAGATTAAATGAGATAAAATGTGTCAAGAGCCCTGCCCAGCATTCTCCTTAATGCTCTGCCTTGCAAGCCAAGCCTTTAGGTTTTTCTATGTTGCTAGATAGTCATAAGGGTGCTGTTCTTCTCACTTCCAGCAGAAAAACTCTTCAGTCTGGAATGGGCAGCTAAGAATTGCAAACAGTTCAGCCTCAGACCTAATTATTAAAAAATCTTACCTAAATGGGCCTACTGTACTCTACAGTTATGGTTTTTGGTAGGAAATTGGGCTGAGTGGGTGCTGGCTTAAGGAGAGACCCCAGGGACCAATGCTCTAATTGACATTAGTTTCTTCCCCTGAGGAGGGAGATATGCTTCTTCCTTCTGCCATAGGCCACCTCTCCTCAAAGATACTACTGGTTTTCCCCTTTGGGTCTCTGGAGCCAAATGAACTTAATATTTCTGGCTATGAGATAATTTTATACTCTAAATGACACCTCAACTCTCCTCTGTTACTAGCAGCCTTGGGTCCTCCTTTGTGCCTCTTTACACTGAGGTCAGCTCTACCTTTTGTCAAAGAGTTTGGATGCCAGGTAGTGCTGGCTTCCTGTTCCCCATTAAGCTGAAGAATCCCTAAGTTTCTCTGCAATTCCAGGTTTCGGCTGGTTGAACTGACTCTTGTGAAGAGATCTTACAGCACTTGACTAAGTCCAATGCCAGCAAGCACTATTGTGGTCAAGGAAGGCAAGTTTCATCTTCCTTTCACCAACAAAGGGCAAATGACTTGTCTCAGAACCTATATTGAATGCAGGAGCAAAGACTTGATTATGGTCTAACATTTATCATGCATAATCCTGAACTAAATCTTTATATTCTCTCTTTCACTGAATTCTCACAGTAACTGTATGAGGCATGCGGGCCTTGCTTGCCTCAGTCAGTGGTCCATGTTCATCACAGACACAGGACAGCTTTCTGTGTTAGGGAGGGATGGAAGGGAATCCACCTGAACAAACCAGACACTGTCAGGAGATCACATTAGGAGAGAGGCTCTTATAGCAAGATCAGGGTTTTGGAGCATCAAGTGTAAATTTACTCTTGTCTTACTGTCCACTTGGGATTGTCTCGTTTGAAGATCCATCCTGATGGAGGATGGTTTGTTTTTTGGCTGGGTGGCCCATTTTTCTGTCTGTCTAGCTGAAGATCCGTCTGGCTCAAGGAGTGTCTACCTGTCTAGTAGGGGATCTGTCTGGCTGTGGTCCTTCTGGCTGGGGTCTGCCTATCTGTCTAGCCAAAGGTCTTTCTGAGGGTCTTACCGAGCTGGCATTCAGTCTGTCTGGAGTTCACTTTTCCAGCTATCTACTTGGGAGATTCATCAGCCCATCTGCAGACTGATCTGTTGGTCTAGGGTCCGTCCAACTGTGAGGTTAGATGTCTGTCTTACCAGCTGCAGATCTGCTGCCAAATTAGCAATCTGTGTGCATCTGCTGTCAGCTCAAGGACTGGGGGTTTGCCTGGCCAGTCTATGTGAACAGCTCAGAGTTAGTCTGGTTGGGAGTCTTCCTGTCTGACTCTGGTCTATCTGGTTGGGGATCTTTCTAAATAGGGTCTGACTTGTCAGGGGTCCATTCATCTCTCCAGATGGGGGTCCAGCTGTTCATCGGGTTTGGGTTCTGTCTGTCCAGCTTGGGGTTTGGTTGGCCAGTTGGTTTGGGGTTCATTTATCTCTGAGCATAGTGCCTCACTTTCTGGCTGGGGTCATCCGTCGTGTGTCTGAATAGGGATTCATCCTCCAATGAGGCCCTGAGAGATTGGGGTCCATCTGGTGAGCAGGGATCTAGCCTGTTTGAAGGATCTGCTGATTTGTAAGGCATGCCAAGCTGATAAATAGTCTGGATGGTGGGAGGTCTGTCTGGCTTAGGATGCTTATCTCCCTGAGGGTTAGTCTACTTATCTGGCCTGTTGACTGCCTGGGGATCCACCCCGCAGTCTTCTCAGCAGGTGGTGCATCAATTTGTCTGCTAAAATGTGGGTCTTTGGAATTGGTGAGTTGGTGGGAACTATTCACCTGTCTAGAAGTTTACCTATCTGCCTTGTTGGGAGGCTGTCTGTACAATCAAGGTTCTTTCTGTCTGGCTCGGAGTCCATCTGGCTAGTTAGAAGTTTGACTGGGTCAGTCTGTCCGCCCACTTGGGGCTGGGTCTGTCTAGCTGAGAGAATGTATGTGTCTGTTCAGCTGGGGATTTGTTTATGTCTGTCTGGGAATCTGTCAACCTAGGGGTCCATCTCGCCGGTATCTGGCTGGCTGTCTAACTAGGATGGGTCTTTTTGATGGTTTCTCTTGCTAGAGGTGGTCTGTCAGGCTGTTAGTTGATTTATCTCTCTGACTGGCAGTCCATCCATCCAGCTATGGACTGTCCCTCTGAAGGTCGGTCTAGGTAAATGGCTATCTACTTGTCCTGGTTGGGGGTCCATTTGTCTGTGTACCCACGTGGGGATCTTTTTACTTGTTTGAAATCAGTCTGCTGGATTGTTATATCTGGCTTGGATCTGTCTGAATGGTGGTTGGGGGGTGGGGGAGTGTCTATCAGTGTTTTTCAGGGCCCACACATTTCTGTGTCCAGCTGGGTGTCTGAGTGAGGAAGGATCAGATATTGAGATGAACTAGTTCATTATGGTGATGGGGCAGTCTCCAGAAGCCCACCTGTCCATCCTCTTCTTCACACCTGGGAGAACCTGCCTAGTCCCCTGGGGTTGGGCCCATTCCTGATGTTTATGCTTGAATCTGTTCACTGCAATCTCACCAGCCATTATCTCCCAACTACCTCCCCCAGCCTCAAGCCTTGAATACTATAATCACTGGGGCAAAACCCCTACATTTCCACCCTGAGAAACTTTTATTTTGATCCAGGACCAGCTTTCCCATTCCCAACACTTCACATAGCAAAGAATGGCCGTCAGCAGTCCAGGTGCCCACGTGGGGCAACAGCCAGGCAGGGTCCAGCACTCACACGCGGGTCCACTCAGCAGGGGGGTCCCGGGGCCCCTTAGGCCTTCCAATGCGTAGGTTGAAGCCTGGAAGAAGGGCACCATGGGTTTCGTGGAGAAGCTGAGGCACGGAGATGTGTGGAAGTTCATCCTCAAGCCTCCAGGCCCTGGTGGTTTACTGCAGCCACATCCACAGGACTCGGAGAGTGTGAGCCCCATGCCACCATCCCTAACCCCCCAAATCCTGGGATTCGAAGCTGCGGATGCCCAGCAACCCAGGCTTTAACTTACCTAGCCCACCACTCTGAGCTCCATCCACCACGTCCTCATAGGCATCAGGCCCAGCAGGGCTTTGGTCAGCAGGAACTGTGGGCAGAAAACCACCCCCAAAGATTGACTCAGGCAGCCCCACGGAACTCCGGAACCCACTCGGGGCAGAACTGCATCCTCCATGCTCCCGGAGCCTGAGCTGGCAGACAGGGCCAGGGCTGTGAGGTTAGCCAGAGGGGGAATAGCGGAAACCGACGCGTCCTCCTGGAGTAGCTAGTGTCGCCAGGGAAACGGACCCAGCCTTCAGCCCAAGACTAGGCCTGGCACACTTCCGGCCGCGACGGGAGTTGGGAAATAGTCCCAGAAGCGTGGCTGGGAAAGCACACACGTCAGCTTAGGCCCCGATCAGGCCGGACTCAGGGGCGGGGGTCCTCGAGGCCGCCAGGGCCTTCCCGACCCCAGCAAGACTGGGTCTGGAGAAGGCGCAGGAGGGTGCCGGTCCTCCCGCCTCGAGCCCCTGCCCGCTCAGGACTCACCACCGCTGGGCAGCACCCCACGCGCGTTCTCCGCGTGCGCTTGCAGCCGCCGGGCGCGCGGCGTCACCTGGCTGTAGAGCGGCCCCTCCTCTGCGCCGCGCCCCCGCGCCCCGGCCCGGGTGCCCGCCGGAGCCCCGCGCTTCTGCACCACCGCATACGTGTCGGCCATGGCGAGGGCCGGGGGCCCAGGCACCGAGATGCTTCTGCGGGTGGGGAGGGCGGGGGAGGAAGTGAAGTGACTGAGCCGAGGGAGGGGGTGGGGAGTGCGCCTAGCTCGCAAACCGCGGGCTTCCTTCCCACCCAAGGCGCTAGCAGGTCAGGTCAGAGAGAGCGGGCGGGTGGGCAGGTCTCAGAGGAGAGAGGATGGGGTCTCTGGATGAGGTGAGTTCGGTTCTGTCTCTCGAGCGCCTGGCAAGTTAGGCGGGTGAAGGGAAGGGAACAGCCTGGCAGGAAAATGGGCAGGGTACTGGTGCTAGGTAAGGGGTGGTCATTTCTGTGTACATGTCTGAATAAAAGAATGAGGAAGTGGCATCTAAAGGTGGGAGGAAGGGATAGCCTCAAAATGGAGAGCTAGTTTCCAGGACAATGGGGTGAAATTTGCTGCAAGGGAAGGTTGACTGTCCCCAGCACCTGACATGAGGCCTGACAAGTGGGTGGCATCAAGAAATATTTGCTAAATTAATGACTTGGGAAGCAAAGAAAGGGCTAACATAGGGGCTAGCCTTAGAGGCAGAGGCAGTGAGATCCCTGGGTCCAGTGTCATCTTGGAGCAGGTTCCTGGACTCAGTTCAAAGAAAGAGCCAGTGAATATTTGGTAAACTGAACAGCAAGGAAGGGCTGGTGTTTCAAGAACGAGGAAAGAGTTAGCCTCTGAGCATGAGAAATTGGAAAGGGAAGAAAGAAGAGATGGAGCTGGGTACCTGAGGACCTGGCCAGGTGGGCGCCGTGTGGTGGGAAGCATCTGGGAAGTCTGGAAGGAGAGGGCGTCATCGTAGACTGGGGCACAATTCTGGGGAAAGACAGGAGGGGAAGAGTATGAGACTTGGAGGGAACTGGCCAGACCCCTGTTTGGGAAGTCCATGGAAGTGACCGTGGACTCTTGGGGTAGAGGGGTAAGCTTAAGAAGAACAGTCTGATAAGGTAGCAAGGAGGACAAAGGTGGATATCATAGTCAGTCCCTGCTCCCAGAAGGAGTCCATGGTGGCCAAACACTTCTTCTCTGGGTCCTGGTCTCCATCCGAGGCTTTGATGGTAGATATGAAGAGAGTAGGAAGGGGGCCTTGGTACCTCCTTGAAATTCTGGTAAAGGGGGCTGGTGTTTTGGAGTGCTGAGGAGAACATCTGAGCCACTGTGTGGTATAGGAATCTGTATTGCTCCTGGTAGGGAAGAGGAATCATCAAAAATGGAAGGCAAGAGGAGGAGGGATGTATTCTTGGATTGAGACTGAGGCTCTCACCTCTGTCTGCACAGCTGCAGGCCGCTGCTTTCTCATCTCCAGGACCACGTTGAAGAGGCTGAAGTTAGGTGGGATCATCTGGGACAGAGAAGGTCATGAGCAGGACCTGGTGGGCATGGGATCTGCACTACACATAAGCACAAATATGCCCTATTCATACCTGGGTCAAGAGCAACTGTCTCACATAATCCACAGTGCACAAGACACCTGTCCGCCCACAGCCCGCACTGACAAGAAAGAGCAAGCACAAGTTTGGTCAGGACTTGCCCTCAACCCCTTCTGTGTGGGGTGTTTGGGGTTGGGAGTGAGGGTCCTAATGGAGGATCCCCAGCAGCACCTTTTGATTCTCAGAATCCCCACATTACAATAAAAAAAAACACTTTTTAATTGCTTATATTTGTTGAGCATCAACTCTATGTTTACTCTACAGCAGGCAGTCTGTGCTCAATAAATGCTAAATTTCAGTTGATGCAGCATGAGCTAGTATGGCCTCAGGTTTTTCAAAAGAGGCACTCAAACTGTGACATTGGCTTCGAGGCCTGCACTGACCTCCCTCCCCTACTCCCAGTCATCTTTGTCTCACCAGACCCCCATAAAACCCTTTTCTTAAACCTGCAGTGGACACAGAGGGGGCTGGGTCCAGATCCCTGGAGGTGACGGGCTTCCTCCACCATGGTGAGCACATATTCCGGACTGCTAGGGACTCCTCTGTCTGGCCAGGACATATATTGCAGCTGGTACACAGAACGACATTCCTGAAACTCAGGAAAAGAGCAGCAAATGATAAAAAGGCATTTATTGAGCACCTACTGCATGTCAGGCCCAGTTCTAAATAACTTTCATTTAAATCCAACAGATAATAACTGAGGAGATAGATACTATTGCTCATGCCCATTTTACAATGAGAGAGCAGAGACAGAAAACAGCTCCCCCATATGGGAGCCTCCTCCTTCCCCTGTAAGTACCTTCTGAAAAGTAACCTGGAGGGTCCTGAGCATGATGTCTGCATTCAGCCATCTCTTCCTTGTCTGAGGATATGGGGCAGGTAGGAACAGAGAGGAGAACAAAGACCATAGGTGCCAAAAGACATTTGCAGAAAACAAAGCATTTCTGATTAAAAATCAAAGTCAAACAACATATTTTAAAAAATTCATTCAGCTCAAACAGCCCCCATGGCTTTCCTAAAGGAAACAATTGATAGAAGGGAGAAAGAACTATGATTAAAAATCCCAACAAGGGGCACCTGGGTGGCTCAGTGGGGTAAAGCCTCTGCCTTTAGCTCAGATCATGATCTCAGGGTCCTGGGATCGAGCCCTGCTTTGGGCTCTCTGCTCGGTGGGGAGCCTGCTTCCCTTCCTCTCTCTCTGCCTGCCTCTCTGCCTACTTGTGATCTCCGTCTGTCAAATAAATAAATAAAATCTTTAAAATCCACAACAAGCTCATTTGTAGTGGAAAAAAAAAGATTTCTTTTGTTCTACAACAAGAGCTTTAATGCACCTATTATGCACCAACTATATTTGACTTGAGAGAGATTTTCTTGAGTTATGAAATGGTAAGGGAAATAGGGATTTTAAGAGCCTAACCAGGCACATTTATATAACAGAGATAACCATGGTCATAGTTAAAATGCAAAAGCAAGTATATATTGAGTTCTATTTGCAGGCTAACACCAGAGAGTTTCCTGCAGTGTGAGAGGACTATGGCAAAACTATTCAGTCTTTCACACCAGCTCAAAAGCTTCCCTGAGAATCTTCTGTGAAACCTCCCACAATATCCAAGACTTCATAAAACACTGTTCCCACCTCTGCCCCAGCTCACCAGGGTGATACAGAAAAGCCCAATCTGCAGTGGTTCCTGGTCTTGAGCCCAGTAGCGCTCACACTTTTTCTGCAAAGGGCAAGGGAGAAAGAGCAGAGTGAAGACAGTAGTCTGCTTTAGAGTTCCAGCTCAATACTTCCACACCTCCACAGGACACCTCAGGCATTGCTGGTGGGAGCACAGATAGCTGTAGCTAATCATGCAGGCCAGCTGGCACAGCCTTGTCAGATTAAACATGCAGACACAGTGGAGACATGCTTCTGACTATTCAGGAAGAAGACAGGCCAGAATATTCTCATACTGTAAGCAGCTAAAAACTGGATAGAACATATGAGTCATTATTTTCAGACATTGGACCACAGACATTGTTCACAACCGCAGGATTGTGAACAAAGGGAAACCCATGGGTCAAATCTTATGACTGCCCCAGCTTATTGCCTAGAAGCAGTCACCAGGCCACAGGACATGGAGAGTCCAATGATCCCACTGAGTTGAGAAGCCAGGATCATCGCTCTGGGTGGCCAAAGCAGCTAGAATTTGAAGGGCAGAGTCCTGGAAAGAACAGAGCTATGCAAACAAGAATTAAAAAGTTCAGAAGCCTGCATATGGTCCCCTTGAGTATTATCAGCTGAATAATAATCTGAGCATCATGAAACTCCATGAAGCCAGGAAAGAATAACTTCTCATGAAAGAATAATAACTAAGGACCTATAACCTAAGGACCTATATGAACTATAATGTTCATAATGGGATAGAAATAATTTACATTTCTCCAGCCAGAGTGGAGAGACCCGATTGACTATGAGGTATTCAATAGGGAAGCAAGAAGGACCACGTGTTAGAAGTAGAATGAAATTAGTTCTAGAATAAAGGCTACTCTAGACCTGCCCTACAACAGCTTTAAAACAAACCTTAAAGTGATCAAACATCCAAAAGTAATTTAACTGACTTCTTGAAGAAATCTAATGCTCTTTAAAGGAAGACAATAAATCCAACAGTTACCTGCAAAATTTAAAATCTCAAGCATCCAATAAAAGTTTTCTGGACATACAAAGAAACAAGAAAACGTGATCCACAACCAGGAGAAAAATAAGTGAATAGAAGATCCAATAGGGGTGAAGAAAGTAGACAAAGACCTTTAAGCAGTTTTAAAAAAATATTTTAAAAATACTTGAAGATGAAAGAAAGACACGAACATAATGAAAGTGACACAAAAAAATAGAGAAAATACCAAAATGAAACTTCTAGAGAGGAAAAATAAGACACATGAAATAAAAAATTCACTGTCTAATAGCAGATTAGACACAGAAGAAAAGATCAGTGAACAAAAAGACCATAGTAATAGCATCTATTTAAAATGAAAAAGAAAAAATTACTAGGAAGAAATGAATAAAGAATCAGTTACCTGCGGAAATACACCAAAAAATAGCAAATATACCAAATATGGAAATATACCAAATATACCAAAAATACCAATATATAAAATATACCAAATACCAAATATACCTAATGTATGTGTATCTGAAGTCCAGAAGAAGGAGGAGAGAGGGGAGAACAGAAACTATATTTGAAAAAATAATTCTTGGAAAGTTTTCCAAATTTGATGAAACCACAAACCCACACATCCAAGAAAGCCAACTATAGGGAGAATAAACATTAAAAAAAGCCACACCAAGGGACACCTGGCTGGCTCAGTTGGTTAAGCATCTGCCTTCAGTTCATGTCATGATCCCAGGGTCCTGGAATCGAGTCCCGCATCCCCTGCTCAGGGGGGAGCCTGTTTCTCCTCCCTCTGCCTGCCACTCTCCCTACTTGTGCTCTCTCCATCTCTCTCTGACAAATAAATAAAATATTAAGAAAAAAAAAAAGCCACCCCAAGGCAGATCATGATTAAATTTCCAGAGAGAAGAGAGGAAGAGAGAGAGAAAACTTAAAGGCATCATATATATACAAAGACACATTATATATTAAAGAACAAAGATAAGAATGACAGAATTTTGTCAGAAACTCTGCAAATCAGAGGTGAAAGTTGTGACATTCTAAAAATGCTGAAATTAAAAAAAAAAAACTTTCAGACAAACAAAAGCTGAGGAAATTTATCACAAACAAGCCTGTACTGTGAGAAATAATCAAGTAAGCTGTTCACACAAAAGGAACTAGATGAAATATGGATCTACACAAAAGAATGAAGAGTAAAGAAAAAGCAAATATGTGGCTAAATGTAAAAGATATTTCTTATTTTTAACATTTAAAAAAGATAGTCTAGTGAATTTTATAAAACAAAGAAAAATTAATAGCAATCCTTCACAATTTTTTTTAAAATTGGAGGCCCATTTCCCAACATATTGTTTGAGGCCAGTATTAATCTGATACCAAACCCAGACATAGATACCACAAGAAAAGAACACTACTAACCAATGTTTCATTAATACAGACATATAAAAATCTTCAACAAAGCACCAGCAAAGGGTTATACACCATGACCAAGTTGGATTACTCTCAGAAATGCAAGATTGGTTGTATATACAAAAAAATCAATGTCATATACCATATTAATAGAAAATAAAACAAAAACACATGATCATCTGAATAGATGCAGAAAAAATTTTTGGACAAAATCCAACAGCTGTTCATGATAAAAATAAAAAGGAAGGGCGTCTGGATGGCTCAGTGGGTTAAGCCTCTGCCTTTGGCTCAGGTCATGATCTCAGGGTCCTGGGATCGAGCCCCACTTTGGGCTCTCTGCTAAGCAGGGAGCCTGCTTCCCTCTCTCTCTCTGCCTGCCTCTCTGCCTACTTGTGATCTCTCTCTTTCTGTGTCAAATAAATAAATAAATAAATCTTTAAAAAAAATAAAAATAAAAAGGAAACTAGAAATTGAAGGAAACTCCTTAGTCTGATTAAAACAACCACAACAACAACACATCTACCAAAAAAAACCCTACAACCAATCCTTAGGTTTATGAGGAAAGACTGGATGTTTTGCCCTTAAAATCAGGTTGCACTTGCCACTTCTGTTCAACTTTGTACTGAAAAGTCTAGTCAGTGCTATTAGGAAAAAAGAAATGGAAGAAAAGAGAGAGGGAGGAAGGAAGAGAAAAAGAAACATAGTGAGGGCCAGAAGGAAGAAGGAAGAAAGAGTATTGGATTAGAAGAGAAGCAGCAGGGATGCCTGGGTGGCTCACTTGGTTGGGTGTCTGCCTTCAGCTCAGGTCATGATCCCAGGGTCCTCAGATCCAGTCCCATATTGGGCTCCTTGCTCAGGATGTAGCCTGCTTCTCCCTCTGCCTGCTTTTCCCCTGGTTTGCATGTGCTCACTCTTTCCCCCACCCCAGACAAATAAATCTTAAAAAGAAAAGAAGGAGCAAAAGTATCTCAATTTGTTGATGATGTCATATTGTATATGGAAAACCCTAAGTTTTACACATACCCATACCCACACATATACTACTAAAGCTAATAAAGGAGTTCAGCAAGGTTGCAGGATTTAATGTCAATACAGAAAAATCAATTGTATTTCTATATAGTGAAAACTATTTGGTTTGCAATAAGGAAACTGAAAATGAAATTAAGAAAATCACTCTATTTACAATAGCATCAAAAAGTATAAACTACTTAGGAATAAATTTTAAAAAAGTGCAAGACTTCTAAACCAAACACTACAAAACATTGCTAAGAGAAATTTAAAAAGACCTAGATAAATGGAAAAACATCCATATTCATGGAATGGAAGACAATATGGTTAAGAAGACAATAGCTTCCAAATTGATAGTTCAATGCATTCCTTATCAAAATCCCATAGGGCTTTTAGAAGATATTGGCAAGCTAATCTTAACATTAATATGTTAACATTAATGAGTTTGTCATAGATACCCAAGACCACCCTTATGTTTGATGATTCACTAGGGGACTCACAGGACTCAGCATAGAGTTGTACTCATGGCTATGATTTATTACAATGAAAAGCTACAGAAAAAAATCAGCAAAGGGAGAAGATGCACAGGGCTAAGTGAGGGAAACAAGGTTCCTGCTTCCAAGGGTATTCTCCCAAGTGGCTTCTTCCAGTCATACACAATGTGCTGAATTCCCCCAGCAATGATTTGTGACAACATGTGTGAAATGTCCACAGGGAAGCTCATTAGGCAGTCAGTGCCCAGGGAATTCACTGGGGCATTCATGTGGTATGTGGGCACCCTCTAACTAGCATATACCAAAACTTCAGACTCCCAGAAGGCAGGCAGGTGTTCAAATAAACCATACTGTTTATACAAACAGTTCAAGTGTAGTGAGCT
The DNA here is from genome assembly GCF_902655055.1 of Lutra lutra. Taxonomy (NCBI): domain Eukaryota; kingdom Metazoa; phylum Chordata; class Mammalia; order Carnivora; family Mustelidae; genus Lutra; species Lutra lutra. Next base: position 117,230,986 of record NC_062280.1, on the reverse strand, counting down.
ACTTTCATTAGAAACCAGTTTCAAGGCAAGATCTAACCTAGTAGGAAGATCTTTTTTTAATTTAAAAAAATTTTTTTTTTATTTTTTTATTTTTTTATTAACATGTAATGTATTATTAACCCCAGGGATACATGTCTGTGAATCGACAGGTTTACACACTTCATAGCACATACCTCCCCCAATGTCCATAAGCCCACCACCCTCTCCCTACCTGGCAACCCTCAGTTTGTTTTGTGAGATTAAGAGACTCTTATGGTTTGTCTCCCTCCCGATCCCATCAGAAGATCTTTTTTAAAAATCATAAGCCTGCTATATTACTCTTTACTGCACAGCAAGTGACCCAGAAAAGTCGAAACAATCTTGAAAAAAAAAAAAGAAATTTGGAGGACTCATATTTCCTTATTTCTTTTTTTTTCTCTTTCTTTCTTTCTTTCTTTCTTTCTTTCTTTCTATCTTTATTTTTCTTGATACCAAAACTTACTATAAAGTTACAATAATAAAAAGTATATAGTACTGGCACAAAGATAGACCTACCAATCAATGGAATAAATTGAGAGCCCAGAAATAAACCCTTACATTTATAGTCAATTGACTTTCAACAAGGATAACAAGACCATTCAATGGGGAAAAGAAAGACAAATAAGTTCTAAAAAAAAAAAAAAAAAACAAGTGTTAAAAAAAAAAAAGACAGACAAGTAATGGGGAGAATGTGAGTTCAAATCCTCATAAATTGCTGATTGGAAGGTAAAATGATGTAGCTGTGGAAAACAGTTTGACAGTTCTTCAAAATATTAAGAATGGAGTTATCATATGATGTACCTATTCCACTTCCAGGTATGTACCTGAGAGAACTGAAAACATGCTTCTATGCAAAAACTTGCATTTTCATAAGCATTATTATTCAAAAGCAGCATTATTCATAATAGCCAAAAAGTGGAAGCAACTCACATTCTATAAACTGATAAATGAATAAATAAAATGCAGTAGATCTTTCAATGGAATATTGTTAAACAATAAAAAGGAGTCAAGTACTGACACATGCTATAATATGCATGAAATTTTAAAAACATGCTCAGTGAAAGGACCCAGTCACAAAGACAACATATCATATGATTCAGTTTACATGAGAAGTCCAGAGTGGTCAAACCTATAGACCATAATAGAGTAGGGGTTACCCTGAATGAAGAAATGGGGAGTGACTGCCAACGGATACAGTATTCTTTGTGGAGTAATGAAAATGTTCTAAAATTTATTGCAGCGATGGTTACATAACTCAGGAATATACTAAAAACAACTGAATTGCACACTCTAAATGGATAAATTACACTCTTTTTTAAAAGATTTTATTTATTTATTTGACAGAGAGATCACAAGCAGGCAGAGAGGCAGGCAGAGAGAGAGGAGGAAGCAGGCTCCCCACTGAGCAGAGAGCCCGATGCGGGGCTCAATCCCAGGACTCCAAGATCATGACCTGAGCCGAAGGCAGCGGCTTAACCCACTGAGCCACCCAGGTGCCCAAGGATAAATTACACTTTTTTTTAAAAAAGATTGTATTTTTTTTATTTGACAGAGAGAGATCACAAGTAGGCAGAGAGGCAGGCGGGGGGTGGGGAAGCAGGGTCCCCATTGAGCAGAGAGCCCCATGTGGGGCTTGATCCCAAGAATCTGAGATCAGTACCGGAGCTGAAGGCAGAAGCTTAACCCACTGAGCCACCCAGGTGCCCCTAAATTGCATCTTGATAAAGCTGTTTAGTCCCAATAGTTTATTTTTGCTTTTGTTTCCTTTGCCTCAGGAGACATATTGAGAAGCATACTGCTATGACCAATGCAAGACAAATTACTGCCTATACTCTCTTCTAGGATTTTTATGCTTTTGGGTCTCACATTTAGATCTTTAATCCATTATGAGTTTATTTTTGTGTGTGGTGTAAGAAAGTGGTCCAGTTTCCTTTCTCTCTCTCTCTCTCTCTCTCTTTTTTTGCACGTAGATATCCACTTTTCCCAGCACTATTTATTGAAGAGGTTCTTTTTTCCATGGCATATTTTTGCCTCTTTTGCTGAAGATTAATAGATTAATTGACCATATAATCATGGGTTTATTTCTGGCTTTCTATCCTATTCCATTGATCTACATGTCTATTTTTATGCCAGTATCATACTATTTTGATTACTACAGCTTTGTAGTATAACTTAAAATCTAGAATTGTGATATCTCCAACTTTATATTTCTTTTTCAAGATTGCTTTGGCTATTCGGGGTCTTTTCTGGTTCCATCCAAATTACAGGATTGTTCTAGTTCTGTGAAAAGTGCTGTTGCTATTTTGATAGGGATTGCATTAAATCTGTAGATTGCTTCGAATAGAATGGACATTTTAACAATATTTCTTCTTCCAATCCATGAGCATGGAATATATTTTCATTTATTTGTGTCATCTCCAATTTTTTTCATCAGTGTTTTATAGTTTTCAGTGTATAGGTTTTTCACTTCCTTAGTTAAGTTTATTTCTAGGTATTTTACTATTTTTTAAAAGATTTTATTTATTTATTTGACAGAGATCACAAGCAGGCAGAGAGGCAGGCAGAGAGAGAGGGAGAAGCAGACTCCCTGTTGAGCAGAGAGCCCGACTCGGGGCTCAATCCCAGGACCCTGAGACCATGACCTGAGCTGAAGGCAGAGGCTTTAACCCACTGAGCCACCCAGGCACCCAGTTATTTTACTATTTTTGGTACAATTGTAAATTGGATTGTTTTCTTAATTTCTCTTTCTGCTGGTTCATTATTAGTGTATAGAAATGCAACAGATTTCTGTACACTGATTTTGTATACTGTGACCTTACTCCATTTATTGGCTTTAGTAATTTTTTGGTGTAGTCTTTAGGGTTTTCTATATAGAGTGTCATGCCATCCACAAAAAGTTAAAGTTTTACTTCTTGCTTATCAATTTGGATGGTATTTCCTTTTCTTATCTGAGTGCTGTGGCAAAATAAATACCACCGGATGGTATTTCCTTTTCTTATCTGATGGCTGTGGCAAAATAAAAAGCTTTTGCATACAAAGGAAACAAACAATAAAACTAAAAAAAATGACCTATTGAATGGGAGAAGATGTTTGCAAATGATATATCTGATAAAGGGTTATACAAAATATATAAAAAACTGATTCAACTCAACAGCCAAACAGGAAATAATCCAATTAAAAAATGGACAAAAGACATGAACAGACATTTCTCCAAAGAAGATATCCAAATGGCCAAAAGATATATGAAAGGATGCTCACTCAACATCACTCATCATCAGGGAAATGCAAATCAAAACACAATGAGATATCACCTCACACCTGTCAGAATCGCTAAAATAAAAAATATAAGAAACATCAGCAGGGAGCCTGCTTCCCCCCCCCCGGTCTGCCTCTCTGCCTACTTGTGATCTCTGTCTGTCAAATAAATAAAATCTTAAAAAAAAAAAGGATATATGCACCCCTGTGTTCATTGCTTGCATTATTTACAATAACCAAATTATGGAAGAAGCCCAAGTGTCCATCAATAGATAAATGGATAAAGAAGATGTGATATATATATATATATATATATATATATATATATATATGTATATGTATATATGGAATATACAATGAAATTTTGCCATTTGCAACAATATGGGTGGATCTAGAGGGTATAATACTAAGTGAAAAGAATCAGTTGGGGAAAGACAAATACCATATGATTCCACTCATATGTGGAACTTAAGAAACAAAATAAGTAAATGAGGGGGAAAAAAGAGAGAAACCAAAAAACAGACTTAACTATAGAAAATAAACAGGTGGTTACCAGAGGGAAGGTAGGGGTGGGAAATGGGTGAAATAGGTGAAGGCGATTAAGAGTACACTTATCCTAAAAAGGCAAAGGATCTGTACTGGAGGAACTACAGAACACTTATGAAAGAAACTGAAGAAGACACAAAAACATGGAAGACCATTCCATGCTCATGGATTGGAAGAATAAACATTGTTAAAATGTCTATACTGCCTAGAACAATCTGTACTTTTGATGCCATCCCAATCAAAATTCCACCAGCATTTTTCAAAGAGCTGGAACAAATAATCATAAAATTTGTATGGAACCAGAAGAGACCCCGCGTTGCTAAGGAAATGTTGAAAAAGAAAAACAAAACTGGGGGTATCATGTTGCCTGATTTCAAGCTTTACTACCAAGACAGCATGGTACAGGCACAAAAACACATACATAGACCAGTGGAGCAGAGTAGAGAGCCCAAATATGGGCCTGCAACTCTCTGGGCAAATAATCTTCTACAAAGCAGGAAAAAATATACAGTGGAAAAAAGACAGTCTCTTTAATAAATGGTGCTGGGAAAATTGGACAGCTACATATAGAAGAATGAAACTCGACCATTCTCTTACACCATACACAAAAATAAACTCAAAATGGATAATCTATCCAATGTGAGGCAGGAATCTATCAAAATGCTAGAGAAGAACGTAAGCAGTAATCTCTTTGACGTTGGCCTCAGCAACTTCTTTCAAGATATGTCTCCAAAGACAAAGGAAACAAAAGTAAAAATGAACTTTTGGGACTTCATCAAGATAAGCTTCTGCACAGCAAAGGAAATAGTCAAGAAAACAAAGGGGCAACCCACAGAATGAGAGAAGATATTCGCAAAGGACACTACAGACAAAGGGCTGATATCCAAGATCTATAAAGAACTCCTCAAAATCAACACACACAAAACAGATAATCATGTCAACAAATGGGCAGAAGATATGAACAGACACTTCTCCAATGAAGACATACAAATGGCTAACAGACACATGAAAAAATGTTCATCATCACTAGCCATCAGGGAGATTCAAATTAAAACCACATTGAGATACCAACTTACACCACTTAGAATGGCCAAAATTAGCAAGACAGGAAAGAACATGTGTTGGAGAGGATGTGGAGAAAGGGGAACCCTCTCACACTGTTGGTGGGAATGCAAGTTGGTGCAGCCACTTTGGAGAACAGTGTGGAGATTCCTCAAGAAATTAAAAATAGAGTTTCCCTATGACCCTGCAATTGCACTACTGGGTATTTCCCCCAAAGATACAGATGTAGTGAAAAGAAGGGCCATCTGTACCCCAGTGTTCATAGCAGCAATGGCCACAGTCACCAAACTGTGGGAAGAACCAAGATGCCCTTCAATGGATAAAGAAGATATGGTCCATATATAAAATGGAGTATTATGCCTCCATCAGAAAGGATGAATACCCAATTTTTATATCAACATGGACAGGACTGGAAGAGATTATGCTGAGTGAAATAAGTCAAGCATAGAGAGTCAATTATCATATGGTTTCACTTACTTGTGGAGCATAAGGAATAACACGCAGGACACTGGGAGATGGAGCGGAGAAGTGAGTTGGGGGAAATTGGAGGTGGAGACAAAACATGAGGGACTGTGGACTGAGAAACAAACTGAGGCTTTTAGAGGGAAGGGGGCTGGGGGGGTTGGGTGAGCCTCATGGTGGGTATTATGGAGGGCACGTATTACAGGGAGTACTGGATGTGGTGCATAAACAATGAATGCTGGAACACTGAATAGAAATAAAATGAAAAAAAAGTACACTTATCATGATGGTCATGGAGTAATATTTAGAATTGCTGAATTACTATATTATACACATAAACTAATATGACACTGTATGTTAACTATACTGGAATTAAAATAAAAAATTAAAAAAATAAGAAAAAGACAATCTAAAGTAAAAATAATAGTGCATTGTGGAGTATATTTCATATTTAGAATTAAAACCTATGGCAACAGTAATATAGAGCAGGGAATGGGAAATTTGAAATATGCTAGTATAAAGTTCTTATCTTTTAAATGAAATGGTATAATATTATTTGAATGTATACTGTGATAAGTTAAAGATGTAACTGGTAAACTCTAAAGCCACACTATGCACATAATACACAGTGGTATAACTAATAAGTATATAATGACTCTGAAATGGATTCATAAAAATTCTCAATCTAGGGGCACCTGGGTGGCTCAGTTAAGCATCTGCCTTTGGCTCAGGTCATAGTCTTGGGGTTCTGGGATTGAGACCTGCGTCAGGCCCCAGCTCAGTGGGGAATCTTTTTCTCCCTCTCTTCCTGACTCATGCTCACTCTCTCTTTCTCTCTCTCAAATAAATAAATAAAAAATAAAAAGTTTTCAATCTGAAAGAAGACAAAAGAATAAAGGGACAAAGAACCGATGGAACAAATAGAAAACAAAGATGGTAGATTTAGACCCAACCTTATTGATAATTATATTAACAACTAAATACTCCAATTAAAGGCAGAGATTGTCAGACTAAATAAAAAAGTAAGCCCTTACAATATGCCACCTACAAGACACTTTAAAAAAACAGAGATCAGAGTTGTACCAGGGACAGATCAGTATAAGCCTTATGGTCTATGGTGCAGACTTGGGTTGGGAAGACCAACAGTAAAGGGGTTGTGAACACTGCAGGGATGAGCACCATGAATAAAAGGAAAAAGATCAACAAAAATTTGAAGAGAGCAATAGTGGAGTCACTCCAAGAATTGGGCCTTTCAGACCTGGGATTAGGGAGGTGCTAGCAAGATTTCTCCTGCCTCCTTCCTGCACAAAGAAATGTATTCTAGAGGGCTGAGGACACCTACCAGCCCATTCTCCATTTCTGGACATGCCATCAGGATTACCTAGACAAGAAGAGTAGGGGGAGAGGGGAGTGATTTGGGTTAGGGAACTGGAGAAACACAGCCAAGGGAGTACTCAGAATGTTAGCCCCACCTCACCCTCCCCTAAGGCTGACCTTGACCCCAAACTCCCAGACCAGGCGCCAGAAGTCTAGCAAGGTGTGAGGCAGGGGTCCTTGTGTGGCGATGTAGGCCTGGCTTCCGTCTGTGCCCTGGTAAAGGCTAAGTTCACCACTGGGATCTTGCTGTCACCCCCACCATGTCCGCCCCTTCCCTAACTCCCAGCCTGACCCGGATGAAGTTGCCATTGATGTAGTCGCCATGTCCCTCCTCCTGGAGCAGGGAGAGGATCACTCGTGTCTGATCATCTGCCAGAGGGAGAGGTGAGAAAAGTACTTTGGCCCTGACAGACTCCTGGATGAAAGCCAGCAGGGTTACTGCACACCCAGCAGGAATCCCACCTGGGTGCACTTGTGAGCTGCTCAGGAGAAATGCCGCCACTTGCAAGGATCTGAGAGGGAGTACACTGGGAGCATAGTGGGGTGGATTGGACTGCCATGGGGCGGAGATGTGTGCAGAGCCCCACTGACTCCCTCAGGAAGCCCCCAACTTACATGGCAGCACATCTTTGTAGCGATTCTTCCTCACGTTCCCCGGCAGACGGCCAGCCTCAGTGGAATACACAGGGTCGGTCTTCCATGCGACTGAGTGGGCCTGGATGTCCTGGTGGAAGGCACCATTAGCCAACCCCGGGAAACGAAGGAGAGAAGATAGGAGCCAAGTCAGAGTTCTGGGGCACAGAGGCACTTGTAGGGAGTGCACAAGTGTGCAAGTACATGCCTCTCACGTGGTTTGTGAGAGGTGAATGCAGACTCTTAGATAGCATGGTGCCTGGGTGGGTAATTGTAGTGAGACAGTAGTAATAGCAACTCAGAGCACCTTCTCTGTGCCAGGCTCTGTGCTAACGACATTGAATCACTACAAGGTCTCCATTGTGATGTTCCCATCATGTAGGTAAGAAAGCTGAAGCACGATATGGTTGAGTGACTTGCTGAAAGTCTCAACCAGGAAGTAGAACAGTGAGGGTTGCAACTACCACCCAAACACAATCCGTGTTACATTGTATTATAAACAATAATTGTAATGTAATATGTATTTAATATAACAAACATGAAGTATGATACATATGACACTATAAAATGTATATAAATTATAATGTATAACATTACTTGTGTAACAAAATATCACTGATACTTTGTTACTGTTCGATTATTATAATTCGTGAAGTGTATTACCATCATCAGCTCTTCAAAATCAGACGATAATAAGTAACACCTACCAATGCCTACGATGCTGCATTAGCATTCCTTACACATGGCTCGTATTACGGCACTGTAATGTTTAGAATCTTTTTAACTAGTTACAAAGGGACCTACAAAGTGAGCGCTCAAGATCTGCTAGGCGCTTTTTTTTTTTTTTTACCTACACTTGTTCCTCATGCCAGTTCAGTCATTAACCGTAGCGTTTTACCCAAGGAGAAACTGACACCAGAGGACCCACGTAAAGTACCCTAGGTCACAGCTCCTATTAGAGTCCGGCATCCACACCACCATCCCCCCTTCTCCCCACCCGCAGTAGGGCTTCTTGGGTCCTCTTCTCCTGGCCCCTTCTTCTACATGATCACAGAGGCCAGGGCTGACCGGTGTCCAGTGCAAGTGCGCGCCTGCCTTCCCCTGGGGAGCCGGCTTCTCCAGCTCCACCCAGCAGTGGGACTGTTCTGGGAGCTGGATGAGAGGGCACAGGGACCCGAGGGCGTGGGCGGTACCGCCCAACCCGGCCGTGGACTTCGCTCTGTGGGCAGAGGATGGGGACAGGGAAGAGAGCGACAGAGAGGTGCTGGGAAGAGAAAAATAGACCTCGAGGCGAGGAGACACCCTTGGACGCTGAGAAAAAGGGACGGAGGGCAAAGCGCGGCAGGGAGCACAGTACAGATATACTGACAGTCCGGGATCAGGAGTCAGAGCGCGCGGTTTGGTCGTCCACTCTCGTCCACTCACTCTGAACTCCCCGGCCAGGACCGCCCTCTCCCAGCCGCCTCGCGCCTCCAACTGCTCCAAGAAGCTCTGCACAGCGTTCAAGTTGCGGTTCATGACGCGGTCGCCTGGCAAGCTCCACTTAAGCAGCTGCGCTCCGCTCCGGTAGCTAGTACCAAGAAAACTGGAGGCGGAGGCGGCCTGCGGAGGCCCCGCCTCCGATCTTGCGACCCAATGGAAGCGCGCAGCAGGCGGCAGGTCTCGCCCCTCGGCCAATAACATTCGGAGCTCGTCCCAGTACCGCCCACAGGCTCGCTGACTCCGGCAGCAGCCAGAGACTTAGGTCGTCTTCCTCTGGGTCTGAGGAGTCCATAGCTGGTGCTTCCCTTTTTATGGGCCTCCGGTACGTTGGCTGAGTCCGCAGAATCCCCTGGACATTGTCTCCTGCTCGGTCCCAGAACCCGCGCCCGGGGCCAACCTTCATCCAAGGGCCCGCGTTGGGTAGATGCCCTTGCATTCTCGCCTGGCCTCCCAGGTCGTCTCCCTGAGAGAGAGAGAGAGAGACTGGGCTCTGATGGTCGCCGAGATGGGAGCTGCAACTCCTGCCTCGGGGACCCTGGGCTGGTGGCATCCTTCACTGTGCGCTACTGCGGCGGGGCCCGAGGGAGGTCACTGGAGGTTGCCGAGGTTGCAGCGGGGCGGTATGTGTGTCGGGGGTGGGGGGTCGGGGGGAATGACACCCGGGCACCCCCGCTGTGAGAAAGATCGAATGGAAGCGGATGTTTCTGTGTCTCTGTTTCCTGAGGTTCCTCTTTTTGGGTCGGACTAGGAGGAACTGGGGGCGCCTGGATCCTTTCTGAATTAAAAAATCTCAACCCACATAAACCTGCAGGGAAACAGAACTGAGGCCGTCAAAATGGGTTCCAGGGAGAAAGATGTTCTCAAGGCTTTCAAAAAGCTTCTCTTTTTTGCTGTCTGCACACTCTCACCTTCAGAAAATGGGCAGGAAAAGGACAACATGGTGATCCAGTTCCCCAGGTCACCAAGGGGAGGCTGGAGAAAGCCTAGAGGAGCCTAGGGCTCCTGCCTGGGTAGATGGGTCAGCTCACCCCTCACCCAGCAGGGCTCCAGGGGTCATGGAAGGAATTTCAGGGGGTGTCACCAGAAGGGGTGTCTGTGGAGTCCAGTTTGAGGTTGTTGAGGTGTCAAAGTTAACCAATGGGGTGAGGTGTACTTTACATGATTGAAGGGTCAACAAGGTCATTGGTTCAGGTTGTGGATTTAATTAATTACGGATTATTAGAATGTTGAGTTAGGGATGGGCAAACTCTTTTTTTTCAAAAGGCTTTGGTTTTTGGCCTTGCTGTCTCCGGTGTCTGTACCAGCTACTCAACTCCACCATGACAGTGTGAAAGCAGCCATAGGCCATGTGTAAAGAAATGAGTGGGGCTATATTCCAATAAAACTATTTGTGGACACTGAAATTTTAATTTCACGTAATTTTCATGTGTCACAAAACATTTGTGTGTGTGTGTGGCCTGAGGCTGTGTGGTTTGCTGACCGAGGTTTAAGTGACAGAAGTCAAAGTGGATGATCAGTGGGGATATTTAATTTATAGGCGGGGTCACTGTGGACTCAGTGTTTATTAGTTTCATCTCTAAGAGTTCAAAGATGGTAAAAAATGATCACTGAGGATGGACACTTATAGTGAATTCATTGGAGGTCAGTGAGAGAGGTCTTTGGATGTTCATGGGCAACTGTCATCAGATGTTAATGGCAGTCACTGGAGGTCAGTGACAGACAGGGAAAATGGCTGAAGGGCTATTGGGATTTGGAGTGGTAGTTTAAGTAATTGAGGGATCAAAAGAAGGAAGGTCATTGAGGGCTCCTACTCAGTGCACTATAGTGTATGTCAATGAACTGAACTTTTGTGACTGGTCATGGGTTTTTTGAGACTCAGGGGAGGTGGGATACAAAAGTATCAGGTAACTTTGATAAGATATGGATGTTTAGTGCAGGAGTCGTGGACACTCTTTAGTCTCTGAGTACTCATGGATATTAATGGCAGTCATTAGGGAGTAGGGGATACCAGAGTATACGAGGAAGAGTCACCGTGGGATCATGAAAGGTCTTTGTGGACCCTGGTGTTAGTGGATGTCACTGGAAGTCAAAGGTTACTGGAAACTGGTGGTTTAGGGGAGCAAATGCAACATTGAAGGGTCATTGGGTCATCTATGGTGATGACTGGGAGGCAGGAGGGCTGACCCAGAAGCTGGGTATCTTCTGATTAGTGATTAAGGGTCTGTTTGTCCAGTGGGGGGATGTATCTATCTGTCTACCTGGCTTTTTGGGGTAACATTTACCTTGCTGAGAGCCTGGCTTTCTCATAGGCTGGGGTCTTCTTACTGGCAGGAGGTAATCAAGCTGAGTCTGGCTGGCTAATTGATTGGGTAGGTGGGGTATCTCTTTGTTGGGGTTATCTATCTATGGTGGGGGGGAAGGTCTCTCTGTCCTTGAAGGATTTTGTCTTTTGGTTGGCTGGGATCACCTTCTAATTGGCTGGTGCCAGGGGATGTCCATGTGTCTGACCACAGGTCTTTCTGGATGTCTGGCTGGGCATATTCCTATCTTTGTTCAAGAATCTGCCCATTTGTCTGGCTGTCTGTCTCTCTGGAGTCTGTTTGTCTCCCTGGGATTTGGTCCATCCAGAAGTCTGTCTAGTCAGGGGTGTGTGTGTCTGCCTGTTTGGGGATCTTTCTATCTGGTTCAAAATCTTTTGGCTTATGGATAGAATGACTGAGGCTGTGGCTCACCTGTATTGGCTGTATTTTTGGTTGTACTGTCACCCTAACTCCATGCCCGCCTCTCACTGTTTAATTTGCCTGCTCCACTGACTATCCCTCTAGGTCTCTTCTGATACCCAAATGCTCCTGGCTTGCAATCTCCTCAGCTCAGGCTGGATGCAGGGGGATGGGAAGACCCATGGGAGTTCCTCCAGTAGCCTGGCCTGTCCCACCCACCTCTCCCTTTTCCCAGAGAATTGCATGCTATGTTCTTACAATGAAATCTGCCTCTGGTAGGTGCCCTTTTGTTCACCCTATTGGTAGCAATCCCATGAAGTGGGAGCAGCGGGCACTGTCCTTGGAGATCCTAAGTAACTCAGTGCCCACATGCCTCATGCCCATCTGCCTATTTGCCTGCTCAGAGTGCTCACTCAACAGAGCCAAATGAACTGGGTGCTGGAAGGTGCTTGGGTAAGCTTTCTTAACGCTGTGAGGAACCCAGGCTGAGCCGATGTTGCAAAGGAAAAAACTGTTTATAATGGAGAAACAAAGATACCACTTTAACCCCGGGAGCTTGCTGGGAGATACTTTGAGGCTATTGATAGTACTACTATACAGTTCTTCTCTGGCTTCTTTTTTTGATAGACCAAAAAAGCGCAGAAGATATTGGAAAAAAATTCTCCCATTGCAATCTGCAGGCTTGATGGGCTGACCTGTTGGTCCACACAAGTGTGGTGCTTAGCAAACGAAAAATGACACTGTCTCCAATAGGGGCAGCTTGTGCCCACCAGTGACTACAGCTAACTACCTTTGGGTGGGCTTTTGTTAGTCTCCTCTAACTCTCCTCAGGGCTTCTGGATTTCAGTGTTCTGAATTGAGGATTCCTCCCGGTCCCTTTCGGGGGGGGGGGGGGAAGGCAGGCTGCTTAGAGCGGGGGGAACACAGTGCAAGGAGAAAGCCACCCTACTTACTGCTTCTCAGTCCCACTGCCAACCCACATGACCTCTTTGTGGAGGCTGGTTTTTACCCCTGGGAACTGCCCTGTTGTTCTGCTTCACAGAGGGAGAAGGAAAGCCCTCTTCCTCATCTTTAAAAAATGATATCCTTAAAATGTTCCTATCAACCAGCCCCACTTCTTCCAGGGCAGAGCCTGGGTATCTTCGTCACCTAGAGTGAGCCCCAGATGCTAGTCCATGCCTTTGGAGTAAATGAACTCAGTCCTGGGCTCTCTGTGCCAATAGCTTCGACTGCTGTAAACTCTAGGCAAACAAACTCTTGACAGTGAAGCTAGTAGCATCCTGGGGCCTCTGGTCTGGTGGCCCTGCATCCTTGGTTTGCATCTTCCATACCCAACTTTAGCCCAGCCCACACACACATCTGTGTGTGTGTGTGGCACCTTATTTGGAAAAGACCAACTAGCCATGTTCTTTTAAGCTTCGTCTGGCTGAAGTCCTGCATAGCTAAGGGCTCTTCTATGGGTGCTGAATGCAGAGCCCATGGCATCACAACCAAAGGGAGGTACAGATCTCCATTGGCATCTGCCACTCAATTATAAAACCAGAGGGAAGTTAAGTGCACATCTATGTCTGGGCAAGTATGAACATCTTTGGAAGGATTTCTGTAATGAGACCAATAGCAAGGGCAGGGGGCATCTCATGCTGCTGCTGCTCAGTGTTCTCAAGTCCTAGCCAATGCACTATGGCAAGGAGAAAGAAAGGCGGGGGTCTGTCAAAAATACTGTGTAATTGGCACATGGCATAATCAGCTGGAAAGTTAGAAAATCTTATGAAAGACCATAAAGGGTTAAAAGGAAATTTAATAAGGTATCCAGTTGAAATATAATACACACACACACATCACACATATTATAGAAATTATTTTCCTATATAACAGCAAAAATGAATTTGAAACTGTAATGCAAAAAAACCCTATTAATTTCTTTAAAAATAGGCACCAAGTTCCAAACCCTTACTGAATTAATAGAGCTAAACAATGATACTAATGTCTGCTACCATCACAAAAAAAGACACCCACACATTATCATTCTCCTGGTAAAAGAACACAACACTCCACCCACCAAGTATTCCCACCAACAAAATTCAAACCTGTACCTGATTGAGCCTTTAGATCTAAATGTTAATTCAGAGGAAACAGAAGGGCACAGAAAAATGTTAAGTGACACAACAGGGACAAGATCAGAGACATCCAGACTGTGTAAACTCTAAGGCAAATAAACCAGTTTCCTAATTGAATAAATTACAAAGAAAAAAAAAAAGAGAGAGAATCCTACAGGATAAAAGAAACTTAGGATGTTCACAAATACTGCAGCATTATTCATATTAGCCCCAAAGTAGAAACAACCCAAGTTTCATAAAGTGATAAATAAATAAAATATGGTATATCTATACAATGGACTATTACTCACCAGTAAAAAGAAATGAAGTATAATGCATGCATTGTACAACAGGGATAAACTTTGAAAATGCACTGCTAAATAAAAGGAGGAGGTCAAAAAACACCACATATTGTATGATTCCGTTTGTAAGAAATGTCCAGAATAGACAAGTCTATGGAACAAGAGTAGATTAGTGGTTGCAAGGGCCTGAGGGTAGGGGGATGGTTGGCGAAGAATGGCGAGTGACAGCTAATGGGTATGGAGTTCTTTTTAGGAGGTACAAAAATATTCTAAAATTAGATTATAGTGATGGTTGCACAATCCTGTAAAAATGATAAAAAAGTTTAATTGTATATATATATTTTAATTGTGTACCTTATTTAAGGTATAGGGTGAACTGTGTGATATGTGAATTGTATCTCAATAAAGCTATTTAAAAAGAGTGACAAGTTACTTTTCAATCATTTGCAATGAAAGGACCTCATTTGGATCCTAGTTCAAACTAACATACTGTAATCAGGGAAAACTCAAAATTAACTGGATATTTGAAATAATTGGTTCTTTAGACATGGCAATGGTATTGTTATTCTTGTTGAGTCCTTATCTTTTGGAGACATATACAGAAATATTCATGGATGAAATGAGGTCAAGGATTTACTTCAAAATAAACAAGTGAGTGGATATACGGAGTAGGTGGGGCTACGAAGGAAACCAGATGGTCAATACTGAGGTAGGCTCATGGACTCATTGTATGGTCCTTTCTGCTCTTGTATGTTTGAAATTTTGCACAATTAAAATATTTAAATCAATCAGGATAGAGGTGAACAATCATTTCTATAGAAAAGAGAGCAAACAGGTCAGAGAACCACATACATACAAATGGCCAATAGTATTTAAAAAGATGCACAAACTCCATCATAATTAAAGAAATACGAAATCAGCTGGGGAACCATTTTGCAACTAGAGCTTGGCCAGATGAAGTCTGATTGTACCCAGTGCCAGCAAGGACACAGAAACAGGTACTGAGATCTACTGACAGTAGCCACCAGAGCCTCTTGGAGGACAACAATTCAGCAGCATCTATGATCATTTTAAGATTTTATTTGAGACAGAAAGAGTGAGAGAGAGAGTGAGCACAAGTGGGGACAGAGGGGGAGGAAGAAGCAGATTCCCTGTTGAGCAGGGAGCCCAATGCAGGGCTTGATCCCAGGCCCCCTGGGATCATAACGTGAGCTGAAGGCAGATGCTTAAACCAACTGAGCCGCCCAGGTGCCCCATCTATAATCATTTTTTTTCTATGATCATTTTTAAGACAAAATTCCACTCATCAGATATACTCTTTTTAAGTGTTTAAGTTCAATGATGTTCTTTTTTTTTTTTTTAAAAGATTTTATTTATTTATTTGACAGAGAGAGATCACAAGTAGACAGAGAGGCAGCCAGAGAGAGAGAGAGAGAGGGAAGCAGGCTCCCTGCTGAGCAGAGAGCCCGACGCGGGGCTCGATCCCAGGTCCCTGAGATCATGACCTGAGCTGAAGGCAGCGGCTTAACCCACTGAGCCACCCAGGCACCCTTCAATGATGTTCTTTTTTTTTTTTTTTTTTTTTTTAAAGATTTTATTTATTCATTTGACAGAGAGAAATCACAAGCAGGCAGAGAGGCAGGCAGAGAGAGAGGAGGAAGCAGGCTCCCTGCCGAGCAGAGAGCCCGATGCGGGGCTCGATCCCAGGTCCCTGAGATCATGACCTGAGCCGAAGGCAGCAGCCCAACCCACTGAGCCACCCAGGTGCCCTCAATGATGTTCTTGAAGCAAGGTTTCTGGAAGTAAAAATAGAAAACAACTGGAATATGCAGTCATTAAATAGTCATTAAATAGGAGGTGGAGTCACTCATACTGGATACCCGTGATACCCTTGATAACCTAGAGGTAGCTGAAAGAGATCATTAAAGGCAAAGACAGGAAGGTTCAGAATGGTGTATACAGCATGATTTTTGGGTGAAAAAAAAATACCAGGAAGAGAAAAGATCTGGTCATATATTTTTTTAAGTCAACAGTTCATAGCTTCTGGAGAGTAGGGTGGGATTGTTGGGGGCACAGGAAGGAGGACGGTGGTTTCTTTTTCACTGTGCATTTCTGGTTTTTTTTTTTTTTCTTTTTTTAAACATGAGGGTGTGTTACTTTTGTAATTTAAAGAAGTTACTGGTATTGGAGAAGTACTTACATCTTCAAACTCTTGAAGCCAATCAGACAAAATCAAAGTACATTCCCTGCACTCCAAAGAAAACTGGGCAGAGAACCCAGAAAGGAGCTCACAAAAATGGTCAACAAGTAAATGAAATGTCTACCCACAGTAGCACTAAATTCTCCCTCCTCCCTGGATCTCTAGTGCACTGTTCTCTCTAGCAAGGCACCAGCTGAATGTTTACCCTCCTAAAGATAATGCAGTTCATATGTCAGCACAAGGCCCTTCCCCTTCCTCCTGCACACTGGTAGCATACCCCATATGGGATGTCACCATGCTTTTTATTCAACACTTTATCTTGAGGTGCTCAGTGGCTGCAGTGCACCACTCTGTGGATGCACCCTAATTTATGTAACTTCAGTGCTATGATGGACATTGAGGCTGTTTCC
The DNA here is from genome assembly GCF_902655055.1 of Lutra lutra. Classification (NCBI taxonomy): domain Eukaryota; kingdom Metazoa; phylum Chordata; class Mammalia; order Carnivora; family Mustelidae; genus Lutra; species Lutra lutra. Next base: position 117,214,423 of record NC_062280.1, on the reverse strand, counting down.
CTGCTTTTGCTGCTACAAACAATGGTACAGATCCTTGCACATGACCACTGTGTACCTGGTATACAGGCTGGGCACATCCTTAGTTCTGACTACTGGATCAAAGTAGAAATTATAAAATCTCCCCACAAAGTTTTACATCTATTAAACAAAACTCAACTCCCCACACCTTAATGAACCATACTGAACCTTCTTCATCTTTGCCAATTTGATAAAAGTGGTCTCCCGCTATAAAATTTCTGGTAGTAAATACCAAAAGGCTTAGACTTGCGCATCTCCTTGGATCAGAAATTCCCCTTCTAGGAGTCTACCCTAGGAAAGAATAAGGGATAGTGGGCAAGATGTTCACTGCAGCCAGTTTGGTGGAACAATGCCAAAATGTACCTCATACTGTGCTTGAATTTTCACTTCTTTTCTGCACATGAAAACATACCACCACCCCTTGGCCCTAACTCTTAATGGCTTTCAACCATGACTAATGGTTGGCATGTCTCTCCTTCATTAACTTTAAAAATAAAACCAGCAGTTGGTTTACCAGCAACAAATACGTTTATTTGTGAGTAGTAGAGAACTACAATCCAAGACAAGCATGGTAAGGCAAAACCATAGGCAAGTCCAGAGAACAAAAGAGAGGAATGCTCTTTTATGGAGGAAAGTGAGAAGCTGGGAGGGCTGTTATAAACAAAAAGTCCATTAGAGTAAACTGGGAGTTCAAAGGATAGTTGCTTTTCATTGGCTAAGTTGTGACTGTCTCTCATTAGCTGGGCTGTTGCCAGAGAAGTAGAAAACCTTTCTTCTGCTGGAATACCAAACAGCTAACCCATAGCAGGGACTTAGAAGGTTTCTCTTCTATTTGGGTCTGCAATTAAGGAGTTTAAGGAGTGGTAGGGCATGAGATAGCTCCCTGCTGGCTTTCCAACTTTGTTGTAAAGGAAGCTCCCTTTTATTTTCACACCTCAGCCTTTTTACTGAGATTTTTAACAACTTAAAAATATGAAAAATGCTTTAACAACAATACACATTTGTAATTATTTTCCTTTTAATCCTCTGTGAAAAACTTAAAACATACATCAAAGTAGAAAGAATATTATAACAAACTCTGCATCATCTAAACGTGACAATTAGTATTTTGCTTCAGCTTTTTCTCTCTGCTGAAGCATTTTCAAGCAAGTATCAGGCTGATATTCCACCCCTAAATACTTCACTATGTCTAAAAACTTAGAACATTTTCTAAGTTTTTAGATTATTTTTAAAAGGTTTATTTATTTATTTATATATTTGAGAGGGAGATTGAGAGAGACTGAGCTCATGAGAAGTGAGAGGTCAGAGTGAGAAGCAGATCCCCACTAAGCAGGGAAGGCTGATGTGGGACTCCATCCAGGGACTCCAGGATCATGACCTGAGCGGAAGGCAGTTGCTTAACCAACTGAGCCACCCAGGCGCCCCATAACTTTTATTTTGAAATGTCATATTTATATAAAAGTTGCAAAAACAGGGCAATCTGTGCCCTCATGCCCTTAACTTGAATTCCCCACGTTAATATTTCTGAATATTGAGAAGAATACTAGAACATGAAAATCAGTTGCAGACATGACAAAGGAAAACCTGGTCACAAAGGCCCTCTACTATCTCTGGGCCACTGCTCTCTGGCCAGAGGAGATACTCAAATGGTAAGCACCAAAGCCCACGCCCACTTCTGTCTTCTCCTTTGTCCTTCACATTTCAAAACTATATAAGAACTGATTTCTTCCTTAAAAAGTCAAATAAAAGATGCATAAATATCCCTTTAAGCCCTATACCATGCCTCAAATCCAAGGCTCCCTGTGAGTCCTCAGAATATTATCTGTGCAATACACAAGGCACTACAGTGGACATTTCCCACAACTTATTTATTTCTTGTTTTAATTACTGTTATTTTATTGGCTCACTTTCCAAACTCTCCTGCTCAAATACCCAAAGCTGTACCTAAGCTGTTTGCAGCAGCATCACAGTGACCACTTCTGACCCTAAGATGGTGACTCAAGAAGTAGAACTTTCAAATGCTTAGAAACTCTACCAGACTGCCATCTGAAAAGCCTTTACCCACAGGTTCTTCCACCAGCACAGTGTGAAGGGTCGTTTCACAGTATCACTTGACAATAGTTATCACTCACATCCAGTGGATTAACACAGCTGATGAGCAAAACGTGGACCCAATTGTCTTTCATAAATCCCTCCACTACTGGTGAGCCCAAGTGTGCTTCTCAGAGGCCTCTTTAGCAGTGCAAGCCACAATAAAGTGAAAAATAAATAGTTTGCCTCTTATTTTCCACCTATCCCTAAGAGCTGGCCCCTAGCACAAAGGCCTGCTGAGACTTCTGTGCTGTTAAAAAAATAAAATGCCAGTGACTAAGAGCCTGCTCTAGGCTTGGTGAAACAGTGAATGCAGCCCCAGGCCTCATGGTGCTTACCTAGGAGGATGTTCAGAGTTAGCAGAGGAGCATCAGCCTCATGCCTATGATGTCTGCAAGAGGTACAGGGGGATACAGTAAACAGGAAGGGCAGGAGGCCCACAGCTCCTGAAGGTGAGAAATGAGGACATGTAGTTGGATGAATGTTGGCTCCAAAAGATATGTCCACAGCTTAATCCCTGGAGCCCATGATCTTATTTGGGGGAAAAAAAAGTCTTTGCAGATGTGATTAAGTTCAGAATCTTTAAATGAAGAGGTCATCCTTGATTTTCTTTTTTTTTTTTCCTTTTTTAAAGATTTTATTTATTTACTCGACAGACAGAGATCACAAGTAGGCAGAGAGGCAGGCAGAGAGAGAGGAGGAAGCAGGTTCCCTGCTCAGCAGAGAGCCTGATGCAGGGCTTGATCCCAGGATCCTGAGATCATGACCTGAGCTGAAGGCAGAGGCTTTAACCCACTGAGCCACCCAGGTGCCCCCATCCTTGATTTTCTGATGTGCTATAAATCTAATGACAAGTGTCCTTATCAGACACACAATGGAAACTTGACAGTAGAGGAAGACCATGTGAAAACAAAGACCGAAACCACAATGCAACTACATGCCAAAGAACGCTAAGGATTGTCAATAGCTACCAGAAGCTGGAAGAGGCAAGTAATGGAGGAGGGGTTGGGAGTGACCTGACTTCTGGCCTCCAGAATTATGAGAGAATAATTCTGCTGTTTTAAGACAGCCAGTTCATGGCAATTTTGGTAGTCCAGAAAACTAATAAAAACATCATACTACTTCTACTCTGTATGTATTTTGGAATTTCTGTAACTTGCATGAAAATTTTAGTGGCATATCCTTCATTTGTGAGCTGAGGTTATGGCAAGGGGAGAGAGGCTCTGGAAGGTCCTGGATTTACATGAGTGGGGCTAGAAGTCACAGACATCCCATGAAACCTATTGCCTGTTCTCCCTCAAGACTCCTCTCACTAGGCCACTGTTGCTCCAGGAATGCTTATGAGTACGTCCACCTCGGGGTCTTTGCATGGATCATCCAGGTGATCCCTGCTGCTTCATGCCATACTGTAGCTCTCGGGGCATCTGCAGAGGTCTCCCCCACTTTCCATCCCCCTGCCTGACTTGTTTTCTTACAGACTTGCCCCAAGTGGTGTGATGGCTTTCTTTCTTAATGTCATACTCCCCTCCACATCAACTTGGGGGCATGCTGTAGGCTCCTGACACGTGTTCTGAGTAAAACCAGGGTCCTTAGGTACACATCAGTCCCAGTCTGAGATGGGCTCTCACAGGGCCCCTGACTCCCAAGTGACACTACCACCAAATCTCCCAAATCTTTCCTATGGTTAAGGAGCAAGCCAGCAGGTTGGGCCTGCCTTGTCCTAGATACAACGTCATGAGCAGACCTGAGAATGTCCCTGAGCTGTCAGCTCCCCACCTAAGAAGACCCAGTAGAAACTGTCCCTCACATGCAGCCCGACGGTGGGTTTGTCCTGACCAAACAGAAGCAAATGGGGTGGTGTGGCATACAGACTTTATTCTGACCCCTCCCCGAGTCCTGGGTCCAGGTCCACGTCCTGACCAGCAAGTGGGTTCACTCAGCACTCAGAAAGACCCTCTTGCGTGCGGTGTTGGTGTATGGGTGCCAGCGCCACTCCACATCTGCTGTGGCCTCCTGTTCCAGCGTGCCCAGGCGGATCATGTACACTGGGAGGTGTAGATGGGTACATTGTCACCTACACCGCCAGTACCCCACCACCATGAGAAGTGGAATTAAGCCCCAAACTCACACTTCAGATCAAAGCGAGGTCCAACCTCTATCAGCTCCACACTGCGGTGGTTAGTCTTCCTATATACGTGGTGCCTGGAGGCAAGGGGAGACAGGGTAGGGGTGAGAGAAGACAGTGAGCAGATGTGAACCAATAACAAACAGCAGTGGAACACAAAGGTCAGGACGCCATTCTGAGGCCAGCCCATGGACCTACCGGAAGGAGATGTAGTCATCTTGGTTTGCGAAGGTGATGACACGGTGGCTGTCATCCTTGGGCACGGGGAACAGGTAACGGAGTATGTCAGAGACCTGGGTCAGAGGGAAGGCAAGTAGCAAATGCCCAGCCTGGAACTCCCTGCCCCCAGTCCTCACCCCATGAACCCAGACTCACCCGCTTGCCTAGTCGGGAGGAGAAGCCATGCATGATGAGGTGAGGCTTGGCCTCGGACACGGTGCCCAGGTCAGGAATGTCATGGCGCATGACCACATTGCACAGTGTGAAGTAAGCAGTGGGGCCGAAGGGCAGGTGGCTGACAATGAGCCCCACTGGTGGGGCCAGGCGGGCTGTCAGAAACCTTATCTGCTCTCAGACAACCACCCCAGCAGACACCCTGTTCCCACCACAGTCTCACCAGGTGTGCCTCGATGCTCATGGACAACCAGCAGGTCAGTGACACCATTGGCTTTGCAGGCTCGCACCAGTGCCCCTACCTCATGCCGGCCACGGTTCATGCGTTGGGCGCCTGGGAATACCAACTTCAGCTCCTTATATGTGAACGCATTTCAATTAGGACTGGGGCCACTAGTGCCTTAGGACCTCCCATTCGCTTCCCACTACTGGTACCTTTGCAAACATCTTGAGGCGGGAACTGGGGTCTCGGGAGGTAGTGATCATGACCTTAGGATCTTCAACCCCTGCCCATCGATATTCATCATCCACATGGTTGGTCACACCTGGTCACAGCATGAGGGGAAAGAATGTGATTGTCTTGGGAAATAAAACGCTAACTTGAAGGTGGCTCAATCTGTCTAGAGCAACACTGTCTGACAACACCTTTGATGATGAAAATAAAATGTTCCACACCTGCACTGAGCAGGAGGGTAGCCCTCCAGCCACACTGGTTATAAAAACAACTATGACTGAGGAACTAAATGTTTAAATTTGACTTAATTTTACTTCATTTTAACTACATTTATCACACGGGGTTAATGACTACCAAGTGCAAACCCAGATTCTGTTAAGACCAAAGGTAACTGACTCCTTTTCCTCATAACAAAAATTCATAATGTCTGTTTAGGTGTTAATGAAGTGCTGGGAGCTGGGGACATGGCAGTAAACAAAACGGATACTGTCTTGCCTCAGCAAGAGTTCATATTCTGATAAAGGGGATAATGAACAGACAAAACAGAGTAAGTGGGATAACCCTGTATGTGCTAAATAAACGAAATTGGGAGCACTAAGAAAGAGCTCTCCTAAAGTGCCATCTGTGCAAGGTCAGAAGGGCATCTGGGAGACAGTTTCGTAAGGAGGAGCTACATAGCCTTTCCTTCAAGCTGTCCATGGAATGACATGGAAACCAGCAGGCTCAAGTGCAGGGGAAGAAGCTGGCCCAGTGTCAGGGAAGTTTACCTTCACCGCCGGCGTCATCAAACTCCAAGGAACCCTGTAAGGCCAGAGCCTCCCTGCGTAATTCGGTGGGAATCAGGCGGTTCTCTGCAGGGGGAACACAGAGCAGCTGAGTAAGACACAAGCATGGAGCCCTCAGTTTATACAACACTGTGGCTTACAAAAACTGTACAGACTTGATTAAAAAGTACCCCTTTCACTCCTTTCTGTGCAGAAATGTGTACATGACTTCTTTGGCAGGGGGAAGAGGGAGACAAAACTATTTTTGTCTACATGCCAAGCTGTTAACAATGGTTACAGGAGATTTCATTTTCTATGGTTTCTAGTTTCATGGTTTGAGGGCTTTCTAAAATATTTAGTTGCAAGTATATACTGTTTTTGTACTTAGAAAAAAATTAACACCTGATTTTTAAAAGAACAAATAAAGAGTGTTCTTTCTATATGAATGTGGCCCAGAAACCCTGAAAACCCTGAAACCCTCTGACAACAAAAGTGCTAAACTTTATGCTTTGGGTCAGATTTCCTCTGTGAACTAAAGCTAGACTTGGTTTAAAAAAAAAAAAAAAAAAAAAAGGCTGGGCTGTGGGCATGCCCACTTTGGAGTACAGAGCTCAATATGAACATGCCCTTGGAACCAACATGTCTTTCCAATAATGCCCTGGAGAAATTCTTGCACATGGAAGAGAAGGTTCATAGCAGCAATGCTGTTCCTAACTGCGCCAGACTAAAAAAATAAGGTCAACACCAAGCACAGAGAAATGGGAGCCCCCACTACACTCAATAGATCTTAGAAAACATAAAGCTGGGAAAGAATACATACAACCTAATAACTACGTTTAAAACTAAAAATCAACCCATGTGATTTAAGGATACAAACAAGTATGACATAAGCATAAATAAGAGTAAGGAAATGGCTTATTTTTAAACAGTATCCTGTATTGTGGCTATCTGAGTTGGGGGAAAATATTCCTGAATTTCAATAATTTGAGTATTTTTTATTTCTAATGTGGGCAGACAGATCACAGATATTTAACATAACGCTTAATGTAAACATATAGACTCATGCACTTTATATGTCTAAAACACAGAAAATCAAAGTGAATTTAAAATAATCAAAGAGGGGGCCTGGGTGGCTCAGTTGGTTAAGCGACTGCCTTTGGCTCAGGTCATGATCCTAGAGTCCCCAGATTGAGTCCCGAATTGAGACCCACATTGAGACCCACATTAGGCTCCCTGCTCAGCAGGGGGTCGGTCTGCTTCTCCCCCAGACCTCTCTTCTCTCATGCTCTCCCTCATTCTCTCCCTCTCAAATAAATAAATAAAATCTTTAAAAAAAAATAATCATAGATAGTAAGCTGATGTACCATCCAGACAGGAAAGTTCTATTCACACAAGAACCAAGAAAATAGGGATAAGTATAACATTTTCATTCAAACAAGTTAACACTCTTCATTCGTATGACAAACAAAAAGCGGAGAAAATACTGCAAAGTTAGATCCCAATTCACAACTCGAATAAAAATAAATTCTCTACGGTTTATCACTTTTTAAATGCGACGTAATCATAGTAACAACTAAAAGATATTCTTGTCATCTTGTACTGAAGAAGGTAGCAAAAAGAAAAACAACGGGGGGAGGCGCGGGAGGACAATGTAAAAATTTAAAATTTGGGAAAAACTAAACACACTGTAAACAAAATTAATAGGCAAACTGTAAAATCTGGATACTGCAGCATATATGACACGATATGAAATTTATAGCATCACGGAAAGAATTTATAAACCCAAAAGGCAAGAAAACGGCCAGTAAATACTTGAAAGGATGCTCAGCCATAAAAATACTAAGAGATGCTAATTAAACGCGTTTTATACCATTTGGTCTTTTATTCCGCTGGATTTTAAAATGCAAACCAATGGTCTCTATAACGACAGGTTTAGAGCACTCCCCCGTCCCCGAGTGGGGGCGAAGAAGTGCCTACCTTCCAGGGCGCGCCGAACCTTCTCCTTCCGGTCCTGGGCAGCTTGCTGCGACTCCTCTCGGGCCTTGCGGTACAGGTACTCCCGGCGAAGGCGGGCCTCACGACGCAACTACGGAAAAAGCGGGTTAGCTCAGCCTCCTCGCCACACACAGCCGGGCCCGGGGGCCACTAGCCCCACCAGCCCCAAGCCCATAAATCATCCTCAGCCCTGCGCGAGCCCCCAGTATAAAAAACAGGAGCTCAACCATCCCTCCTACCATTCTGAGCGCGGATTCCACGTGGGTCTAAGAGAACGCCGGGCGCAGCGTCAGCAACGTCACCCAAGATTCTGCCCTCAATCAAGAAGGTCGCTAGAGGCTTTGCTGCACTCTATTACTGTGGGGAGTGCCAAATGTTAAGATGGCGGAGGGTGGGTTAGGAGTTGCAAGGCGATTGGCCAATCTGGAGACGCAAGCTTACTGGAACACCAATAGACGGGCGTCAAAACGTTGTCACGTTGGTAAGGCTCGCCCTTACTAAAGATGTTAGTGCGTGGCTTCATTACTTACCACTGTGCAGGATGCCCAAATTTTAAGATGATGAACCGCTAGAGTAATCATAATTGGCGATTCAGAATGATCCAGCAACTGTAAAAGCAGCACAGCGGCTGACTGGAGGCTCGCCTACCGGCTGCTGGAATTAAAGCCTCTTCTACCTTAAAATAGCTGCCATACAGCTATGCCTCTTCCATCACCACAGCTATCGCCCTACTGTTTGTTAAAAAGCGGCCTCTTACCGCTTCTCGGCCTTTTGGCTAAGATCAAGTGTAAAATGCGGCCTCTTCCCAAAGCTACTCGGAACCACCCACAGCTCTAGCCGACTGTTTCGTAGGCTCACATGCCTCAGAAAACCCAGCTAATCAATTCTGCAGCGCGGCTCTAAGCGTTTGCCTTTCGAAAGGTTGGGCAACTCGGCCCACGGCTGGGAACGCCCGTTGAAGGTGAGCCTATTGGTTGTCACGCCGGCATGGCGAGCGACGATTGGGCAACCTGTGAGGAGGCTGGTTCCAGACCTCAGTACCGTGGGACCATGGCTGCGCAGGGCTTACGCGCGCAGATGGACTCGCTCCTTCTGCAACTGCTCCGGGACCTGGAAGAACTGGAGGCGAAGCGGGCAGCACTGAACGCCCGGGTGGAGGAGGTGGGATCTTGCGGAGGGAGGGATGGGCGGGCATGCGGGGGTAAACTGAGTTTAACCGCTCTCCTCTTATTCCAGGGCTGGTTCTCACTCTCCAAAGCTCGCTATGCCATGGGTGCCAAGTCTGTAGGTCCTCTGCAGTATGCCTCCCGCATGGAGCCTCAGGTCTGCGTCTACACCAGGTGAGGAGGTGTGTATGTTGGAACGGGTGGGCGGACAGGGTCCAGGCTGGGGCCTCCAAATGTCGATCCTGCCTTCTCGTTCTTCAGCGAGGCCCAGGACGGACTCCAGAAGGTCTGGGTGATGAGAGCCAGCGCCCAGACTCCGGAAGAGGTGGGGCCCCGTGAGGCAGGTGAGTTCCCCTTTCCTTCGCGTCAGGGCTCCCTCCCGATGTCAAAAACAAAATGTACAGGATAATTGAAGAGATTATTTTTTTAAGGGTGTTGCGATGGAGAGTGGCCCAGATCGGAGGATCACAGTGTCTCAGCAGGCTGGTTTTGTTTTGTTTTGTTTTGTTTTGTTTTGCTTTAGACTTCTATAGGGAGAAATAGATAAGTTATAGGTGAAGTCCTTTACGGTTGGAATAGTTTTACAATAGGGGGAAGTTTCAGTCAGTTGAACAAAAAATGTTTATATGTCTAACTGGTTTCAGAGGGACAAACTTCTAATCTCAGTCATTTATGAGACAAACGGGGAGTTGGAGGGTCTGTCTGGCCTTTCAGCATGTTCAAGCAAAATGGGAAAAGTCAGTGTGTGGCTCTGTCACAGGTAAACAAGGGGGTCATTTGCTGATCTTATGAGAGTCATGAGAAAGAGTGGTCAGGGCATCTCATCTGAATCACAAACAGAAAGGTTGTTCTTTGTGGTAAGCTGTTTTCTGGAACATAAATGGTTGGAGGGATTTTACAGTCTTCAATGTTTGTCAGGATCATGAGCTTAGATCAAGTTCAACATTATCACAGAGAAGACAAGGGACAGGTAATGAGACCCCCAACCTCCAGTCTGTCTTTCTCCAGCTTTGCGCAGGCGCAAGGGTCTCTCCAGAACCCCAGAGCCAGAGTCCTCCCCAGCCCCCCGGGACCCTCTGAACTGGTTTGGAATCCTAGTTCCACACAGTCTGCGTCATGCCCAAGCCAGCTTCCGGGAAGGTGAGTAGACCCTCTATCTATAGGAAGAAGTAGTAGTAATGACATGCCTGGCTGGGGTTAATCTGCAAAGGGTTTTCCAGGGTTTTTTCCATAGCAGGCTTTTGTTGCACACATGCTGTTTTTTCAAAAAAGGATTTACTGGCTGTTGGCAGTGTTCCAGGCTCGTGTTAGGGGCTGGAGATACAGCAGGAAACAAAAGAGATAAATACCCCTCATGGAATGTATATTCCATTGAGGGGAGAATGAAAACATGCAAATAAATAAGTAGGCCCTATATATAATACGGGGTAGTGAGAATTGTTATGGAAAAATAAGATAGGGTATGGTGGATGGAGTGGGACAGGAGTGGGTGAGGGTAGTAATTTTATGAAGGGTGATCTGAAAAGTCCTCTCTGAAAAGATGGAAAGAACTTTGTAGTTGATCTGTGCTATAGGCAGAGGGGCCAGCCAGGGCAAAAGCTTTGAGGTGAAATCATGTTTAGTTTGGCAGAGAGGAGCCCAAATGGGTTAGAGTGGAGTTTATGAAGCAGGGAGTACTAGGAACTGAGGTCAGAGGGGACTGGGCCCAGGTTATTTGAGGTATAGGCCCTGATGAGGACTTTGGGAGTCACAGGTGGCTCTGAAGAGAGTGAGGCAGAGTTGGATCCACAGAGTGATAGGAAGACTCTGGATGCTGGGTGGGAATAGACAAGAGCAGAGGGAGGAAGCAGATATCGGGGAGCAGCCAGGATTGAGATGTAGGTGGAAGCAGATATCGGGGAGCAGCCAGGATTGAGATGTAGGTGGAGGCAGTGAAGGAGAATGCAAGTGACAGGAATCTGCATGTTTTGAGAGTAGAAGCCACAAGATTTACTGACAGATCAATTTGAGAGAAAGGGAAGGAGAGGAATGAAGGATGAACCCACAGATTCCAGCAGGAATACCTGGGAGAATGAAGCTGCCCTCACCTGGTGTGGGAGAGCAGCAGCCAAGGGTAAGTCAAGAGTTGAGTGAGAGTGTGTTCCTACTACTGTGTGGTGGAGACTCTGCTCAGGTGTCTGGGCACATGCATCTGAGTTTGGAAGAGACCTGGGCTGGAAAGAGAGATTTGGGAGCCCCCTGCATACCACTGGTGTTTAAATTCCCAAGTTGCTGACACAGACACAGCATTTAAGCTGAGATCAGCAGAGGGCCTCAGAGTGTGGACAGAAGGTGGGAAGAGGAAGGAGAGAAACCACTTTCGAAGAGACTGAGAAGTAGCAGTGAGGCAGGAACAACAACCAGAGGGTGAGAGATCCCAGAAACCAAGAGGAGAAAGTGCTTCCTGGAGGGAACTGAGCAGATGTGTGGCCAGCTCTGCTGTCAGGCAGGTAGGCTGAAGACTGGACTGGCGAGTGGCCTGGGCATGGAGGGCCCAGAAGACTGTTAAGCAGAAGCATCAGGCAAAAGCCACCTAGATGTGGATCCAGAATGTGGAACACTTTGGGGGGCAGGGTAAACAGAGGGCAAGAATAGTGAAGGACTATTATAATGAAGGAAAAAAAGGAAGGAAATGAGGGCATTCAACAGTGTTATGATCTGTGAATTTTTAGTCCCTGGTGGGTAATGTAAGGGAGTAAAGAAAGTCTGTTGAAGAGGTGACATTTTAGTAAAGATGTGAAGGAGGTGAGGGTGTGGGTCTAGTGAGATTCTGAAGCAGCCAGTGCAAGGCTCTTCTGGGAATGTTTTAGAAATAGTATGGAAGCTAGAAAATTCTGGAGCCTTTCCAGTCCCTGGAATGTTCAGAGGCCCCTGAGTCGTATCACATAGTGGATACCATGGTGACAATCTTGTCTCTTCCTCTAGGCCTGCAGCTGGCTGCAGACATGGCCAGCCTTCAGATCCGCATTGACTGGGGTCGAAGCCAGCTCCGGGGGCTCCAGGAAAAACTCAAGCAGCTAGAGCCCGAGTCTACCTGACTTGTGACCAGAGGCTGGACAGTGAGCACAGCTGTTCTTTGGTGTAGCTACCTTATCTCAGGCCTTCTTCCTTCACAGATTGCCGCTGCCCCAACTAATCCCCGTTCCTTAAAATTTCTCTGGTTTGCATGTTTCTAGCTTTGTTAGGTGTGAAAGTTTGAAGAGCCTCATGAATATATCAGCTGTGGTTTCTTTACAGGATAAAATACTGCACAGTTAGTGGCAGGGAAGGACAACAAATAGGTGCTTCAGTTGCACTAATTCTGAAAACTGATTTTGGTGTAGGAAAAAAAGACAAACATGGCTAACAAATTAAGACAAAATGATTCCATGTCAATAAAAAACGTGAACACCTAAGTAGGTAGGTAGTCCTTGGCAGGTTTTAAGCCAGAAAGTCTAAAAGATTTGACTTAGATTTTCAAGGGAACTCAAGGAACTCTTCATTTATCTTTATAGGAGTGAGACCATGCTACGTTTAATTTTTGAAGGGCCAAATGTATTTCCCGTGATGGGATCTGTGTCCTTGCTTCATTATCCTACTGGGTTGTTTTTTTAAAAGTTTGCTTGGGGAAAATTAATCCTTTGTTCATAATATGAAATGTAAATATTTTTCCCAATTTCTCTTGTAACTTTGCTTATGTTTTTTTTAAACTTCATTTTAAAATAAAATGCATTAACCTGCACAAAATATTGAATAGCTTAATGAGTAACTAAGGTGAAAGCTATAGTAATCATCACCCAGCTCTTGTATTTTTTTTTAGTTAGTTTTCTTAATTGATTTAAGAGTTGACTTTATCAATCAGCTGTTTTATCATTTCTGGATTTGGGGTTGTAAATGATATATGAATTCTCCAGTATTTTCCTAAAGAACTTATGTGGTTTCAGTTGAGGTGTGGGGTGAATCCTCATCCAGCTTGTTTTTTCTACCATAGGTCTACATTACTGTATGTGGAACCACTGAGTTGAGATGCTCCCTTTTTTTTTCTTTCACATAATCCCAATGTATACCCATACCGTATTTTGGACCTTCCATTGTTTCATTGATTTTACTGTCAGTTAATATACAGGTACCACACTGTTCTTTAACATATACTTTAATGGCAGTAGGTCATATCTGTGGTTGGATGGGGTGGGGGGATTGTTTTTTTTTTTTTTTTTTTACCATATTGAGATTGAGTTGTCAGTGAAAAGCCTAATGGAAGACCTCAAAAGTAAACTAGAGAAAAAAAGTACATCCCTTCCCACATAGGTTGAATTTCAGAACAAAATCCTGCTACGAAGTGTCAATCAGTGAGGTTTTGAAGCAAAAATAAGTTAAAAACAATACAGGGGCACCTGGGTGGCTCAGTGGGTTAAAGCCTCTACCTTCAGCTCAGGTCATGATATCGGGGTCCTAGGATCGAGCCCCGCATTGGACTATCTGCTCAACAAGGAGCCTGCTTCCTCCCTCTCTGCCTACTTGTGATCTCTGTCTGTCAAATAAATAAAAATCTTAAAAAAAAAATACATATTTGTTTTTCACATAAAAGATATTCATGTGGAATTCCGTCCCGGATGGGGTCCTTTGTTTTAGATGTCAGTTGATGTCAAAGGTCAAGCATTAGCCTTCATTTTACAGTTTGAAGTTGGGCTTTGGGTATGTCCGCGTGCCCATCGCGACAGCAATACAAACAGAAAACCACCTACGCTGGGCTGTCTGTCCCGGCAGGCTCTAGACCTTTGGGAGATTTCCCGGGGTAGGAGTGCCCGCCCCCTCGAGAAGCCCGGATGTTCTAGCCGGTGCCAGTTTGGGGGAAGGGGATCCTTGAAGCTGGGCTCGCGCAGCCGCAGTCAGAATTTCTGGAGGCAGGGAGAGCCCAGCGGATATGAAACCTTTAAATGGAGGGGCAGGCTGAAGTAAGTGATGTCTACAGGAAGGAGAAACTCCTCGTTAGTGCTTCCCATATGGTCTAGCGGTTAGGATTCCTGGTTTTCACCCAGGCGGCCCGGGTTCGACTCCGGTATGGGAAGGCGGTTGTTTCAGGTTTTTGTGGTGGCCAGAATTTTGTATTTTCATCTCAGGTCACATGGGGCGTTTCTTTCCATTTAAGCCTGAGAAATTGGGGCCTCGGGGAGCTCTGGGACCTATCATTCTGTGTTTTGAACGAAGTGTTAATTGTCATCACGTCATTAACTATTTTTTCTATGGGTAATTTATTAACTGTATAAGATACCATATACATTATAGGTGCAAATACCATTATATTTATATATTGAATAATATTTAAAATACTCAAAATTTATTGTTAATCTTCATGGAGGGCGACCACTGCCTAGTCTTTCCACACACCTCTGGGTAGTGGAACCCTCCGGGAGGAAGGAAGAAATAAGTGGAGTCAAGACACTTGCAACTTTTGCTCCAGAGCCAGTCCAGAGGCTGGGCCGCAACAAGCGGAGCTGTCTCTGGAGGGGCATAGGATGAAGTGCCTGAATGGACAGGAGAGGGCCAGTTGGAAGAAGTCTCCAGCAATTAATTTTCTCTGGTCTTGTGGCTGCTTTGTTTGCCTTCTAGTCCAGTGGTTAGGGTTCTTACGCAAACCGGTTTGCCTTCTACCGGTTCTACCGGTTCTAAGTAATTCTAAAAATTACTTAAATTTTTTTAAAGAATCTCTCTCCCCCCAACACTTGCACACTTTTAGTCAAAAGGAGAGCCAAACGTACACACATGAGTTACTAAGTGCCTTTGTCACTTTCCCACCCCCTTCGTCTGGTTCACTTACTCAACCAAGGGAGGTTATGGGCAGGGCTGAGGTCCTGCCTTCAGAAATGGACCTCTACACTTATTTACTCACTCATACATTTTGGGGGGGGGGGGAGGGATTATTTCTGTGATCCTATTAATTTAAAATGTGTAGGTTAAAATAGGATACATTGGAGCTGGGAAGTCATCACTGGTTCTCACAAGAAAACTGTCTAAAATTTAACAACTCTTCTTAGATCCATCAGAAAATTGAAGTCACGGGGCAAATTGCTGCCTTGAAAATTGGGGAGAAGAATGAATCATAGTATACCAGGCTCAGAAGTTGCTGCTGGAGCCAGTAACTGGTAAGAAAACTTAAAGGCTAATTGACCCTGATGAGAGAAAAACTCTCTAAAGGCCTGATATATAAGGGAAGCTTATTTTCTTTTATTTTGACATGCTTAATATTTATTGTTCTTTTGCAGAAAAAGAATCTAGGTAGTTGCTACCATGATGGCTTAATTTAGACAAAAATAACTAAGAGACATCAATTGATTACCATAGCAGTTTTAATGGCAACTCACTAAATTATTAACAGAACCATTTTCTAGAAAGTACTGATCTAGTCACATGAATCCAAAATAGGTGAAATACGAGAACAGTATAAACGTTTTGTATAATGCACTTTTAGTTCTTCATGGTTTGGTATAAACAAATATAACTTGGCTCTGATGTAGACAATTATTGATATAATTTTCAACTTTTTCGATGTGGGAAAGTCACTGTCATTGTGGTTCTCTCAACATGGAGCCCATGACACTCCCTGGGCAGGTTCAGACCCAACTCACACATTACAAACAGACTAGAAATAGCCAGTCAGATAAACGCCAGTTTTCCTAAAATGAAAACGAAAACAAAAACAAAAACAAAAACAAACCCAAAAGATTTTGGCAGTTAGAACAGTTTCCAACTCCATTTGGGATCTAGGCATGGATCTAATGGCCATCAGCCTCAGAGTCAGAGCCCTCAGGAAAACTGGAAGTAATTCTTCAGAGACGGGAAAGTCAAAAGGTTTTCTACCTGAGCTGCACCATGGTCATCACAACCTCACCTCCTCACCTCTGCTCTTGACTCCTTACCCAGGACAGAGAGAAATAGGCAGATTCACCAGAGGAACTGGGACATTCTCATTTATAAACTAAGGAAATGAGACTCCAACCAGAGCATATACAGATTTTGTGAAAGAATAAAGCCATTGAGTATGACATTGGTTAAAGGCAAAAGAAGAGATTTCTATCTGAAGTAACATCTTTGTTTAATTTTTCTCAAGGGGAAGCCATTTTAGATGTCTAAGTTAGCATGACTGTATAAACTTTTTTTCTAAACCAAAAGCCTGATTAATGGTCTACCAAGCCATAAAGGAAAACCATCTTATCCTTGAGGTGTAAATGAATACTCCTACTTCTTGCATTTCTTAACATGAAAACTTGTGATTTCTGCCTATATGTTAATCTGTAATCTTTTGACCTTTTACAAGATGTAAAAAAAAAAAAAATCTTTGACCCTGTATAAAGTATTCATTCTCTGGAGGACTGTATTTCCTGTGAAGAGTGTGTTTCCCAGACAGGTGTCCTAAGTTGGGATGGAATAAAACTTTCTTTTAGAGTGTCTAAAAGTTTTATTCATTTTGTATTGACAACCCTCACATTTTTGTGGGTTCTACCTCCAGAGGAACCCTACTAGCTTCTTAGGGTCAAGACTGGAGAAGAATCTCCTTTGCGTCTGGCAAGAGGAGGGAAAAGTACCACTTTGAAATATGCCAGAGCACCCATTTCTCCTTAACAAAGGCCTATGCTCAGAGAAACTATTTTACTAGACCCCACCCAACCTGAGGGAAGAGAAATACCCAGCCCTCTCTACCCTTCCTGCGTCACATAAAGGGAGAAAAAAAGCAGGGAAGAGCTTTTGAAGATTATAGCCTCAGGGCAGAAGTTCAGTAAAAGGCTATAGGATTATACAGTACTTCCCCTCCTCCCAAATATTATCACCACATCCGTAAGGTTTTTTTTTAATATTTATTTTATATATTTTTTATTTTATTTATTATTTATTTATTTAATTTATATTTATTTTATATTTATTATATATTTATATTATATATATATAATATATTATATATATTATATTTATATATAATATATAAAACAACTGAAAGAACTGCAGGGCTCAGAATCTATGTAAGAAATCTGATGGGAGGGGTGCCTGGGTGGCTCAGTGGGTTAAAGCCTCTGCCTTCAGGCTCAGGTCATGATCTCAAGGTCTTGGGATCGAGCCCCGCATCAGGCTCTCTGCTCAGCTGGGAGCCTGCTCCTCCTCTCCCTCTGCCTGCTTCTCTGCCTACTTGTGATCTCTGTCTGTCAAATAAATAAATAAAATCTTAAAAAAAAAAAAAGAAATCTGATGGGAAACCCAAATACAGCAGAGAAGACAAATAAGAACACTGGAGGAAATTTTAGTCTCTGATACCTATAGCCATAGCAAACAATAAACACAGAGTGATTCTTAGGAGGATAAATATAAAATCTCACACTAAAACCCTGCATAACTTAGTTCCTTTTACCTGATACATCATGTCTACCTTTTTTTTTTTTAAGATTTTATTTATTCAACAAAAAAGGGAGAGAGCAAGCATAAGCATGGGGAGCAGCAGAGGGAGATGGAGAAGCAGTCTTCCCACTGAGCAGGGAGCCTGATACAGGGCTCAATCCCAGGACTCTGGGATCATGACCTGAGTCAAACGCAGATGGTTTCCTAGGATCATGACCTGAGCCAAAGGCAAATGCCTAACCAACTGAGCCACCCAGGCACCCATCGTGTCTACCTTTCAATAAAAACTTAAAAGTTGGAGGGTAAAGCATATCTATAGTTAATCTCTATCAGCCCATGTCCTATTTGCAGGGTTTTGGAGTCCCACAGCCTCCCTTCATTTTCTTCTATCTCTGTTCCTTGGAGTTCAGGTTGCCAATAGTTTTCCTGGTATAACATTCTCAGAAACCTTGTAAACCTCCTGTGCAGTTCATGGGGTTTCAGTTCTCAGACAAGAGCGTCTTCTACAGATCTATCCTGAATAACCCCATCTCCATTCTTGTTTCTGCTGGGATGGCCAGTTGGATCCATGAGTTGGGACCAATCTCTTTAGTGAAAGATTGTCCAGCCACATCCTTGGCCCCTTTTTTCAGAGCACACTTCCCAACAGTGAATTTCTTAATATTTGAATCCTTTGTAATCTGGATAACTTGAGAATCACCCAAATCATCAAGAGCTGGCTCCTTTTTGCTTAATTGTCCTTTTCTTAATTTACTTCTTCCTTTTGCTTTTTACTGTAAGCATCAAGGATAATCAGTGCCTACAACACTTTGCTTAGAAATCCCTTCAGCTAAATATCTAAGCTCATTGCTTCTAAGTTCTACTTTTGTCAAACAGTAAAATACAATTCAGCCAAGTTCTCTACCACTTTAAAATAAGAATTGTTTTTCTTCTAGTGTCCAATAACATGTTTCTCACTTCCTTCTTAGTTCTTGCCAGAAGAATCTTTAACTTTCATATTTCTACTAACATTCTGTTCATGTCAGTATATATATACTCTAAGAGGATAGAAGCATTCTCTATAGTGTTCCTTACCTATCTCTTAACTCTAACAAGAGTAACTTTTAATGTCCATATGTATTTCCAGTAACCATTTCTTCAAGGTATTCTAGGCTTTTTCTATCTTGTGCCTCAAAATTCTTCCAGCTTCTATCTATCCCTCCATCCCTTACCCAGTTTCAAAGCCACAATCTACATATTTAAGTATTTGTTACAGGAGAACCCTACTTCCTGCTATCAAAATCTTTATTAGTTTCTTGGGACTGCCATTATAAGTGACTTGGTAATTTATTATATCTCAGTTCTGAGGCCAGAAGTCTAAAATCAAGCTGTTGCTAGAGCCATACATCCTCTGAAGACTCTGAGAAAAACTCCCTTGCTTCCTCCTAGCTTCTGGTGGCTCCTGGAAATCCTTGGCATTCCTTAGGTTGTAGATGCATTGTTCAATCTCTGCCTCCCATCTTCATATGGCCTTCTTCCATGTGTGTCCTCTTCTCTTCCTATAAGGATGATTAGATATGGGCCTTAGGCAACAGTGTTTGGATATGGGCCTATTCTAATTCAGTATGACATCATCTTAACTTAATTGCATCTTCAAAGATCCTATTTCCAAATAAGATCATACACTGAGAGTGTCTGGGTGGCTCAGTTGGTTAAAGCGACTGCCTTTGGCTCAAGTCATGATCTCGGAATCAAGTCCCACATCAGGCTCCCTGCTCAGCAAGGAATCTGTTTCTCCCTCTGATCTTCTCCCCTCTCATGCTCTCTCTCACTGTCTCTCTCTCAAATAAATAAATAAATAAAATCTTAAAAAAAAAAAAAGATCATACACTGAGGTTGCAGGTGGGCATGAATTTGGGGGAAGACACTATTTACCCCACTACTGAGCAAATATTAGAACAAATTATAAGACTGGTGGATTCTTTTAATATAGTTGTTATAAATGCTATCTTGACTCAGTTTTGAGGCTCTGGCTAGAGGCTAGTCAATTCCCTTTTTTGAGTAGCTAATTAAATCCACACCCAACCACTTTCTTTATCAGGCTATCACACTATGTGTTGCTATCTATCTTTCCTAATCGCTCCAGGGCTAGATACCAGACAACCCAGGGGAAGCCCCTGTGCTCCTGAGCCTGCTGAAGTGATTCAAACTAGCCAATCCTAACCCTGGTTACACTGCCTAATCCATCATTCCCAAGGAAATCATGAAATCTTTGGTGTACAGGTTCCTCTTCACTCTCTGCCCGTTGACCTCACCTTTGGTCATTCTTTGTCCCCCAGTGCCACCTTCTTGTCCCCACATGATGTGTACTCCTCTTGAGAACTTTGAACTATCTTTTCAGGGGCAGTTGTCTCCTGGTCTATTGGCCTTACCACAACTAAATAATAATAGTAGTAGTAGTAATAATGATAATAATAATAATAATAATAATAAAAACCTACCAAAACAATTGAACCAGCAAAGCCAGATGGTTTGGTTCCAGACCAAATGACATGTCACTAGATTTTTCTGACTTACAGGTTCTTCCAGACAGCAGTGGCTACTTGCACAGGCATGCCACTGGCTGGCATGTTGGTGCTGTGGGCCATAGCTGCTTTTTGTTGCCTCTACCAGATGTTGCTGTGAATCTACTCCACAAACTGTGAAATTTGTGAACAGTCCTCCCTTATGTCCTCTCTGAGTCAAGTGTCCAGGGCAGAGCACCTGGGGGCAACTCAAATTAATTGGTTACTTCTGATCGTTAAAAGTTTCCTCTGAAGGAAGTGAGGTATGATCCCATCCAAGTGGCAGGGGATGGGTCTGAGTAGCCTACTGGTCAGCAAGTGGTAGGGCCAATGAAGTCATTATATCTTATTACAGAGTAATTTTATTTGGCCTATTCTACACTACAGTAGGAGACTTCTCTCTCTCAAGCCATTCATAGGGTCATTGTGAGGGTATCTTAGTGACCATGGCACCCACAGGTCCTGTGATAAAGGAAATGATTGTTATGGTGTTGTTTGCCTAACTGCCTAACTCAGAAGGGTAGGAGGGCCATATGGATGGAAACTAGTAGCATAAAGCTTAATGAAAAGAGAAAATTTGGGGGACAGTATTCTTAGCCTAACACCCCTGAGGAAGTCACGACATTGTTTCAGAAATGTAAAACTCTGGGCAACACCCATGGGCCTTTCTGAATACTACTGCTCACCAGCACACCAAGGGCCTTATGCTCAAAACCTGGATCCTCAAAGTACTGATAAGGCCACTGTTCTCATGGAAGTGGATGTGGACACCTCAGAGGTCAATTGAGACATCATGGAGAGGGAGGCCATGGCCTACAGATAGGACCATTTGGGACCACCAAGTCCTTTGGTAAATATTCAAAGGTCAAAATAGTTTGAGACAGATAGGAGACGAAAACAAAAACTAAAATTTTCACCTGCCTAGACATATAAGTCATTTTTAAAGAGTTTACCAAAAAGACAATGAAAAAGAATTGGTACTTCAGACCAAGAGCTAATTGTACTATCCCAAGAAGAGGCTGTTATACCCAAGTACAAGCCTTAATCTTTGGGAGGTGTATTTGGATGGCTTGGAAGGAGAAAGTGCCACCATTAGGGGATCCTCCCTTTCCCCTGCTTTTGTTGTAACCACTTAGAAGGTACACACATAGTATTATTAGCCAGAGACAGAAACTAGAAATTGTGGATTCTGGCAGCTAAAGACTAAGACAAACAAATATGCAGGGTGGAAAATAAAAAATAAATAAAGTGTATATATTTAATTTGACTCTACTGTAAGTGGAAAATTTACTAAAAGAATTCATATAACAAAAATCAAAAGGGGCACTGATTGGCTTTTGTCCCTCAACAATATAGGTTCTAAATTAACTTTAACATCTGCTTAAAATGCAGCAACTGACAAAGCTTCATAATCTTAATCAGTGCTTGGGCTCAAATTACAGTGATACCTGGGGTCCCACTAAGTATAAACATTATACCCCCTATAGTCTTAGAAAAGTCACTATAAAATAGGGAAAAATAAGTATGCCTTATTTTAACTATAGCCTTGCCTAAATTTCCCATAATCATAGTACTTATTGCTCTAAAATATCCTAGATTGGACACAGATCCTCTAACACAATGAGGAGTCAATTAAAATTAAATTAGGTTTAAATTGGCAGGCCTCCATAGACCTCCAGTTAATATGGCCCAATGTAAGTTAGAACAGAGCCTTTACAGAGTGAAACTATTATAAAAGACCTAATTAATAAAGGAGTGATTACCCCCACTGATTCTTTAACAGCTCAGTTTTGTCTGATTTTAAACAACAAAAAAAGCATGGGTGACTCGGGATTAATTACCGCAACCCTAATTTTGTGGTCTCATCCAGTAATTGTTTTATCCCTAGTGCACAATATTATTAAAGTTGCTGACTCCATCCAATCAACAGTTGGTAAATATTTCACTATTACAGATTTATCTAATATGTTCTGCTCAGTGCCAATTTCAGCAGTTTCTCAGCTGCAGTTTGCCTCACCTCCAAAGGAACACAATATACCCTTTCCAGGCTGCCCATGGGGTTCCTCACAGCTTTACTATCACACATAATCCATAACCTTTACAGACAGGATCTTAACTATATTGCCTTTCTCCACAAATACCAGTATACATTATGCTGATGACCATCCTCCAAGGTTACTCATTGGACACATTCATTAAGGGTAATTAAAGATATATAAATCTCTTTTGAGTTCTGGTGGCAAGATATTCCTCATTTATCATTTTAATCTCACTGAAGCTGCAACTTACAAATCAGCCTATTTTAAATGGGGTTCCTCCAACAAATATTCTAGAATCTGTCCAAGTTAAAATCAACAGGCACTTCCAATAGTGCCCTCAGAGACTCCTTCATCGGAGAGGTTTGACTCCTTTTCTCATGACCCCTGGGGTCTCTGGACTACATATAATAAGTTGCCCCAAATCCTCTGGTGCAAAAGGATGGTCCTCTTGGCCCTGGGATAAACTCTATTAAGATGAAAACTGCTGGCTACATACTGGGATTTCCTAGAAACAAGGGCTCTCACAGACCTTGAGCCTGTGGCCATCCATACTCAGCTGCCCATTTATGCCTTGGATCATAGAAACAGTATACCAGGCTCAACATGGCTATACAAGTGTCCTGAAGACAGGATAGAGGCAATCCTGGGCATATTCCACCACAGAAAGGGGTGGCCTTCCCTGTCCTTAGTCCTTTGCCAGATGCCACAGTGCCAGAGGAGGTCACCCTTCCTCAAGATCACTTGGCTACCCAGTGAGTCCCTTGACATAAACTGAGTGAGCAGAGATGGAAATAACACAGACTCTATGGGCAGCATTGCCACCATTGAGCTCAATGGAATTTACTGCCTTTCATCCTGTAGCCAAGAGGTCTCTGATAGTAGATGCATCAGAGATCAATGCAAATTAATCAAATTTAAGGCAGTCATCTTAACACTAGATTGGATCCTCTGGCCATCAAATGGTCCCATCTGCACATTCTTTACAAACTTTTGGATCATTGTTGAGAGCTGTCCCCTTCTGGGTAAGAACTTTGGAATCTCTTGTCTCACATACACCAAAATATAAATAAAAATCTACATATGTTGAGACCACAATTCGAAGCCTTGCCAGGATGTTCTTTATTCTCTTCAGAGTTACAGACATTTCCCAAGGTACAAATTTCACTTCTCAAAATACACAGTGCTGGGCTCTTAATAAAGGTATTTAGTGCAAGTTTTATGTCCTTGATAGTTCCCAGATAGTTTAAGTGAGAGACATATGGTCTCCTCAACTCCTTTTTCAAATTCCAGTCTGACTAATGAATCTCTTCTTGCCCCAGGCCTTAATACCAATTTCACAACCGTACTTATTAATTTTATGTGTCAACTTGGCTAGACCAGAGAGTGCCCAGATATTTGGTCAAACATTATTCTAGATGTTTCTGTAAGGACATTTTTGGATGGGGTTAACGAATTAGTAGACTTTAAATGAGTAAAGCAGATTGACCTCTCTGATATGGGTGCATGGGCCTCATCCAATCAGTTGAAGGTCTTAGTAGAACAAAGAGACTAGCCTCCTTTGAGCAAGAGAAAATTCTCTAGCAGACTGCTTTCCAATTCCATCTGTAATATCAGTCCTTCCTGGTTATACAACACACTGCCTTTAGACTGTAACAGCAGCAATGTTTCTCCTGGTTTGCAGCCTACTAGCTCATCAGGCAGATGTTGGATTTGCTAACTTCCATCTCTGAAAAATCCTGACTGATAAACCAACTTTAAAAAACTTACCCATTACAGCCATCAAAACCCGAACCAAACAAAAACAAACAAACAAACACCTCAAAACCCCCCTGAAATCTTGCTATTTGCAATGACGTGGATGGAACTAGATGGTATTATGCCAAGTGAAATAAGTCAATCAGAGAAAGACAATTATCATATGATTTCACTGCTATGTAGAATTTAAGAAACAAGGCAGAGGATCATAGGGGAAGAGAGGAAAAAATGAAATGAGATGAAAACCAGAGAGGGAGACAAATCATAAAAGACTCTTAATCTTAGGAAACAAACTGAGGTTTGCTGGAGGGTTTGGGGGGATGAGGTAGCTGGGTAATGGACATTAGAGAGAGTATGTGCTATGGTGAGTGCTGTGTGTTCTGTAAGACTGATGAATCACAGACTGGTGGCCCTGAAACAAATAATACATTATATGTTAATAAAAAATTAATTAAAAAGCAACAACCCCCCCAAAAACTTTATAATTATTCTTTACTATACTTTAAGGGGGTTATGTTTTGCCTCTGTGTATATAAAAAGCCCTCTAATATGGCTCTCCCTATTTCTATAAACTTTTAATTTCATCTTCATCCCCTAAGATCTGGAGTCCTGACTGAAGGTGCACACTCTCCTGGGACTTATTAACCGTTGATTGTCCTGTGGGCCAGGAAGTAGCCATCTGATATAGGACCCATTTGAGCCTAAACTTATACCACTCAAGTAACCCTAAATCCCCTAAACAACAACAAAAAAGTCTTCCTGAATATTTAGTTGTAAGAAGTACATAATTAAACTGGACTCTCTGTCTGATCCCCTTTAGGAAATTGAAATTATTTCTTGAGGGCCGTACCCATAGACAATGTGAAATACCAAAAAGGTAGGTAGAAAATTCCTCTAATAATAAATATAAATAAATAAATAAATAAATAAATATCACAGTTAGAGATAAAAATAAAATCAACACTATACCCCATAGTGATATATTCCAGAGGAAAACCAGTATCAGACAACAAAAGCTCATTGACTGCAGCTGCACACCATTCTGTTAACTATTGTCTTATTACTATTAGTCTAAGAGCTTTCACTGGTCTACGATAGAGAGGCCCAAACCCTCCAAAGAAGCGATAGTTTCTTTCTTTCTTTCTTTTTTTTAAAGGTTTTATTTATTTGACAGAGCAAAAGAGCATAAATAGGGGGAGTAGCAGAGGAAGAGGGAGAAGCAGGCTTCCCACTGAACAGGGAACCTGATGTGGGACTCAATTCCAGGACCCTGGGATCATGACCTGAGCCTAAGGCAGACGCTTAACTGAATGAGTCACCCAGGAGCCCCAAATAAGCTATATTTCAACCAAACATGGCAATTGCTGAGCCCCGAATGCCATTTGTTTGGCTAATGTAAACCCTACAACCCAAAGAAACTTGCCCATTACCCACCAAGCCAACAACTGAGAAAAAGTACTCATAGTAACTGGCCATATTAGAGGGCCTATCTACAGGTTAATACTGGAGCTCCAACCTCAGCCACATATATTTAATAAGGGCAACTGGCTGCCCTTATTAACAACATCCAAAGTGTCCAGGCTGAGGCAGGCAGGCTAGGTCCAAGGACCCAGAGGGGTTGTCTCACAGGACCAGCCAAGAAGTTTCTTGGCTACACACAGGATTGAAATCAAATGCAAGCCAGAAGGAGATGAGAGCAAAGTTTACTGAAGGTATATGGAGAGAGCGGAGACAGAGTATTTGGGAGACTCAGAAAAGAGAGAGCCTTGTCTTTTTTCTGGGTCTGGAGTTTTTCCTGATGATTGTAGTCCAGTGTATATATCCTCTCAGGCATCCAGGATGTGGTTAGAACATGGACAAGTTCCCAAGTGTCCTTCATAAGTCAATTATTCCTTGGACCCAGGGGGTCTTGGGATAGAAATGTTTCACCCCAATGGTCTGGAATATGTGTATAATGGTTTCTTCTGGTCATTCTCACCTGGTCCTTCCTTAGATGTTGTCTATTTTACTGGAAGACTCTAATGAAATTATTAACTCTGTCCCTTACAAAGAAGACATACACTATTTGCCCTATGGGGCATGTATAAAGTGGAGGTGCTGTTCCTAGCAAGAATAGAAGCAGGAAGTAGCAAAAAGATTTTATGGATTTCTTGAGTTTCCTTCTCTCAAGGCCACATGATTTAAAACCTATTTATAACAGAGTCCTTCTTATATCAACCATCTGGGGCAAAACCTTGGACTACTGGAAGATTCAGTCACCCTAAAGGGATTTTTTTTAAGGCTACCCTTTCATGTGTAATATCAAAGTAGACTTGCATATTGTTTTATTATAATGCCATCTCTCTCTCTTTCTTTTTTTTTTTACTTTACCATGGTGATTCTTTTTTTTTTTTTAATTTAAATTCAGTTAGCCAAGGTGTAGTGCATTATTGGTTTTTGATATAATGTTCAATGATTCATCAGTTCTGTATAACACCCAGTGCTCATCACATCATGTGCCTTCCTAATGCCATTTCTAAAGGAATGCTTTTGCCCCTTTTATGTTCATTTGCTTCTTAAATTCCACATGAGTGAATCATATGTTTGTCATTCTCTGACTGACTTACATGGCTTAGCATAATATTCTCTGGCTTAAAGGAAATATTTTGATCAAAATTTTTATAGTCCTGTTGCTTTATGGTAGTAATTGGGAGAACTGGGAAAATTGGAAGGGGTGCTAAAACTGATAGAACACAAAATTTATATTTTCATGGTTTATTATATTTTATATGCTACATAAAAATAGAATTGAAGATGTGGTCCTTATACACCACATCTGTACCCCAATGTCGATAGCAGCAATGGCCACAGTTGCCAAACTGTGGAAAGAACCAAGATGCCCCTCAACATATGAATGGATAAAGAAGATATGGTCTATATATACAATGGAGTATTATGCCTCCATCAGAAAGGATGAATACCCAACTTTTGTAGCAACATGGACAGGACTCGAAGAGATTATGCTGAGTGAAATAAGTCAAGCAGAGAAAGTCAATTATCATATGGTTTCACTTATTTGTGGAGCATAACAAATAACACAGAGGACATGGGGGGATGGAGAGGAGAAGGGAGTTGAGGGAAATTGGAGGGAGAGATGAACCATGAGAGACTATGGACTCTGAAAAACAATCTGAGGGTTTTGAAGGGGCAGGGGGTGGGAGGTTGGGGGAGCCTGGTGGTGGGTATTACAGAGGGTACGTATTGCATGGAGCAGTGGGTGTGGTGCATAAACAATGAACTTTGTTACACTGAAAAGAAATTAAATTAAAAAAACATAAAATAAACTACAAAATGTTCATTAAAAAATAGAATTGAAATAGTTGTACACTAACACTGTGATATCTTTAGATGCTGATCTTTTCGACTATTTTAATTATGGGTTTAATGAAGATACCTGGAAAGCTTACTGTGAAAAACAAAAGAGATTACGAGTGGTACTTGAAGTTATACCAGTTACCTCTACTATAAGTAAAATTACAGTAATTAAGTAAATATTCCAGAATACCCCAGTCTTCTCTACAGTTCCAAACTTAACTCCCCAGGTAAATCGCTTTTTCCCCATTAATGTGGTTAAATGCTGTAAGATAGTTTAAAATTTTTATTCTCTTTACCATGTTTTTTTTCCCCTTCTTTCCCTTTCAGTTTCATCTTAATCATTATCTGATGTTCTTAGTTTCAAGTCATAGAAAGCTAGTTTGTCTTTATGTGGCTTCTCAGTGAAAAATTATGTGGTAACTTAATGGGGAAAATATGTTATTTAACTTAGGCTGAAGACTGTACTGTGGAAGTTACACCAGGTGCAGAGATCCAAGACGGCAGAGTTGATCTTTTTGAGATGAATTTTAGTAAATTATCCTTGGTTGCTCTCATTGTTTGTTCTTCATTCTGCTCCCATACCACTACTCAAGAGATGAGAGTTAAGTGGAAATAGCTACCTTTCTTTCCAAACCTTCAGCTTCCTTCCAAATTTGCTGATTGTTTTATCTCCATTTTTGCAAGCACGTGAATTTATAGCCCATTATACTAACAAATGCCAAATTCTTGATTTTATTTTGAATTATAGTATATGTTTGTCAGATAAAAAAGTTCATACCAATAGGCTAAGCTCTCATTTTAGATCATGCCATAATTTTTATCAAAATTAGAAACTTATTTTTCCTAATTTTCTTTTAAAAAATTATAAGGAAAATGGCAAATGACACTAAAATTATTGATGTGATATATCTTATAGTTTGAGATGTCTCAAGCAGCTTAGGCATTTTAAAAAATTTTCATTATGTTCAGCTAGCCAACATACAGCCATCATAAGTTTTTGTTGTAGTATTCAACAATTCATTAGTTGCATATAACACTCAATGCTCATCCCTACAGATTCTCTCCTTAATAACCCATCACCTGGTCACCCCATTCCTCCCACCCCCCTCTCTTCTGTAATCCTCGGTTTGTTTCCTGGAGTCCAGAGTCTCTCATGGTTTATCTCCTTATCTGATTCCTTCCCATTTAGTTTTCCCTCCCTCCCCCTGTGGTCCTCTGCTCTATTCCTTATGTTCCTCATTTGGGAGATATCACCTTAAAGCAGCCAGAATAGCCAAACTTAACAAGAGGGCAGGTTTTTCTTGTTAACAAGAGGGCAGACCCTCTTGCACTGTTGGTGGGAATGCCAGCTGGTACAGCCAGTCTGGAAAACAGTATGGAGTTTCCTTAAGACTTAAGACTTAAAAATAGAGTTACCCTGGGGCGCCTGGGTGGCTCAGTGGGTTAAGCCGCTGCCTTCGGCTTGGGTCATGATCTCAGGGTCCTGGGATCGAGCCCCGCATCGGGCTCTCTGCTTGGCGGGGAGCCTGCTTCCTCCTCTCTCTCTGCCTGCCTCTCTGCCTGCTTGTGATCTCTCTCTGTCAAATAGATGAATAAAATCTTTAAAAAAAAAAATAGAGTTACCCTATAACCTGTTGTTTTCACTACTAGGTATTTACCCTAAAGCTTAGGCATTTTTGGGAGTCTCTAAGAAAGACTCAACAGAATAGGATAAAACCATTGATTTGTAAAATTAACAACTTAAAAGGATTATGTTTAGGTGGGGACTTGCATGTTGATATTCCCACTTCGGTATCAAGTCTGACTTCTGACTTCTCCATTCCATATGATCACAGACCCAATCCAAAGAATAATGTCATATTTTCATACTTCCACAATATACAGCAACATATAAACTTTTTAGGAAATCTGATTGTGTACTCTTTTTCCTTTAACTTATTAATTCTTAGTTTTTGACTCTTGTATTGAATGAGACTGGAGTGAAGACTGGGAGTGACTTTTAGATCGGGTTATATACTCAGGAACTTCTGCAGGCAGGCACTTTACTGTGATCGTTTTGGGACTGCAGCCCTGTCCACCACCACACTGCTTTATGCAATATGTGTGCTATAGCCACAGACATAGCTGCTCTGCTGGACACAGTTCTGTGTAGATAATTTGATTTTAATTTACATCCTACTTTGGGTAGGTATTTTGTTCTTGTTCTGCTGAAAATCTTTTGAAAGTGTGTGATAATGTCTATTTCTCTTTTGAATTGTCATCAGGTTCTTTGCAGTGCTATCTTATTTAAGGATTGAACATATTGTTACACTTGTTTACAATGAATAGGTAGAAAAGTTCTCTTGATAATGAAATAATTTGTTTGCAGCAGTCCTTTTAATTTTTTCTAACAGAAATGAAAACAAGGTGCCTTTGTAAACTGCCCAATTCTGCATACTTTGTCTTTTTGCAGTAGATCTCTGAAACTAAAGAATAAAAAGGCATTCCTAGGGGCTGGTCTCTTATTGAAAGTGGTCACTGTGGGTGCCGGGATGGCTCAGTCATTACCTGCTTTTGGCTCAGGTCATGATCTTAGGGTCCTGGAATAGTCCTACAACGGGTTCTCTGCTCCCCAGAGGTCTGTTTCTCTCTCTGTGTTCTCTCTTTCTCTCTCTCGAATAAATTAATAAAATCTTCTCGAAAAAAATAAAAAGAAAGTAGTCACTGTGAATGAGTTTTTTATATACATATTGTCTGTTAAAATTATTTTGTTGAAGTTTCTTTTAGTTATATGAGAGGTTATTTTCCTATTCTGATTTGGTTCTGAACGAATAAAGATTTGAGTATGATGGGTATAGTTTAATGGTTTTTCTTGCCTTGATAATGTGCATTAAATATTATTAATCTATTAGAAATGCTGACTTAGAAATAAGGTGTGTATTTTATTTTTTAATTATTTTAAAATATTTATTTGAAAGAGAGCATGCACAAGTTGGTGGAGGGGCAGAAGGAGAGAATCTCAAGCAGATTCACTGCTGAGTGGAGAGCCCAATGGTCTGCTCACCCTCATGACCCATGAGATCATGACCTGAGCGGAAATCACAAGTATGAGGCTTATCAGGCTGAGTCACCCAGGTGCCCCTAGGCTGTGTATTTTAATAATGTGTGTGGCTCACACTTTTTATGTATATTGTGATCTGTAGGATATATTTTATTGATGTTGCTCAAAATCTTCAACTATTGGTTGTATGGGAGTGTTTGGAATTTTTAGGCTACAGTTTGACAAGTTTCTGTCACCTTAAAGAAATATCCTTGTTCAAATTTCTGTAGGACTATTGTTCTTTTAAAAAGTCTGAGTTTTCTTTTACTATCTATCCCGAAACTCTGGATAATGCAAAGAAATATTATAAGAATATAATAAGTATCCCAAATATGCAGAGGTAAATTTCTTCTTTTTTTTAAAGATTTTATTTATTTATTAGAGAGAGAGAGATCACAAGTAAGCAGAGAGGCAGGCAGAGAGAGAGGGGGAAGCAGGCTCCCCACCAAGGAGACAGCCCGATGCAGGGCTCAATCCTAGGACCTTGAGACCATGACCTGAGCTGAAGGCAGAGGCTTAACCCACTGAGCCACCCAGGTGCCCCAAGAGGTAAATTTCTTAGGCATTATTAGGTACCAAAATGTTTATTTTAGACAAAATGCTATAGAAATTAGAGAAATGAGTTGATGAGAAAGTACCTTGAGATAAGAAATAACATTGAGTGCTATATATAGTTCCCTTCTATTTCTGTTTTTTTTTTTTTTAAGTCTAAAGATGCAGTATTAGAGAAGCATATGCCATTTTAATAAGAACTTTGTGAGTATGGAGAACAGAAGAAAAAGTGTTATGGTTTGGGAAAAGACTTGGGCAAAGAAAGAAACGCTTGAGTAGATAGTGGGTGAGAGTATTATTTAAGAAATTAGCCTTATTGGATGAGTTCTTTTTGGGAAGGAGTAGAAGAGAGATGGCTTTGTAGAGTGTGGTTTAGTTCTAGAAAGACTAGAAACAAGGATAAGTTGGAGGAGTTACTGCCTATTTATGAGCAAGAAAGTGCCTTATAAGTAACATAATTCTCAAAGTGACTTACAAGTAACAATTCTGGCAGCTGTACAAAGTGTGGTTGGAAAAAAAGTCTAAGCTCAGGGTCCTGAGTGTTTCAGTAGGTTAAGTAAATTCCCTTTGGCTCAGGTCATGATCCTGGAGTCCCAGGATCAAGTCCTGGATTAAGCTCCCTGCTCAGCAGGGAGTTTGCTTCTCTCTCTGACCCTCTCTGTTCTCATGTTCTCTCTCTCAAATAAACAAATAAAAATCTTTTAAAAAAGAAAAAAGAAGGTCTAAGCTTTTATTTATTAGTCCACTATTTGAATAATAACTATTAGGGTTGGTGAGACAGAAAGAAAAGGACTTCCCCAATTTTCCCATTATATCTGAGCACCTCCAATGTGCATAGCACTGTGCTGTATAATGTAGTAATATAGGGTCTCTGTATTCAAGGAGCTCATGATCTGAGTGTATATATAGTGTATATATAAACTAACCATGATTATTGTGAGAAATGTTAGTGATATTATCAAAGTAGGGAGTTCAGAGGATAGAGTGGGTTATCCTATGGTGCAGAGTCTAGTAGGATTCAAACATGATAAATGAAAGATGTGTAAGTTTTCATTAATAGAAGGGGGGGTGTAGAACATTGTAGGCAGAGCAATATGTGCAATATGAGCAATATGAACAGAACCAAATAGCTTTCATGCTCCTTTCATGGAGAGTTGGGATGGATAAGAGATATTATAGGAGAGAAGCCTGGAAATGGTAGATGTGGTCCATGATGGGAAAGACCTTAATCTTAAATTAGGCCATAGGAAGCCATTTGAAAGTTCTGAGTGGGGAGAATAGCCTGAGCAAATCTGAGTTTTAGAAAAAGAACTGACAAGTGTTCTTTAGAAGAGTAAGCTTTAGAATGAAAGGAGGAGAAAAGGAAATCAGAGACAAGATAACGAGCTATTGCAGCACTGTAAGGATGAAATGAATGAGGAAACCATCTAAAACCAATGAATGAAAAAAGGAACAAATTTAAGAATCATAATTTAATTTATTTCCATGTCTACTGCAAAGATATCTTTTTTAATCCTTCATCAACTGAGAGAGAAGCAGCTTACCGGCCTCTTTATTTTTATTTTTTACCAGCCTCTTTAAAATAACATTCTTTCCTTTTTGTTAAGTAAATTTTCAAACATACCAACAAGTAGATAAAGTAGTACAAATGAACTCCTATGTGTTTATTACAATGCCTCAATGATTCTTAACATTTTGATACTCTTACAATCATTTATATACTTCAATCTAAATAAGGTTTTTGGTGCTTTTTTTGGTTTTGTTTTTAGTGAAATGAAAGGAGATGAAGTTTAATAGGTATAAAAATAAAGTTACTTAGTTGGGTGCAAAAGCAATCATGTAATTATTTAATTTGGAGAAGCAAGGAAAGAGTGACTAGTGGGAATGGGTGACATACATGTGTAAGAAAAAATTGACTACAATCTTCTCTGAAAATATTTTTATGTCTGTATGTGCACACACATGCATAGATGATTTTGTTTTCCTCTGTGGATAAGTATAAGCTTTGTCTCCATGCTTTGAAATTTCACAACTATGTGTCTTGGTCTATTACCATCTATTGTATCAAGCATTTGTAGGTATTCTCTTACTCTGGAGGCACATAGCCTTCATTTCTGGGATATTTTCTTCCATTATGTTTTTACTTTTTCTCTGCTTTCTAATATCTTTCTAGATATTATAAATAATGCTATGAAGGCCAGCTGAAGGAAATTTCACGGACTAAGTTTTGGTACACTGGTAACATTAATTTGGATAAATGTTAATTTCTCAAGGTATTAGACTTCATTCAACTTTTGTTCGTATATGTAAGACCTGACATGACTTAGTTTTTGGAAGATATGTCATGATATCTTATAGTCATTTCTCAAAATCTTAGATCATGTTTAAAAAAAGAAGTAGTCCCATTCTGGTTAAACAAGTTTTGAGTCTGTATAATCCTTAGTGCAACACCTAAAGACAAACAAATGGATGCAAGTTGATTAGGGAAGTTGCTAAAATGGCAAAAATTTTCAGAATTAGTAAGAGTATTTTACAAATAAATTAAGGAGAAAAGGAAAAGTTAGTGGGAAAACAGAACAATTTTTACGTATTTAAAAAATATACTGAGTTTTCCTGGTGACTTTTCTTGCTTTTCCCCTACTATAAATACTCTGTGCTCTCTTCTTTCTTTTTCCCCCCTCTTCTACTTCTCTTCTTCAGCTCTTCTTCCTTTCCCCTTCCCAGCATGTAATTGATTGTTGACTATGCCAGGAAGCATTTCAGGTTTGAGTAGGGAGGGGAGAGGAACATTATAGACTTAGACCTTGTGATCTTAGAGTTTTTCTGACTTAATGGGAAAAATAGTCATTAATTAGAAAATTGGGTCAAAAATTACATAGTTATAAACTCCATGTCCTATGAAATACTTTGAAATGACATTTAAGCCAAGTCCCAAAGTCAATCAAGTAAAAAACATACATTGAGCACTTACTGCATGCCAGGCACTGTTTTTAGTCACTTAGGATACAGATTTGAATAAAACTTATATGCAGTGTAAATCCTTGTAGGCCATGATAAATTTAGGTTTTATGCTGTTTGCATTGGGAAGCTATTACAGAATTCTGAGTAGGGGAGAGGCATGAGTTGGTTTATAGTTTTTAATAAGATTGCTTGCCTGTATCTAGAGGATGGATTTTACGGAGGTAAGGCTAAAACAGAGAAAATTTAGCAGACCATTTGAGGAGTGGTGCTAGGTTTAACCTGGATTTTTGGGGTAGATATAATCAGTGATTGAATTTGGTATGTATCATAAAGGTAAAATTGAGATAGGATAGTCGTATTTATTGGCTAATTGCTAAGATTTCTTTTTTTTTTTTTTCCCTTGAGCAACTCAGTAGATGGTGGTGCTATTTAGTTATAGGGAAGACTTGGAGAGGATAAGATTGGGGGATAGTGGGAAATCAGTAGCTTTGTTTTGGCCATGTTTTGGTAAGTTTGAGTTGCTTATTAGGTATGTAAGACATTGGATATAAATTACTGGAGCTCAGGGGAACAGTTAGGATCATACTGTCAACTCTCAATATTCCTGACATCTGCAGGAAGAATATTGTATTTCTTTTTCTGTGTTCACATAGCATCTTTTCTAGCACAGATACTTTTATCATAGCATTTATTGTATTGCTCTGATTATTCATGTGTCTGGTCCCATGGTCTGAGATTTTGTTGTATTTCTCTAGTCTCAGCCTCTGGTAATAGATTTTTAGATAACAGGTTATAGATATTTAATGTTTGATGAGAGAACCATGTTTATTTCCCCTGTCACCACATTGTCAGTTTACCTTTCAAGTGTCTATCAAATCTATTTCTTTCTTTCTATCCTCATTTTCTTAGTGCTGTTCCTCCACCATCCCTCACTAGGATCTGGGCCTTTAAATGGATTTTTTTCAAGGAATGGAATTCTAAACTGTCGATGTTAAGCCCTAATTATATGAAGATACCCATTAGGGATTGGTTCAGTAGTATTAAGAGATCTGACTTTAATGGCTCAAGTATATTCTTTTTCTCGCACAATGATTATGTGAGCGGTAGGTGGTTTCTGGAATTGAATCAATGTTTTGAATGTATCAGAGTCAAGGTGTCTGAGATTTTCTTGGCCTTTGCCTCATGGGGGAAGAGAATGATGCTGAATTTAAACTGGACAGTGGAATTTAAGTAGGACATAAAATATGATGTGAAGTTATTCAAGTGTAGGACAACTTAATTTGTTTAAATTTAATATATTAATGATAATTAAAGATAAGAAGGTGAGTATAAAAGCAAAAGAGCATAAAGAAGAATTTCACCAGGATAAAGGAGTATGACTGGACCATACTCAAAAGACCTGCTAGGAGCAGAAAGGGTAGCTAAACCTGGGGGAAATTATGGAGTCAGTAGATAACTGGTTTGAAAGTGAGTATAAAGAGGGAAAAGAGGTTATTAAGGAGACAGATGACTGCCTTCAAGCTTCTAGGGTTCTATAAAATAAGCTTGAATAACCCTTTTTTTTAAAGGGACAACAGGGAAGAAAGCTGAGTTTACTTCTCCTTTAAGACTGGACTCCTATCGGGACGCCTGGGTGGCTCAGTTGGTTAAGCAGCTGCCTTCGGCTCAGGTCATGATCCCAGTGATCCTGGGATCGAGTCCCACATTGGGCTCCTTGCTCAGCAGGGAGCCTGCTTCTCCCTCTGTCTCTGTCTGCCTGTGCTCGCTCTCTCTCCCTCTCTCTCTCTGACAAATAAATAAATAAAATCTTTAAAAAAAAAAAAAAAAAAAAGACTGGACTCCTACCAAACAGCTTAGTTAGACAATTATAACTCCATTTATTGAAGGCATTGGTATTCATGTTGTATTATGCTATAAAGTATAAAAGCACTAAATGTTCTGGCAAAAATTGGAACATTCCATGTTGTTTTAGTACAAAAATGAATTCCCTGTGAAAAACTCTTCTGAGTGCCTTTCCATTAAAAAAAACTAGGTAAACAAATGAAACATAGTATACGGTTACATGTATATAAAAAAGACAATCTTACACTTAGAAGGGGTGGTGATAACAATGGCCTTGTTGTTTTTTGTTCTTATTATTATTCTTACATAAAGAATTATTGGACTTTCTAAGTCTAGATCTATTGGCCTAAATATGTTTTACTAATTATAGTAAAAGAGGCTGTAGAAATTTCAGCCTGGACAATCTTTTAGATTAAAACCATTTTCTTTTCTTTCTTTGGTTTGTTTTGATAATACCTAAGTATTCTAAGAGGCAGATGTACAAATGTTTTGATAATACCTAAGTATTCTAAGAAGCAGATGTATAAATGGTTAGCCTGTTATCAGAAAGTGGTAAAGGAAAATGGTAAAGGATAAGCTAAAACCAGGGATATTAGTAGTTTAAGTCTGAGCTAGATAAAGATAACTTAAATCAGTTATTTCTGGGCCTGAAATAAGTCAGTAACCCAACTATTACTAGTTGTTAACCAAATCATTTACCTTTTATGTTACTTGATTAAATTTATTTTGTGTTAAATTTATTTTACATTAAATTTATTTTTCCTGGTTTTGTTCTGCAATTTTGAATTGCTATGAGATTATATTTCATAATATACAAATGCAGGAAGAGACAGTATGGGAACATGTGGTTTAGCCCTAAGATAAAGATTCTTGAAAGTTTCAGACAAAATTAAATGTCACAAAGCTATCTTGGATTTTGACTGTTCTTTTCATCCTAACAATTATTAGTCATGGACATTTCCAAATATTATTTAAACTGAATGAAATCTCATAAAATGTTTGGCTAAGAAGTTATGAGAGGTGAGGAATACTGATCCTTTTAATACGTAGTCTTTTTTTTTCATATTTTAAGAGGTCACTTTCATTCACTGAGTTTATCGTGTTCTACAGTATAGAATGATGTGAAGAGCTTTGACTCTGGAGCTAGACTTCAAAGAATTCAAAGAATTCAGGCTCTATTACTTACTAGCTGTGTGTCCTTGAGCACATCCCCTTATCTTGTTCTTTCATTTCCTAATCTGTAAAATGTAGTTATAATAATTCATGTGAAATGCTTTAGAAGATTATCACATACATAGGTAATACTCTACAGATGTTTGCTAATTAAACTACTTAAAAATCAGTAGCAGGTTTTCTGTTATTTTGCCTGTCTCCTCCTATAAACACACACACACACACACACCCCTGGGCCAGATTATATGGGGCATTGTACCATTATAAAGGCTTTGGCTTTTCCTGTAAGTGAAATAAATGGGGTGTCACTGTCAGAGTTTGTGCAGAGGAATAAAATAATCTACTGTAAATTTTTAAAGTCTTTTTTAAAAGATTTTATTTATTTATTTGACAGAGAGATCAGAAGTAGGCAGAGAGGCAGACAGAGAGAGGGGGAAGCAGGCTCCCCTGCAGGCTGAGCAGAAAGCCTGATGCGAGGCTCAATTCCAGGACCCTGAGAACATGACCTGAGCCTGAGAGGCTCAATTCCAGGACCCTGAGACCATGACCTGAGCCAAAGGCAGAGGCTTAATCCACTGAGCCACCCAGGTGCCCCAATTTTTTAAGTCTTAATTGCTTTATTAAGATCAGATTACAGAGAGATTAGGCACAGAAACTGGGAGGCCAGTTAGACTGTTGTAACAGTTATCTAGGCAAGAGATCACTTGGACCATAGTGGTTGTGGTGCAGATGGTGAGGATCTTTTACATCTGAGATGGAAGAGACTGCAGGAGGAGTGCTTTTTTGATGGAGAAGGTCAAGAGTTCAGTTTAGGACATAATAAAATTGAGATGTTTATTAGACCTTGAAGTAGAACATTTGGATATATGGAAAGGTATGGACTGGGGATAGAAATTTGGGAGAAATCAGTGTCTAAGTAGTATTTAAATGAAGTTGTGAAACTGAGATTGTAAAAGAGGTAAGTATTGATAAAAAATGGTGAGAGGAACAGAGCCTCAGGGTACTTCCTTCCAGGTCAGAAAAATAAGGGTGAAGGAGAAAGAGGAGATCCATATGACTACTGGCATAGGAAGAACACCCAATGTGTCTTGAAAAAGATGCATTTCAAAATAGAGGAAAAACAAACTACCAAATAATATTGATTGGCCAAGAAGGGTACTGACAATGACTTTTGAAGTTTATTTATTTTTAAGGTTTCATTTAAGTGATTTCTACACCCAACATGGGGCTTAAATTTACAACCCCAAGATCAAGAGTCATATGCTCCCCTGACTGAGCCAGCCAGGTGCCCCAACTTTTGGTGGTTCTGACCAGGATCATTTT
This sequence comes from Lutra lutra, assembly GCF_902655055.1. Taxonomy (NCBI): domain Eukaryota; kingdom Metazoa; phylum Chordata; class Mammalia; order Carnivora; family Mustelidae; genus Lutra; species Lutra lutra. The sequence continues at coordinate 117,176,393 of NC_062280.1, read as the reverse complement.
TAGTGGTATAAGCGGAAGTTTGAAAAGAGACTTTTTTGGGGATGGATCAAGAAAGAATGGGAAAAGAGGAATTATAATGAGAAAATATGGGCAACTTTTTTGAGGATTTTTTTTTCTTTTGAGGGGGCAAAGAAATAGAACAGTTATCTGAAGGGAAATGTGGGGTCAGGAGAATGTTTTTTCTAAAATGATAGAAATTACAGCTTGTTTGTATACTTAGGAGAATGAGTTACTAGAGGGGATATTGATACAAGAAGCAAGAAGGGACAGTTGTGAGAGCAATGTCCTTAAGAAAGTCAGAGTGACAGGATGTAATATGCAAGGGAAAAGCCTTAAAAAGGAGATGGACAGTTCACTAATAGTAATAGGAGAGAAGGCAGGACACATGGTGAAGGAGGGGTGGGTAAGATAATATGGATGAGAGCGACTGAAGCCCTCTTCTGGTGGCTTCATCCATTACAATTAGCTCTTTTATCTCATTATTCTCTAATCTGAGATGATTTCTCAGACATTCTTTGTATTGTTAATTCTGAATTTTGTTGACTACAGTCCAGTTGTTTTGTAAATCACCCCTCAGTCTGAGTTTGCCTGATGTTTCCTCTTTATTGGATTCAGGTTTTGCCTTTTTAGTCAGGAAGCTACATAAGTGATACTGTGTCTTCAGTGCATTCCCTTGGAGGTACATGGTGAGATTTTGCCCCATTATTAGGAATTGTAACTTTAATCATTTAGTTGTGGTGGTGGTCTTTTGGTTTCTGCACTGCAAAGTTACTATTTTTACTCCTTGTATTTAATAAATAGTCTGTGAAGAAACTGTAAATATCTTATTTCTTTTTCAACTTCTCAGGAATTATAGTATCCATTGATGATTTTTGCTTTCTCCTCTCACTGCTATAATGGCTGTAAAATAGTGATTATCTAACTCTGCTATTTTTCTAACATTAATTAGTTGGCATTATGTGGAGGCCGAGAAAATTAAGGCCATCCCACCTCAGGTTTAGCCTTAGCATAAGTACAGCCATCTTAGCTCTGGCAGCCATCTCAGACCCCTGTGCCTAAGGGCTGAACTTTCCCCTACTTTACTTTAGTTCTAAGGACCCCCACCCTGCTTTAGTAACAAGAACCCCCACCCTGCTTTGGTTCCAGAGATCCCCACCCTGGTTTAGTAACAGGAACCCATAAATACCCCTGCCTTAACTAAGCTCAGGGTCCAAGTCCCTACTCCGCTGTGTCGGGTATACTTGGGCCCAAGCTTAAGCTTGTTAAATAAACCCTCATGTGACTGCATTGGTGTTGGCTCCTTGGTGGTCTCTCGGATGCGAAAACTCGGTTACAACATTTGGAGGTCCCACTGAGATCTGGGAGACTCCCAGGACCCCAACCCAGAAGGTCTTGGGCCGGCTGGTGAGTGCACTCATTTTCATCCATTTGTGTGCATACTTTGGGAGATCCAATCTGCATTTTTACCCATAGGAATTCCAACTTGTATCTGGGTCGACATTGGCTCACGCGGATGTGTGGCAGGCCATCAACCAGGGGTCTTGGGAGACGTCCCTTGCCCCTGCAGGGGGTTCGAGTCCCCCCCCATTTCAGGGGGTTAGAGTCCCCCTAAGTGGTCACCAGGAGGTTCAAGTCCCCCACCTTTTCAGGGGGTTAGAGTCCCCCTAAGCAGTCACCAGGGGGTTCGTGGTCCCCCAAGGCAGCCAGGGATTCAAGTCCCCCTAGGCAGTCAGGCATCTTGTTTTTGTTGTCTGTTGTTTGTTAAGTTTATGGGGATTTTTGGAAGAGACATCCCTTACCTCCTCCTGGAGGATAAGATCCTCATCTGTGAGGAGAGCTGGTTGCCTTTGCGGTTGGATTCTCCCTTAACTTCCTTTCAGTTTTGTTTTTGCAGCCACGCCGGATCGTTTGTCTGTGTGAGTGTGTCCTTGTTAATTGTCACTGGTGTCTTTCTCTTGTTGTGGACTGAGGCTGTGTGAGTGTGTTCTTGTTAATTGTCATTGGTTGTCTTTGTCTTGTATTTTTCTTGCCTGTTGTGTCACTTGTCTCTAGGGGACTGAGAAAATCCCCGATGGCGAGTGTCTCTAGGGGGCCGAGAATGGTAATAAGACCCAGAAACTTGATGCTCTCTCTCTGTTCCTGTTCTTATATAAAGTTGTCTCTCTTGGGCACGGGACAGCCACCTAAGTCACCAGGACGGCTGCCAATCTTAAGACTCCCGTGTGAGGGCGCCTGGGTGGCTCAGTGGGTTAAGCCGCTGCCTTCGGCTCAGGTCATGATCTCAGAGTCCTGGGATGGAGCCCCGCATTGGGCTCTCTGCTCAGCAGGGAGCCTGCTTCCTCCTCTCTCTCTGCCTGCCTCTCTGCCTGCTTGTGATCTCTCTCTGTCAAATAAATAAATAAAATCTTAAAAAAAAAAAAAAAAGACTCCCGTGTGAGGTTTCCTCCTGACTGATCTAATGTGATCCCCTCCACATCCCTGGTCTAGCCACTTCTGGCTGCGGGACCTCCATTGGGACCCGGCAAAAACCAGTACCCAATTGAATTAAAATGCAATCGGGGACTGTTTCCTAGGGAAGTTGGCTGTAAGGACCACGTGTGTTGCAATGTCTCATAGACCATGATGGATTTCAGTCTTTACTGTTTCTTTTTTTTTTTTTTTTTAAGATTTTATTTATTTATTTGACAGACAGAGATCACAAGTAGGCAGAGAGGCAGGCAGAGAGAGAGAGGAGGAAGCAGGCTCCCTGCCAAGCAGAGAGCCCCATGCAGGGCTCGATCCCAGGACCCTGGGATCATGACCTGAGCCAAAGGCAGAGGCTTTAACCCACTGAGCCACCCAGGCGCCCCCAGTCTTTACTGTGTCTTGTCAGTGTCTTCTACTAACTACTTAAAGCTGTACCTTCATTGCTCAAACCTAGGCCTTCATTGCTCTACACCAGGACCCCGATCTAAGGGCCTTTTGCAGAATAAGCCTTCTAGTAAACCCAGGTTGCTGGGCCATCCCTAGCAAAGGGGACTCTGACTTTATCTCTCTATGTTCCTCCTAATAGATGTGGGGCTTCTCCCCTACTCATTTCTTGTGTTAATGGCTGGCTATAACTGGAGCCAACTGGGGTTGATCTAACTCGAGACAGAGACTTTAAAGAATATTCCCAAGCAGCTGCCAAAACTCCCTTTGTTTTGGGGAAATTCCCTGTATTCTCTGGCCAGACATGGACTGCCTAACCCCTTCCTCCTTGCTGGTGGGAAAGCATGGCATCTGCTCCTCTGTTGGAGTTGATGAGCTCTAAAACCAGGAATCCTTTCTCTGCCTCCTGGCAGCACTTTGTTTCTTCTGTCTCCCCCTTCTCCTGTTTCTGCACCAATGTGCATGCAGCCTGCATGACTAGCCTCTAGATCCTGCACCACAGCTCCTTCCCTCTTCACTGTCAAGGAGCAAGAAGAGCACCCCCTGGACCTAACACTACCCCCACTCCAGATCCTCCCACCTGTGTCTTAGGTAAACATTAAAAGTGGAGTGGGCCCAGGTGGAACATAAGTCAGTATTTGAACTATGTTAAGTTTGTTGGTTTAATTAAGATATACATGACTTTTAAGTTTAACTTCAATCAAAGTTTACTGAAGGGGGGGAGACAAGATGGCGGGGAAGTAGGAGGAGGCGCCCTTTCAACCTGTACCCTAAAGTGAGCTGATTACCTTCCAAAGAACTCTGATCATCCACGAAATCAGCCTGAGATCAGAATTAACATGTCTGCATCTCTACAGGAGCAGAAGATGCCAGTGGGCAGGTAAAGAGGAGTGGAAACGTCGGACTGATATCGGAAGATAAACAAAAGGGGGAGAGAGCCACCAGAGGCCACCAATTGGAAAGTAATACCCCTAATACGAGAGTGCCCTGCGTCTGGGGACCAGCATTAACTTGGAGTCTGGTAGAAAGCACTCAAAAAGAGCAAAGGATCACAAGGGGGAAATTGTGGGAATTGGGGCAGTTAGGGACAGGGGCTTAAGTCCCCAGACCCAGGACAGCCACCCCTGGCAGAGAGCCAGAGAGAGTGTGGCAGAGAAACCAGGTCATGGTCCCTGAGCCACCAGCGCGCCTGAGAGCGCGTGGGGTCCGGCTCCCATGAGGGGCTGGGAGCCTTGCCAGCCAGCAGAAGCACAGCCTTTTTGCAGTCCCCACGCGAGTGCCCTGCCGTGCTATCAGAGTCCAAGTCGAGCCCCGCGCCCTCCCCTGAGAGAGGTGCACACAGGTGCCAACCCGGTGCTCTCCGACCAGAAAGACCAGGCACTCCCAGCCCCGGCCAGTAGGAAAATCTCAGTGTGTGATTGCTGCTTGGAACCTCTGGCAGTCTGGAGCTGCCCAGAGAGCTGCCTATGCCATGGTTTTGGGTACAAGCGAAAAATCTTGCCTCCCCAGGGACAGTGACTCGGAAGGGGGAATTTATTTGGGCTCTGCAGCCAGACTGAAGCTTCTCAGAGGGAGGTCAGGGTGCAGTTTGCTTTCCTCTAAACCTACAAAAACCATCAAAAGCGGTCAAAGTGAGAGAGAAAAAAAAAGTGAACAAACATAAAAACCTCCAGAGAACAAAAGCCTGAAAAAACCAGTTTCCTCAGAGCCCACCCCCTCGAGGGGGGCTGGAGGACTTAACTCAGAGAACATCATTGACTGAAAACCCATGTGGCGGCCCCTCCCCCCAGAAAACCAACCAGGAAAGAAAAAAAAAAAAAAAAAAAAGACAAGAGAACAACCACCACTACTTCATAGGACAACTTTTATTTTTAGTTTGTTCCCATTATTCTGGCTCATTTTTTTTTTTATAGATAATTTTTTAAACTATTTACCATCACAGTGAGATGTCCAGTACATCAAATTCCATAATAACCTTCTAACCTGAACTTTTTGATACATACACCTGTGTTTTTCTTTTGCATTTCTATTTTTTAAATTTCTTTTTTTTTAATTTTAGTTTAGTTTAGTCTAGTTTATTCCTTTTTAAGTTTTATTTTCTAATATTCATATGGAGTTAAACTTCAAGGTAATCCCCTCTCCCCAATCAATGCTACCCCTATAGGTAAATGAATTTTTAATCCCCCTTTATCTTAGGAAAGTTGAGTCCTTTAACAAAGATATCAAGATACATCCAGGAAGAATCAAAACAACCTTCCTCGCCCACACTCAGAATTTATAACCACTCTCCCATCTTTTTCTTCCACCAGTGTTTCTGTGTTTTTGTGTTTGTCCTGATGATATATAAATCTTACACTTGGGGTTCTTTTTGACGAGGTTCTTCCTTTATTTGCATATCTATATCTATATCTATATCTATATCTATATATATATATATTATATATATATATAATTTTTTTTTCTCTTGTCATATACTTTTTTTTTTTTAAAGATTTTATTTATTTGACAGAGAGAGATCAGAATTGGGCAGAGAGGCAAGCAGAGAGAGAGAGAGGAGGAAGCAGGCTCCCTGCAGAGCAGAGAGCCCGATGTGGGACTTGATCCCAGGACCCTGAGATCATGACCTGAGCTGAAGGCAGAGGCTTAACCACTGAGCCACCCAGGTGCCCCTTGTCATATACTTTTATCAGTCTTTTTGTTTGTCTGTTTTTGTTTGTATACTTCATCAATCTTACCTTGGGGCCCATTTGGGCTGAACCTTCTCTTTTATCTTCCCTTTCTTCCCTGTCTGTCTCTCTCTCTCTTTTTCTTTTTCTTTTCTTTTTTCTCTCATTTGGGTGGGGAATCCTGATTGCTCAGAAGCGTTCCAGGGTGCACCTTGACTGCACCATGGTCAATACATCCAGCTACATCCATTCAGTCATCTCTCACCAAAATGACTAGGAGGAGGAATGCCCAACAGAAGAAAAATACAGAAGATGGGCCTTCTGCAACAGAGCTAACAGCTATCGACATAGACAATATGTCAGAAAGAGAATTCAGGCTAACAATTATCCAGGCTAGGTTGGAGAAAGCCATGGATGACCAAACAGAATTGATTAGGGCAGAACTGAAAGTGACCAGAGATGATGTTCACAATGTTAGGGCAGAGCTGAAAGCTACCAGGGATAATGTTCACAATGCTCTCAATGAGTTCCAATCTAATCTAAATTCTCTCAAGGTTAGGTTAACTGAGACAGAAGATAGAATTAGTGATCTGGAGGACAAACAGAGAGAAAGGATCAGGAGGAAGCCTGGAACAAACAGCTTAGAAGCCACAAAAACAGAATCAGGGAAATAAATGATGCCATGAAACATTCCAACGTCAGAATTATTGGAATCCCTGAAGGGGAGGAGAAAGAAATAAGTCTAGAAGATACAGTGGAACAAGTTCTTCATGAAAATTTTCCAAATCTCGTGAATGGAACCAGCATTCATGTACTAGAGGCCAAACAGTCTCCACCCAAGATTATAGATTCCAGAAAAACATCAAGGCACCTGGTAGTCAAATTGAGGAATCATAATTGTAGATATAATCTCTTGAAAGCCACTAGGACAAAGAGGCTCCTTACTTACAGAGGAAAGCCCATCAGAATAACGTCAGACCTGTCCACAGAGACCTGGCAAGCCAAAAAGGGCTGGCAAGATATATTCAGGGCACTAAATGAGAACAACATGCAGCCAAGAATACTTTATCCAGCAATACTGACATTCAAAATGGATGGAGAGGTAAAGAGTTCCCAAGACCGGCAAGGCTTAAAATACTATGCAACCACCAAGCCAACACTGCAGGAAAAATTAAGGGGGGTTCTATAAAAGAGGAAAAATCCTAAGAATAGCATTGAACAGAAATATAGAGATAATCTACAGAAAGAAAGACTTCAAAGGTAACACGATGTCAATAAAAACGTATCTATCAATAATCACTCTCAATGAGAATGGCCTAAATGTGCCCATAAAACAGCACATGGTTGCAGATTGGATAAAATGACAGGACCCATCCATATGTTGCCTACAAGAGACCCATTTTGAACCTAAAGATACACCCAGACTGAAAGTGAAGGGATGGAGAAGCATCTTTCATGCCAATGGGCCTCAAAAGAAGGCCGGGGTAGCGATTCTCATATCAGACAAATTAAATTTTAAACTAAAGATTGTAGTCAGAGATACAGAAGGACACTATATAATTCTTAAAGGGACTATCCACCAAGATGATCTAACAATTGTAAATATCTATGCCCCCAATATGGGAGCAGCCAATTACATAAGAGAACTGTTAAGATAAAGAGTCATGTTGATATAAATACATTAATAGTAGGAGATCTTAACACGCCTCTCTCAGAAATAGATCATTGAAGCAGAAAATAAAGAAACAAGAGCATTGAATGACACATTGGACCAGATGGACCTCATAGATATATACAGAACATTCCACCCTAAAACAACAGAATACTCATTCTTCTCAAGTGCACATGGAACCTTCTCAAGAATAGACCACATACTGGGTCACAAATCAGGACTCAAATGATACCAAAAGACTGAGATTATTCCCTGCACATTCTCAGATCACAGTGCTTTGAAACTGGAGCTCAATCACAAGGAAAAGGTCGGAAGGAACTCAAACACCTGGAAGCTAAAGACCACGTTGCTTAAGAATGCTTGGATCAACCAGGAGATGAAAGAAGAACTGAAGCAATTCATGGAAACCAATGAGAATGAAGACCCTTTGGTCCAAAACCTATGGGATAGAGCAAAGGCGGTCCTAAGGGGGAAATACATAGCCATCCAAACCTCCCTCAAAAAATGGAAAAATCCAGAACACAGCAGCTGTCTCTACACCTTAAAGAACTGGAGAATCAACAACAAATCAAACCAACTGCACACATAAGAAGGGAAATAATCAAGATTAGAGCTGAGATCAATGAGGTAGAAACCAGAGATACAGTAGAACGTATCAATGAAACTAGAAGCTGGTTTTTTGAAAGAATCAATAAGATCAATAAACCATTGGCCACACTAATCCAAAAGAAAAGAGAGAAAGCCCAAATTAATAAAATTATGAATGAAAAGGGAGAGATCACAACTAACACCAAAGAAGTAGAAACAATCATCAGAAGGTATTATCAACAGTTATATGCCAATAAGCTAAGCAACCTAGATGAAATGGATGCATTCCTGGAAAAGTATAAACTCCCAAAATTGAACCAGAAAGAAATTGAGAACCTGAATAGATCGATATCTAGTAACGAGATTGAAGCAGTGATCAAAAACCTCCCAAAAAACAAGAGCCCAGGACCTGACGGATTCCCTGGGGAATTCTACCAAACTTTCAAAGAAGAAATAACACCTATTCTCCTGAAGCTGTTTCAAAAAATTGAAGCAGAAGGAAAATTTCCAGGCTCTTTCTTTGAAGCCAGCTTTACCTTGATCCCCAAACCAGGCAAAGACCCTACCAAAAAGGTGAATTTCAGACCAATATCACTGATGAATATGGATGCTAAGATTCTTAACAAGATCCTTGCAAACAGGATCCAACAGCACATTAAAATTATTATCCACCATGACCAGGTGGGATTCATTCCTGGGCTACAAGGATGGTTCAACATTCGCAAATCAATGTGATAGAACAAATTGATAAGAGAGAAGAATCACAGGGTCCTCTCAATTGAAGCAGAAAAAGCATTTGACAAAATCCAGCATCCATTCCTGATTAAAACGCTTCAACGCAGGGGCGCCTGGGTGGCTCAGTGGGTTGAAGCCTCTGCATTCGGCTCAGGTCATGGTCTCAGGGTCCTGGGATCGAGCCCCACATCGGGCTCTCTGCTCAGCGGGGAGCCTGCTTCCTCCTCTCTCTCTGCCTGCCTCTCTGCCTACTTGTGATCTCTATCAAATAAATAAATAAAATCTTAAAAAAAACAAAAATAAAAAATGCTTCAAAGTATAGGGATAGAGGGAACATTGCTGAACTTCATAAAATCTATCTATGAAAGACTCACAGCAAATATTATTCTCAATGGGAAAAAGCTTGCAGCCTTCCTGTTGAGATCAGGAACATGACAAGGATGCCCACACTTACCACTCTTGTTCAACATAGTATTAGAAGTCCTAGCAACAGCAATCAGACAACAAAGAGAAATAAAAGGTATCCAAATTGACAAGGAAGAAGTCAAACTCTCTCTCTTTGCAGATGACATGATTCTTTATATGGAAAACGCAAAAGATTCCACCCCCAAACTACTAGAACTCATACAATTCAGCAACGTGGCAGGATACAAAGTCAATGTACAGAAATCAGTGGCTTTCTTATACACTAACAATGAAAATACAGAAGGGGAAATTAGAGAATCGATTCCATTTACTATAGCACCAAGAACTATAAGATACCTGGGAATAAACCTAAACAAAGAGGTAAAGGATCTGTACTCGGGGAAATACAGAGCACTCATGAAAGAAACTGAAGAAGACACAAAAAGATGGAAGACCATTCCAAGCTCTTGGATTGGAAGAATATACATTGTTAAGATGTCTATGCTGCCTAGAGCAATCTATACTTTTAATGCCATTCAAAATTCCACTGGTATTTTTCAAAGAGCTGGAGCAAATAATCCTAAAATTTGTATGGAATCAGAAGAGACCCCGAATCGCTAAGGAAATGTTGAAAAACAAAAATAAAACTGGGGACATCACGTTACCTGATTTCAAGCTTTACTACAAAGCTGTGATCACCAAGACAGCATGGTACTGGCATAAAAACAGACACATAGACCAATGGAACAGAGTAGAGAGCCCAGATATGGACCCTCAACTCTATGGTCAGTTAATCTTTGACAAAATAGGAAAAAATATACAGTGGAAAAAAGACAGTCTCTTCAATAAATGGTGCAGTGAAAACTGGACAGCTATATGTAGAAGAATGAAACTCGACCATTCTCTTACACCGTACACAAAGATAAACTCAAAATGGATAAAAGACCTCAACGTGAGCCAGGAATCCATCAGAATCCTAGAGGAGAACATGGGCAGTAATCTCTTCGATATCAGCCACAGCAACTTCTTTCAAGATATGTCTCCAAAGGCAAAGGAAACAAAAGCGAAAATGAACTTTTGGGGCTTCATCAAAATCAAAAGCTTCTGCACAGCAAAGGAAACAGTCAAGAAAACAAAGAGGCAACCCACGGAATGGGAGAAGATATTTGCAAATGACAGTACAGACAAAAGGTTGATATCCAGGATCTATAAAGAACTCCTCAAACTCAACACACACAAAACAGACAATCATATCAAAAAATGGGCAGAATATATGAACAGACATTTCTCCAATGAAGACATACAAATGGCTTTCAGACACATGAAAAAATGTTCATCATCACTAGCCATCTGGGAGATTCAAATTAAAACCACATTGAGATACCACCTTATACCAGTTAGAATGGCCAAAATTAGCAAGACAGGAAACAACATGTGTTGGAGGGGATGTGGAGAAAGGGGAACCCTCTTACACTGTTGGTGGGAATTTAAGTTGGTGCAGCCACTTTGGAGAACAGTGTGGAGATTCCTCAAGAAATTAAAAATAGAGCTTCCCTATGACCCTGCAATTGCACTACTGGGTATTTACCCCAAAGATACAGAAAAGAAGGGCCATCTGTACCCCAATATTTATAGCAGCAATGGCCACGGTTGCCAAACTGTGGAAAGAACCAAGATGCCCTTCAACGGATGAATGGATAAGGAAGATGTGGTCCATATACACTATGGAGTATTATGCCTCCATCAGAAAGGATGAATACCCAACTTTTGTAGCAACATGGATGGGAGTGGAAGAGATTATGCTGAGTGAAATAAGTCAAGCAGAGAGAGTCAATTATCATATGGTTTCACTTATTTGTGGAGCATTACAAATAGCATGGAGGACAAGGGGAGTTAGAGAGGAGAAGGGAGTTGAGGGAAATTGGGAGGGGAGGTGAACCATGAGAGACTATGGACTCTGAAAAACAATCTGAGGGTTTTGAAGGGGCGGGGGATGGGAGGTTGGGGGTAATTGCTGAGATAGCTTTCAACGTCTTTGGTAACCTGAAAGCTTAAAGTTTTGCTTGGATGACAAATGGAATTAAATTTGTTGGACATTTATGTCTTTTCCAAAGAGGATAAAATGCTAAGCCATTGATTTATGAACATTGGTTTGTGCTTTTGACTTCTTCCAGCAAAGAAAATAAGAATATTTTCTTATTCTGTTAGTAAGCATGGTTTGTACTTAACGGATTCATAAATTGGCATCTAAAGAATTCTGTTATAACCATTCACAATTGGTAATAGCTGATAATTGTTAATGACCAAGGTGTTTCTAAGAGTACAAAATTCTGCTAACTGTAAGACTGATGGAAATAAAGGAAGCAACTCTATGTAGGAAAGTAGAAGATATATAAGAAAGTTTTAAGGAATGGGAGTACATTTTGTTGAAAGTAAAAGAAGGTAATTTTGTCCTAAATGAGATGGTTGTTTGGAAGGAAATGACTAGGGACAAAGCCTGAATGCAAAGAAAAGTTGTAGAAGATTTATGAAGGGAAATCTTTGGAATGGAATTTAGGATGGACAGGATGGACTAAGATTGAAATGAATGGGTTTTAGTTTTTTTTTTTTTAATTTAATTTGAAAGACAGAGCTCACAAGTAGGCAGAGAGAGCGGAAGAGATGCAGGCTCCCTGCTGAGCAGATGCGGGGCTTGATTCCAGGACCCTGGGATCCCGACCTGAGCTGAAGGCAGAGGCTTTAACCCACTGAGCCAAAGGTACATTGGTATAAGACTGAAATTCTCTCTGTTTAAAAGGACAGAGTTTTCTTAGATTAATTGATCTGCTGTTAAGAAAATGTAAATGGTTTTCTCTTCGCCTGCCCCAAATTGTAAATGAGATCTCTTTGACTCATAAGGCTTTTCCTTGATATGCTAAGTTACTCAGGGAGTACTGCTAAACAAATGATAAACCTTGGGTTACATTTGGGTAAATGCTATAACTACTCTAGAGTTTCTATACATTTCCTAAAGTTTTAATGTTTTGACAAGGGTCATTGTAAGGACCTATTTTATATTTTTATTTTAGCCAGAGGCTTCCATTGAGGTTGAGCAATAACTTTGTTGTTTAACCCTTGGACTGTCCCTGCTCCCCTTCCCTGAGGCGACCTACAACTCTGGGAAACCAGCCTCAGGTGATGGGGCACAGATATGTGGATGGGTCAGGCCAGGTGGAGACATCCGATCAGTGGGGGGTTGCATGCTGTCTCCCTTGCTACCAAGGAGTATGGGCCCCGCCCCTTGGGAGCCTTTTGGGCGCCAATCTTAACCAAGGTGGAATTGTAATTCAATTGGTCACCTAGCAACACTGTGCGGGGGGGGGGGGGGGGGAGGTTTTCTCCGCGTGTTGCAGTTTCATTGGCCACTCAATTTGTTGCATGGCCAGGCCCAACCGCATGGCCTTTGCCCTTAAAAGCCAGTCCATGAAGGCGAGCGGGGTCTCCCTCTCTGTAAGAGGTGCAGCCCTGGCCGGCCAGTTTGATTCTTGATTCTTGACGTGAAATAAAGCTTTGCTTGACCTTCGCTTTGTATCAGTCTCGCTCCTTTAATCACGCATCCATTATTCGGGCATAACATATGGGGGCTCGCCAGGATTAAACGACGAGAACTGAGCCAGCATCAGAATTTCTGGGAAAAGCCTTCAGAGGTAAGAGGTAAGATCTGGGGATTCTTTCTTGTCCTGGCGAGCGTCTGGAGGGGACCAGGATCCCCCGCCAGCAGTAGGCTCTGGGTGAGGGCCGCTGGGTCTAGTTCTCTTCTGTGGCTTGTCCTGGCAAGCATCTATAGCTCATCCCAGAGAGCGTCTGTAGGGGGCTGCGATCCCCTGCCAGTGGCAGGTTCTGGGTGAGGGCCGCTGGGTCTGGTTCTGTCTATCTGGTTGCGGAGCTCCGGGTATAGCCCACCGGGGTGAAGCTGGACTCTATCTGCTCCCTAGGGCTGGAGAGGATGCGGGGACGCCACTTCTCTCCTCTGGTAGATCGCCAGGGGGTTCAAGTCCCCCTAGATGGTCGGGGGGTTCGAGTCCCCCTAGGCGGTCACTGTCAGGGGGTTCGAGTCCCCCTAGAGAGTTGGGGGGTTCAAGTCCCCCTAGGTGGTCACCTCTGGTTCTGAACCGTTGGGCCTATGGTTGTCTTTGTTTTGTCTTTTTGTTGTCTGTTCTGTCGTTCATTCTGTTTGCAGGGGACGGAGAAAATTCCCACCAGCAGCAAGATCTGGGTGAAGACCGCTGGGCCTGTGGTTGTATTTGTCCTGTCTTTTGTTGTCTGCTGTGCTGTGCTGTTGTGTTTGAAGGAATGGGGCAAGCAGAGAGTAATGGGACTCTGACTTTCATCTCTCCGTTCCTCCTAATAGATGTGGGACTTCCCCCTCACTCATTTCGTGTGTTAAGGCCTATAACTGGAGCCAACTGGGGTTAGTCTAACTCAAGACAGACTTTAAGGAATATTACCAAACAGCTGCTGAAACAAACTTTGTTTTGGGGACATTCCTTGCCTTCTCTGGCCAGACGTGGACTGCCTAGCCCCTCCTCCTTGCTGGTGGGAAAGCATGGCATGGGCTCCTCTCTTGGAGCTTATGAGCCTTAGAACTGGGAACCCTTTCTCTGCCTTCTGGTGGCACTTTGTTCTGTTCTTCACTGTCGGGAAACAAAAAGAGCGCCCCCTGGACCTAACACCCCCACTCCGGATCTTCCCACCTGGGTCGCAGATAAACATTCGAAACGGAGTGGGCCCAGGTGGAACGTAAATCAGTATTTGAACTAAGTTAAGTTTGTTGGATTAATTAGGATGAACATGTCTTTTGAGTTAACAATAGTAAATGTGAAACTTCAAAATTTTTACTTCAGGTCAAATAAGCTCATGTTATTTGTTAAAATCTGTGTTAAATCTATTAGAAAAGAGATGACTAAACTGATGGTTAATTGTCTGTCTCAAAGTTTTTTTTTTTTTTTTAAAGATTTTATTTATTTGACAGAGAGAGAGAGATCACAAGCAGGCAGAGGGGCAGGCAGAGAGAGAGAGAGGGGAGGAAGCAGGCTCCCTGCGGAGCAGAGAGCCCAATGCGGGGCTCGATCCCAGGACTGTGGGATCATGACCTGAGCCAAAGGTAGAGGATTTAACCCACTGAGCCACCCAGGCATCCCTGTCTCAAAGTTTTAATGGGTAATTGTTAAAGTAGCTTTCAAAATCTTTGCTAACCTGAAACTTTAAACCAAATGGGATAAAATGCTAGAGCGCTGGTTGCTGAGACTAGGTTTATGCTTTTGAAATCTGTTGGTAAACATCTTTTGTGCTTAACTGAATTCTGTTGTAACAGTTCACAATTGGTTTATATTTAGTCTTCAGTAGAGGTTAAGGTATTTCTAAAAGTACAAAATTCTGCTAAGTGTAACTAAGACTGATGGAAATGAGAAAAGCAACTCTGTATCTAAAAAGTAGGAGATATGTAAAACAAATGACCAGATGCCTGATCCTGTTTGAATAAGAAAGAAAGAAAAACAGACCCAGGGCCACTGTCTGAGCTAGATCCATTCCTAAAGAATGGAAGGGGAGACCGGGGGGTGGTGGTGGTCGTGGTAGTGGTGGTGGTGTCCAACCTGTTTGAATCTGAAGAGTGCCTGACTGTGTGAATGTGTCTTTATGACTCCACCGCTTTGGCTACGGAGTCTGAGTGGGCTGCACTCTGAGTCTCGCGGGGTGTCATATGGCATAACGGTCATCTACTCCACGGAGTAGCTTGGTCCGGGGTTTATATGGACAGACCTTAGCTAAGACGCTCCTAAGTTCCCGAGAAGGACGCGAGCAGGACAGCATCTGAAAGATCCCCTTCCCTTTGTCTGCGACATCATTCACGATGGCGGGGGGTGGGGGGCGGACCCAGAAAACTCTTAAGACTGCATGCTCAAAAATAAAAAAAGAGAAAAGACACTGGTATAGAAAAGCTGGTTTTCTCTCTGTTTAAAAGGACAAAGTTTTCTTAGGTTAATTGAAATGTAAATGTTTTCCCTTTGCCTGCCCAGAGTTGTAAATGAGATCTCTTTGACTCATACTGTTTTTTTCTTGATATGCTAAGTTACCCAGGGAGTACTGCTAAACCAATGATAAACCTTGGGTTACATTTTGTAACTACTCTAGAGGTCCTATACATTTCCTAGAGTTTAATGTTTTGATGAGGGTCATCACTTGATATTTAACCATATCTATTCTGAGTTTTTGTCATTTGTAATTGTTTTAATTCTCTTGTAAGATGAATTCCACCTTAAAGGAAATTCATATGGGAAGACTTTCAGGACAAATACAGGTTTTTGATATGTTAAAATCCTGGGAACTGAAATGGGTAAAAATTTACAGAAGTAAGGGCTACATTTGGACTAAACCAGAATTAGTAACATGGGACTAGATGAACTGAAAGGTTGTAATGTTGTGTCTCTTAATGTTTTAAACATTACTGGTTCTGTAATGTTTACTCCTCTAGACTAGGGAAACTTTTTCTTAAGTTATCTATAACTTACAGAGATGTAAAAGTACTCATTTGTAAATGAATCAAGGCATTCAACTTTTCTCTATCTGAACCCTCTGAAACCACAAGGGCTCAATAAGTATTCTTTCTTCCTTGGCAATCCGTCATCTGCATAAGTTCAATAAGAATCTGTTCTTGTAACAGGACACCATTGGAAACTGGTTATTTTACCAAGGCTTTGACTGGAATGTCATATTTGAAAAGACTCCAATATGACCAGACAGTTTAAAGGAACTAAGGTTGACTTTGTAAAACCTGGAGCCATAAAGCCCTTTGGAACTGTTGGCCTGATACCTTGCTTACAGAGTTCCCAGCAGCCTCACCAGGTGAGTAAAGAATGTCACTCCCTGGCAGGATACTTTGGGAACCTCAGGGAGAGGAATTCACCCAAATCGACAGGTCTTGCAGGCATGACTGATGACAACTACGAGGCTTGGCTTCTGGCCTAGAGAGGCTACTAAAAGTTCAACCTAGAGATTCCTTGTAAGAAGTTCCAGCAAAGCAGATTCTAAAAGATCTATATAATTATTCATTGTTTTTGCTGAGCTTATGTAAAAAAATTAGGCCAGGTTTGTTAAAACTGGACTTGTTTTTCAAATAAATTAGTCTTGATTTGACTACTTCTGGAAGTGAGGGTTATTCTAGAGAGAAAAAATTATGTTTTAATAACACACCTTTATGGATGTTAAATTCTAGATTTAATTGTTTTTAAATGCTTGTTTACCTAAACTAGACAACTTGAGGTAAACTTCAGACAAGTTGCACAATAGCTCGTTTAGACAATCTTGCTTTTAGTCAGTCAGCCCCAGATATAAGGAGCATTTTGGGAATTACAAACAGCCTTACTGAGTGACCCAGCATTGGCCATCCCAGATGTTAGCAAGCCCTCCCATTTGTATGTGGATAAAGAGGCAGGGGTGGCCAAAGGAGTTGTGACTCAGACTCTGGGGCCTTGGCAAAGGCCAGTAGTCTATCTTAGCAAGAAACTAGATCCAGTAGCAGCTGGGTTCCCCCTTGCCTCCACATAATTGCTGCCACGGCGCTCCTGGTCAAGGATGCAAGTAAACTGACTTTGGATCAAAAATCTCATCTTGACCACCACTCAAGCTATCGAGGGCCTTCTCCGGACTCCACCAGACTGGTGGGACAAACACTGGAGTGACGGGGTATCAGGCCCTCCTCCTTAACAATGACTGATCAGTCTGTACTCTAGTCACTGCAGGCATTACAGTCTGTCTAGCCCACGCAGAGATCCTAACTGCCCACACTGAGACAGAGACAGCTGGAACCACATCCTTACCAACCCGGGGACTTGGTTTAGATGCACTGCCACCAAGTGGAAAACTTTGGAGCCTCGCTGGAAGGGACCCTACATCGTGATCCTGACCACTCCCACTGCTCTCAAGGTCAATGGGATCTCTCCCTGGGTCCACTACACCCACATCCAGCCAGCTGACCCACTCGCCATTCTCAAGGACTTTGTTCCAGAATGAAAGAGCCAGCCAGACAAGGACAATCCCTAAAGCTGAGACTGCGTCGCTCTCACGTACCCCACTAATGTTACTTATACTATGCCCTCTTCTTACACCAGTGCGGGGAGTAAAAAGTAACCCTCATTATCCTCCTTCTCCTCCTTACCTGCGGGCCCTACATTATCAATAGATTAGTATCTTTTGTCAAAGACAGAGACCGTACAGTTCAGCTCACGGTACTCAGACAGCAATACCAACCACCGGACCTTGTTGCTGAGACCAGCCTGGACCCATGATTGGGTCCTTCCTTAGGTTCCTCTGAAAGGGGGAAATGTGGAGGCTGAGAAAATTAAGGCCATCCCACCTCAGGTTTAGCCTTAGCATAAGTACAGCCATCTTAGATCTGGCAGCCATCTCAGACCCCTGTGCCCAAGGGCTGAACTTTCCCCTACTTTACTTTAGTTCTAAGGAACCCCACCCTGCTTTAGTAACAGGAACCCATAAATACCCCTGCCTTAACTAAGCTCGGGGTCCAAGTCCCTACTCCGCTGTGTCGGGTATACTTGGGCCCAAGCTTAAGCTTGTTAAATAAACCCTCGTGTGATTGCATCAGTGTTGGCTCCTTGGTGGTCTCTTGGACACGAAAACTCGGGTACAACAATTATCCTTTAAAAATGAACTTTCCCACCTCCTCTACTTATTATCAACTATACTCATCAGTTTATATTTTATGTGTGAGAAAGTGTGTTTGTGGCTTATAATATGGTTTCTTTGTATATGTAGTATATAAACTGTGTATATGACATGTATACTGTAATTCATACTGATGTTCAAATTGTTCCCAACTTGCTCTGTGGCAGCCTTTTCAGAGTGGTTCCTGTGACCTTTGATTTTTTTCCCCATCATTTTTTTTTTTTTTGAGGGTATTTTTACTTTCTAGCTTTATCAGATGTTCCAGGCTAATGTTGTACTTTTTCTATCCCTCCCTGGCAGCAACCATTTATTGAAATCATCTTGATGCCTTTTAGTGGGAAATGATGATTAGAAACCAAGATCTTGGAACCAGTTATGCCCATTGCTGTTGGAGTATCACTGTTTCTGTTTTTTGTTTTGTTTTGTTTTGTTTTTGTTTTTGTTTTTTTTTCCAGCACCCAGAGCTGGGAGAAAATAAGCAATTTCAATATGAAGTTGCCTTTGTGTAATTTTAATCATGCAGTCATCATGTTTCTTTTACTTCACATTTGATACCACAGGCTTCTACTTTCCTTTCTGACTTTCTAATTTCCTTTTTCCATATTGCATCTCTGTTTTACCACATTGAGAACCTAGTTCCCAACAACTTCAGCATATGTACTTATTTGCTTAATCCTAAAATACACAGAATAGATTAAGACTTTACTTACCATTCCAAAAACCAAACCTGTTAAGTAGGATTCAAGATTTCTTTGGAATTTTTTATTTCTTTTTCTCCCCCCCCCCCCAGGCCAAGGGTATATATTAAAAATAATCAGAAGTTTTCTTCAGAGTGGTTATATTAATCATTTAAAGTATAATTTGATCCACTGTTTCTGTTTGTATTCAATATTAGCTTTCTTTTTCTCCATGTTTATTGACTTATTTTTTGCATACCTTGCGTCTCATCTCTCTAGCTTTTTTTTTTTTTAAAGATTTTAATTTATTTTGAAACACAGAGAGAGATCACAAGGAGGCAGAGAGGCAGGCAGAGAGAGAGGGGGAAGCATGCTCCCTGCTGAACAGAGAGCCTGAAGTGGGGCTCAATTCCAGGACCTTGAGACCATGACCTGAGCCAAAGGTAGGGGCTTTAACCCACTACATTATGAATTACATGGAACTATGCTAGTGGGACCTCCATAAATGTTATTTTTTTTCCTCCTGCAGGTTTAATTCTTTTTTTTCCATCTTGCACCCTATTAAATCCCTGGGTGTTTCTCACTATATGTTGAAGAAAAATTAGCCTTCTGAGCTAGTATTTAGAGCCTATAAAATTAAACTGCACTGAATCTTTCCAAATATTTTATCTCAACCATAGTACATAAAGCAGCCATTTCATTGAGTCTACTAGCTGTCTTAGGAAGTACTGTCTCCCTTATTGTTACTATGCTTTTACTCCTGATCCCCCTCTGCAGAATTCTGGTTTTGTCCTAAATCTTACAGTTACAAAGCATGCAACCTTGGATGGGTACATATACTCTCTGAGCCTGTAATGCAGGCATAATAATTTCTACCCTAAGGGATGTAGTGAGAAGCAGATAGATATGACTGCATTGCTGATAATAATCAGTCAGCACAATTAGCTGATTGCTTGACTTGGTAAAACATACTTAGATCCCTCACAATTTACCATTTAAAGTTTTAAATGGTGATGGTATGGGGGTGGTATTTCCTTTGTATTTGTTGTTCCACCATTTTATTTATTTATTTTTTTTTAAAGATTTTATTTATTTATTTGACAGAGAGAAATCACAAGTAAGCAGAGAGGCAGGCAGAGAGAGAGAGGAGGAAGCAGGCTCCCCACTGAGCAGAAAGCCCGATGTGGGGCTCGAACCCAGGACTTGGGATCATGACCTGAGCCGAAGGCAGCGGCTTAACCCACTGAGCCACCCAGGCGCCCCTGTTCCACCATTTTAATCTTTCTTCCTGTGCAGGTTGATGCTATATTAAAGTTCTTTTAAATATTTTCATGTAAACTTTTAAATATGTAAATTATGATCAGATATCTTTGATCATAATAACTAAAAGAAAAACAAAGTGAGGAAATACTATCAAAATTTTATTTTCTTAGATTTCCTTTTCTTTGGGGTCTTCATTATATATTCTCCATGAATAGTAAGACTTTTTAGTCAGCTTGGCTTTGATAGGATCTCTTGCTAGGATAGGATAAGCTTAGTCATTCTTCAAAGTGGCTATTCATCTCAATGTCAAAATATTTGGACTTTTTAAAAGAATATCTAAACAGGGGCGCCTGGGTGGCTCAGTGGGTTAAGCCTCTGCCTTCGGCCCGGGTCATGGTCTCAGGGTCCTGGGATCGAGTCTCAGGGTCCTGGGATCGAGCCCCGCATCGGGCTCTCTGCTTGGCAGGGAGCCTGCTTCTCCCTCTCTCTCTGCCTGCCTCTCTGCCTACTTGTGATCTCTCTGTGTCAAATAAATAAATAAAATCTTAAAAAAAAAGAATATCTAAACTAAAGTATAGTAATTGATGCAGGTAGAAATATATTATCTATATTCTTAGAATAGTATCAGTTCCATGTGTTGGTTTAACAGGTTATAGAATGAAAAGTTGCATATCCTACTATTTTAAAACTGTACTCATTGATATTTTTCTTAGTATTATAATATTGATCTTGGTTTTTAAAGCTAGAATTCTTGAAGAACCAGTAGAAATTTCAAGAGTTATTTTAAATAAAGTTAGATCTGATAAGTGTGGAGTGGAGTCTATGAGTCTTTTCACATTTAATATTTCTGTGAAACCCCAAATTTAGCAGGAATGCTAAAAATATAATTTCTGTATAATAATTAACTTGGTTATTACAGCACACAGTGCATAGAGAAAATCCTGGGTTTATATTTTACCTGGCCAGCAATTTGGACAGCCTATTTACTGATCCCAAAAGGACCAGACGATAAGAGCTTTCATTTTCATTATTTTATTGTTGAAATGGATCAGTACCCATCCTTACATAAAAAGAATAACTACTTTCCTAAACTTACAGCAGTATCATGGCATAAATACTGGATTTGGACATTAGGTTTAGTTTTGTGCCTGTGTGAATTTAAGATAGTTCTTTAAAATCTCTAGGCCTCTGTTTCCACATTATTAAAATGACAGGGCTAGACTGTGTTATCAGGAAGGCCTTTGTAATCATCAAATTCTTCATTTTCTGGCTAGTCCCTGGCTTACATGGAAAAGGAGATCTGAGAAAGTAGGAAATTTGCCCAAATTTATGGCTAATTAAGAGGCGAAGTCAGACTAGAATCCTTAGTTTTCTGCCTTTTAATACCTCCAGTGAAGGCAGATTGATTTTCATAAGCAAAGGCATAAAAATATTTAAATTGATTATTTTTTTAATGTAATTTAAAGCTTTATATATGTTTCTCTTGCTACTATTTCAGTTCTAAAATTCCTTTTTATATCAATCACTTGACAGAACTTTTTACTTAAAATAATTGTGCTTTTGATGTAATGGTTTCTTGAAGTAAGCTAACTAGTTTGTAGAGAAAATATTAGTTCTTGTAACTGAAAATGATACATTTCAGTGTTTATACTATTATTGCCCCATCCCTACCCCTAAAAAAGTTGCTTCAGAAACACAGAAAACACTTATTCTGACTTTGTGATTTCTCTCAGGGAATGTAGGTAGTAGGTAGTAGTTCCTTCTCCTATGGTCCTCTGTACAATTCTTTTTGTTACACATGTGAATGAAATATATGATAATTGTCTTTCTCTGCTTGACTTATTTCACTTAGGATATTACCCTCTGTTCCATCCATGTCAATGCAAATGAGAGGTATTCATCTTTGCTGATGGCTGAGTAATATTCCATTGTATAGGTGAACCACATCTTCTTTATCCATTATCTGTTGAAAGACATCTCAGGTTCTTCCATACTTTGGCTATTGTGGACGTTGCTGCTATGAACATTGGGGGGCAGGTGCCTCTTCCTTTCACTACATCTGTATCTTTGGGGTAAGTACCCAGTAGTGCAATTGCAGGGTTGTAGAGTAGCTCTATTTATAACATCTTGAGGAACCTCCGTATTGTTTTTCAGAATGGCTGTACCAGCTTGCATTCCCACAACAGTGTAAGAGGGTTCCCCCATCTCCACATCCTTGCCAGCATTTATTGTTGCCTGTCTTGTTAATTTTTGCCATTCTAACTGGTGGAAGGTAGTATCTCATTGTGGTTTTGATTTGTATTTCCCTGGTGGCTAATGATGATGAACATTTTTTCATGTGTCTGTTAGCCATTTGTATGTCTTCTTTGGAGAAGTGTCTGTTCATGTCCTCTGCCCATTTCTTGACTGGATTATTTGTTTTCTGGGTGTTGAATTTGATAAGTTCTTTACAGATCTTGGATACCAGCCCTGTATGTGATTTGAAAATATATTCTCTCATTCCGTGGGTTGCCTCTTAGTTTTATTGACTGTTTCCTTAGCTGTGCAGGAGATTTTTATCTTAATGAAGTTTCAGTAGTTCATTTTTGCTTTTATTTTCCTTGCCTTTAGAGATGTGTCTTGAAAGAAGTTACTGAGGTCAATGTTGAAGAGGTTACTGCCCATGTTCTTCTCTAAGGTTTTGATAGATTTCTCCCTCACATTTAAGTCTTTCATCCATTTTTTTTCCTTCTTCTTTCATCCATTTTGAGTTTATCTGTGAGTATGGTGTAAGAGAATGGTCCAGTTTCATTCTTCTGAAGGTGGCTGTCCAATTTCCCCAGCACCATTTATTGAAGAGACTGTCTTTTTTCCATTGGGTATTCTTTCCCGCTTTGTCAGAGATTAGTTGACGATAGAGTTGAGATCCATTTATCTATGTGTCTGTTTTTGTGCCAATACCATGCTGTTTTGATGTTTGCAACTTTGAAATATAGCTTAAAGTCAGGCATTGTGATGCTCCCAGCTTTGGTTTTCTTTTTCAATCTTCCCCTCATGATTCAGGGTCATTTCTGGTTCCATACAAATTTTAAGATTATTTGTTCCAGCTCTGTGGAAAATGTCAACAGCTCTGTGAAAAATGTCAATGTATTTTGATAGGGATTTCTTTGAATGTGTAGATTGCTCTGGGCAGCATAGACATTTTAACAATGGTTATTCTTCCAATCCATGAGAATGGAATGTTTTTCCATCTCTTTGTGTCTTCCTCAATTTCTTTCATCAATGTTCTGTAGTTTTTAGAGTACAGATCCTTTAACTCTTTGGTTAGGTTTATTCCTAGGTATCTTATGGTTTTTGGTGCCATTGTAAATGGGATCATAAATGTAAATGGGATTGGTGCTAATGTACTTGGGATCAAGTCCTTAATTTCTCTTTCTTCAGTCACATTGTTAGTGTATAGAAATTCAGCTGATTTCTGTGAATTGATTTTGTATCCTGCCACATTGCTGAATTGCTGTATGAGTTTTAGTAAGTTGTGGGTGGAGTCTTTTGGGTTTTCCAAATTAAGTATCATGTCATCTGCAAAGAGAGAGGGTTTGACTTCTTCTTTGTCAATTTTAATGCCTATTATTATTATTATTATTATTGGTGGTGGTTGTCTGATTGCTGAGGCTAGGACTTCTAGTACTATGTTGAACTATAATGCTGAGAGTGGGCATCCCTGTTGTGTTGCTGACCTTAAGGGAAAAGCTCTCAGTTTTTCCCCATTGAGAATAATATTCACTGTGGGCTTTTCATAGATGGCTTTTATGGTATTGAGGTATGTTCCCTCTATCCCTATACTATGAAGAGTTTTAATCAAGAAAGGATGTCGTATTTTGTTGAATGCTTTTTCTGCATCAATTTAGAGGATCATATGTTTCTTGTTTTTTCTTTTGTTAATGTGCTTTATCATGTTGATTGGCTTCTGAATGTTGAATCACCCTTGCATCCCAGGAATAAATCCCACTTGGTCATGGTAGAAAATCATTTTAATGTACTGTTGGGTCCTATTGGCTAGGATCTTGTTGAGTATTTTGGTCTGTAATTCTCCTTTTTGATGGGGTCTTAACATCTAGATCCTTAGATTGGGATCTAGGTAATGCTGGCCTCATAGAACGAGTTTGGAGGTTTTCCTTCTATTTCTATGTTTGAAATACCTTCAGTAGAATAGTTATTATTTCTTCTTTAAATGTTTGGTAGAATTCTTTAAATTGTTTGGTAGAATAGGTAATATTTCTTCTTTAAATGTTTGAGAAGCCATCTGGCCCTGGATTCTTGCTTTTTTGGGAGGTTTTGTTTTATTTTAATGAAGTTCTAGTAGTTCATTTTGTTTCAGTTTTGTTACTGGTTATTGGTCTATTCAGGTTGTTTATTTCTTTGTGTTTCAGTCTTGGTAGTTTATAAGCTTCCAGGAAGGCATCCATTTCTTCCAGGTTGCTTAATTTGTTGGCATATAATTATTGGTAATAATTTCGGTAATTGTTTCTATTTCTTTGGTATTAGTTATGATCTCTTCCCTTTCGTTCATAATTTTATTAATTCAGGTCTTTCCCCTTTTCTTTTGGATAAGTCTGGCCAGAAGTTTATTGATCTTATTAATTCTTTCAAAGAACCAACTTCTAGTTTCATTGATCTGTTCTACTGTTTCACTGGTTTGCATTTCATTGATCTTTGCTTTAATTTTTATTATTTCTCTTCTCCTGCTTGGTTGAGGCTTTATTTGCTTTCTTCTCCAGGTCCTTTAGGTGTAAGGTTAATGTGCACATTTGGGATATTTCTACATTTTTGAGAGTGGCTTGGATGGGTAGGTATTACCCCCTTAGGACCGCCCTTGCAGGACCCCACAGTTTCTGGACCAATGTGTTTTGATTCTCATTAGTTTCAAAGAATTGTTTAAGTTCTTCTTTAATATCTTGATTGACCCAATTCTTTAGCAGGATGCTCTTTAACTTCCAAGTGTTTGAATTCCTCCCAATTTTTTTCTTGTAATTGAGTTCCGGTTTCAAAGTGTTGTGGTCTGATAACATGCAGGGAATAATCTCAATCTATTGGTATCCATTGAGAACTGATTTGTGACCTCGTATGTGGTCTATTCTGGAGAAATTTCCATGTGTGTGCTCAAGAAGAATGAGTATTCTGTTGTTTTAGGAATGTTTAGGAATGTTCTGTATATATCTACAAAATTCACCTGGTCCAATGTGTCACTCAAAACTCTTGTTTCTCTGTTGATCTTCTGCTTAGATGATCTTTCCATTGCTGAGAATGGAGTGTTGAGCTCTTCCACTATTAATGTATTATTATCAATATATTTCTTTATTTTGGTTATTAACTGGCTTATATAATTGGCTGTTCCCACATTGGGGGCTTATGTATTTACAATTGTTAGATCTTCTCGTTGGATAGACCATTTGAGTATGGTATAGTGTCCCTCTATGACTCTTATTATGGTCTTTGGTTTAAAATCTAACTTGTCTGATAGAAGGATTGCTACCCCAGCATTCTTTTGAAGTCCATTAGTGCAGTAGATGGTTCTCTAGTTCCTCGCTTTCAATCTGAAGCTGTCTTTAGGTTCAAAACGAGTCTCTTGAAGACAGCATATGGATGGGTCTTTTTTTTTTTTTAATCCGATCTGCAATCCTGTTTCTTTTGATGGGAGCTAGCTCATGTGCATTTAGAGCAACTATCGAAAGATATGAATTTAGTGCCATTGTATTGTCTTCAAAGTCCCTGTTTCTATAGATTTTTCTGTTTCTTTCTGGTCTATGTGACTCTTGGGGTCTTTCTTCACTTACAGAATCCCTGTTGATATTTCTTGCAGGCCTGGCTTAGTGGTCACATATTCTTTCTGTTTATCCTTGTCCTGAAAGTTGTTTATCTTTCCATCCATTGTGAATGACAGCCTTGCTGGATAAAGTATTTTTGGCTGCATGTTCTTTTCATTTAGTATGCTGAGTATGTCTTGCCAGCCCTTTCTGGTTTGCCAGGTTTCTGTGGATAGGTCTAATGTTATTCTGATATTCCTTCCTCCATTTTTAAGTTTCAGGATTTTTTCCTTGATTGTAACACTTGCAAGCTTCACTATTATATGTCGGGGTGTTGATCTGTTTTTATTGATGTTGAGAGTGGTCCTCGCTGCCTCTTGGACTCAAATGCTTCTTTCCTTCCCCAGATTAGGGAAGTTCTCAGCTATGATTTGCTCAAATATATCTTCTAGCCCTTTATGTCTCTCCAGCCCCTCAAGGATTCCAATAATTCTGACATTGGAAAGTTTCATGGCATCCTTAATTTTTGCAAATCCTTTTCTCATGTGTTACTAGAAGCCTATCTTTGTTTTCCTCCACTTCCTCTTTTCCATCATCTTGTCTTCTAGATCACTAATTTGTTCTTCTGCCTCACTTAACCTGGCTGCTAGAGTATCCAGTTTAGACTGCATTTCATTCATAGCATTTTAAAGTTCAGCCTGATTAGATCTCATTTCTGCCCTTAGAGATTCTATATTGTCATTTGTGCTTCTTTCAAGCCATGATGTTGACTTCATGATTATTCTCTTAAATTCTTTCTCTGACATTTTGTTTATATCCATATCCATTAGTTTGTGGCAGATGACATTGTCTCTTTTTCTTTTTTTTGCTGAGAGTTCCTCCTCCTAGTCATTCTATCTAGGGGTTGTTGAGTGAATGGGCAGAGTCCAAAATATCAACCATGACTCAAGCAAGATGTACTCTAGGAATGTCTGGAGTAGTTGGAAGCTACTACCACCCCCCCCCCCCCAAAAAAAAAGCCAAAATGAAACACAAGAATAAAATGTATAAAATTAACAAATTAAAAAAAATTTAAAAAGGGGTGATGGGGGGTCTGTAATCTCCGTGTGGACAAAGTAGGTTGTTTCAGTTGTTCCTGGGTGTATTTCAGTGTTTGTTAGAGAACACTACTCAAAATTACAGGGAAAGTAAAAATTGTGTATATATATACAGGGAATGGGCCCTGTGGAAACCATTTTTTGAGCTTTTGTTCTCTGGTGGCTTTCTCTGCCTCTTCTGAGGGTCAGAGCAAAAATGACTGCAGCCAAGCCTCTGGCCCAGAGCAGAGAAATCACAGTCTGCTCTCTTCACTAAATCCTCCAGGACAAAGTCTATTTCTGTATGTTCCCCTGTGTGTGCACCCACAGTGACTCTCTCAGAGGTCATCCCAGGGGCCTGGGCCTGTCCCTGCCCTTTGTGCATCTAAATCTGTGAGTGGCCATGACCTTGTGTGCGCACCTGCAGCTCCTGGTACCTGCCTGGGTGCTGCTGCTCCAAAGCCCTTTCCTGCCCGCTACCGCTCTGCAGGATTTTGCCTGATCACGGGCACAAGTTCTAGATTTTTTCAGGCTACCCAAGAGAAAGAGATTCTTTAATGGCCAGGCTTGTAGTTTATGGTGAAGTGAGCTGAGAGACACTGCATGGGCTCGCTGACCATAATCAGATTCCTGGCTCCACCACTCAGGCACTCTGCCAGTCCAGGAAGCCCCTTTGGCTCTGTGGCTCCCCATATCCTGAGACCACAGTGTTCTACCTAGAATTCTACTTTTTGTTTCCAGAGCCCCTTCCAGAGAGGGTGTTTCTTCCTAGAGCAGATTTCTAAGGGTTACACACTCCCGTGTTACATCACTTTCCAGGCACCAGGTTATGGAGGCTCCCTTCCCCTTCTGTTTATCTTCCAATAGCTCCCCGCAGATTCATGACTTCACTCTTCCTACTTTACAATAAGCAGTGCTTTTTTGTTTGTAGAGATCCAGATACATATTCTTACATCTCAGGCTGATTTCGTGGGTTCAGAATGATTTGGTAGATATCCAGCTAAATTCAGGGGACCAGTTGAAATGGGGTCCCCTACTTCTCTGCCATCTTGCCTCTTCTCTCCCAGTCTAGTACCTTTAAAAATGACCAAAGTGACACCTGGCTTCCTCGGTTAGTAGGGCATGTGGCTATTGATGTTAGGGTCATGAGTTTGAGGCCCACATCAGGCATAGAGTTTACTTAAGAAACAAAACAGAAAACAAAGTATTTACAAATGACTAAAGTCCATTAGGCTCTAACAATTGAGCTGGTTGGTGGTGGCCTGGATTCTCTCACCTGTTCCTTCAGGCACTGTGCCCTGAGCACCCAGATGGTGCCAGTGCTTATCAGCCAACCAAGTTCTCCCTCTAGGGGCTTAGGGTCTAGAGGGGAAGATGGACAAATATGAAACAAAAACATGAATGGAAAGATCAATTGCTCCATAGGAAAAGAGCAAGGGACTACAACTGGGTCCTGAGCTCCACCAGGTGAGGGGTATGACAAGGCTGTGCTGCGGTGGCATTGAGAATTCCTGCAGCAGGAAAAGAAGGAGACATCCCTGCACAAATCTGAGTATACTTAGCCAGGCAGAGGGCATCATGGTGCAGAGGATCGGAGCCAGAATTTGCGATTCCTGGAGTGGAGGTTATAAAGGAGGCCAGGATGGCTGGAGGAAGCCGAAGAGGGGAGCAGAGAGGAAGGGGAGGAGGGGCAGGGCCTGGGCAGGTGGACAGTATCATTACCCTGCTCCTAGTGCTCTGTGACCACATTACCCTACACTCAGTGGCTTAACCCACAAACACTGTCTCTCAGTCTCAGAGGATCAGGAATGCAACAGTGCTTTGCTAGGGGTTCCTGCCAGATCTTCTCTGTATATTGGGGCTGCTGACAACACCAAGGCAGGACCTGCTTCACTGAGAACCTGAGCTCACTTAGGGGTGTTGGCAGGATTCAGTCCACTTCAAAAGGCCTGAGTTCTTCTGTCTGTTGTTGGCCCTCATTTTTGGTCCATGTGCACATGTCTGTGTCATGGTTCAACATAGAGGCTTATACTTCAGTGTGAGGATCTGAGAGAGAATGTGGGTCAGAGTCAGCATGGGGCTGGGCAATGAGCTTTTATAACTAAATCTCAGAAGGGGCTTCTGCATCATTTTTCTGTGTTCTGTGGAATGGAAGGAATCCACACCACACTCCGGGGGATCGGTTACTTAAAGATGTGTAAATAGGATATGGGATTTTAGGGAACCACTGAGAGGAGAAGGTGAAGACCCTTGAAGGGTTAGTACCTTGCCCAGAATCACAGCCTGGTAAGAAAGCTGAATCAGGAATGTCCTCAAAGTTGGGGCCCCAGTTGCACCTAGCCATTCACTGGGGGGCTCTGGAAAAGGTTGTCTTGAAGGAAGTGGCTACAGACAGGGAAATGGTATGGGGGTGAGGGTGAGCATTGATATCCTAAACAGGAGGCATTCCAGCAAGTTCTGGTCTGAGGAGGAGCCCAGGTCATGGCAACCCACTGACTGGACCCCTATCCACATCATATCCATTGGAAAGGAGGTAATAGCTCTCAGCACAGGACATGCAGTCTCTAGGGCTAAGGGTGGATTCTGACCTTCAAGGGCCAAGGCTCCAATCCCTTCCTTAGGGTTTGCTTTGAAAATTGGAAAGCCTAAGATCTTGAGAAGCCATTGCCCATCCCTTTGTAGATGGGGCTGTCCTCTTCTGGGCCCCCAGAATGTGAGCAGTGGTGTACACACGTGTGCACACATGAAAGTGCACTTGCTCACATGCACACACACACATACACACCTGCAGGGATTGTGGGGTGGGATCTGAGCATGATATATGTTGTCAGAAATCACAGGATTGATACCGTTCATGCAGGGAGGTGCCATCAATACTCAACTCACAATCTGACTTGAGATGCTAACCTGTTCAGACATCACCTACTTCATTGCCTTGTATGGATGCCAAGAACCTATTATCTTTTTCCTTAAAGATTTATTGATTGACTGGTTGTTTGGCTGACTTGATAGAGAGGCAGGGGGAGAGTGGGGAGAAGCAGAGGGAGAGACTGAATCCTCAAACAGACTTTGCCCTAAGTACACAGCCCTATGAGGAGCTCAGTCTCAGGAGACTGAGATCATGACCTGAGCCAAAACCAAGAGTCTTACAATTAAC
This sequence comes from Lutra lutra, assembly GCF_902655055.1. Classification (NCBI taxonomy): domain Eukaryota; kingdom Metazoa; phylum Chordata; class Mammalia; order Carnivora; family Mustelidae; genus Lutra; species Lutra lutra. The sequence continues at coordinate 117,146,740 of NC_062280.1, read as the reverse complement.
CTAACAAACCACTGAGTCTCCTTATTTGTTTTACGACTGTGGGCCATCTTGTCCCACCTCTTGTCATAAGTCCCTGGGATTGGGGGTTTGGTCTGCACTTCTACTCCCACCCCTCCTGGTGGCTACACCCACTGACTCCTATCTTCTCTGTTTCACCTCAGGGGAAAAATGGCTCAATCAGGAAGAGGAATGAGACCTGCGTCCTGTGGACCAACTGGGCCAACCTGCTAGAGAAGCAAATAGAGTTCCTGTTGCTCGCCTTCCTAGGAAGAGATCTAAGCTATGTCTACATGTTCCTGGGAACATATAGAGCCTTTGCCACCACCCAAGCAGAAGGTTGCAAGGTAAGCACCCTGCTGCTAACTGCCCAGTAGAATTTAGCCACCACCTGGTTGTGAGTCTTGGGAATGTCCCCAAACTTCCTGAGCCTCAGTTTTCTCTTCTGACTGGGGCAGAGTTATTATAGGGACTCAGTGGGGGAAGAGTAGGGAAAGTACAACTGGGTGCCTGGTCCTGTGGAAAGGCCTGCTAGGGGGGTTGTGGTCATGCTCATTTATCATTGTCCTGCTTCTCATGATGAAGCCTCTGCCTTATCCCTCACTATCCCTATAAACTTGAGCTGGGCTATTTTGCCATTCAAGGGGGGGATCTGGGGTTTGTGTCCTGGGTGTCCCCATTGTTGAGCAGGGTTCTGTGATGGGCTGGTTGGGGCCCTATCATTCATCAGGCATTCAGGAAACCCCACTCAGCAAGGTGCATCTCTAGGAGCTGACTGTGAACCCTGCACAGAGCAGACAGCACCCCAGGGTTCCAGATTAGTCAGCGGTCAGACAGTGACACTGGACATGATGAGAGGTAGCATCCACAGGACATTTCATGTGATGCCCCCTGACCCCCTCTAGATATAGGTGCATTCTCTCCACTATGATGAGGTCAGCGGAGCCCAGGAGCTGCGGAAAATGTGAGCTTTGGCTGATACAGGAGGGCCTTCCCTCTCCACCAGGACAGCGAGGGGACTATGAATTGGAGGGACTCTTGGACCCTCAAGCCACACATCTGTGATTCCTGTTTTAGGGTAAAGGTCTGAGAATTTCTTCTGGAAAAAGGCAAATGTCCCAGGGTGGCTGTGGGTGGGGTGTGGGCACTGTGGGAGTGCAGAGGGAGCTGGAGGACAGCTTTAGCCCCTAAGAGAGTCATTCCCCACCCCCACACCCTCCCAGCCCCATCTCTATCCCAATCCCAGGACCCAGAACAGATGCTGTGGGAACCATTACACTCAGCAATCTGTTGGAACCTGGACACTGGGTGCTCAGAGGGTGCTCAGGAGACCCAAGAGCAGACCTCCCACATCCTGTGGGAGATTAATGTCCATGGAAGGAGACACACTCATGATACCTAGTGAATGAGACAACGCATAGACAGAGGATGTAAAGTTTAAGGCCTGGCTAGAGATAGAGTTCCTTTGTTCCCTCCTTGGTTGATCTTCACAGAGCAGTGGGGTGTGCAGTGAGGACAATGAACAGGCCAGACACCAGCCCTTCCTGGACATGTGCAGTTTAATTTAAGTGGCAAGTGGGCAAGGAGACAGAGGAGTGTTTCCAGCTCCTCAGAGGACAGAAATGGTCCCACCATTGATCAAGGGATCCCACTCATAGAGGCTTTTTGCCAGCCTGTTGTCTGTGACCAGGCCTGTGTTAGGCGACTGCCAGATCACAGGTGGACAAGGAGTAGGACTGGTCTCTGATACTCAGGAGCTGAAGGTCTAGGGCACCATGTAACCACAGGGGTTTCCTAGGACATTGGTTTGGGAGGGTGCCCTGTCCTCTGATTCCTCTGCCTACCTGTCTGTCCCGAGGGTCATCTATTCCATCTTGAACACATGGCTGGAACAATATTCCCAAGATTTTTTCCAGCCCCTAGAATTTCCCAGCCTGAATATGCTGCTGGCATACATGGGGCTCAATATGCCAGGCTCAGACCTGGAGTGCCATGCCCTGCTTCTGCTCTCACAGCTGTAACACCTTGAGCCCATGGAGCCAGAGGTTGGGGATGAGGAGGACTGGGGGTGACTGATGTGGGCCTGTTGGAGGGGACAGGATGGGCCACACTGAGCAAATCTTCATAGAGTGCAGTTGGGCTGAGAGCAGTGAGTATTCTCAGATTCCTGTTCCCATGGGCTTCAGTCACTGAGACCTCCCAAAGATTGGTTCTTGAGTGGTGGGGAAAGTTTCCTTTATTTAGAAGGCACATGGGACGTCAATCACGCTGATGATACTTTCTCTTCTCGGAGCTACAGTACCAGCTCCACAGCAAAGTCCTGAACTACCTCAGGAACTCGCCCCAGCTCCCACTGCGGCACTGGCTGCAGCTTCAGAGCCAGAGCCTGCCCAACGCATCCCTGTTGCTGGAGATCACCAGTCAGGAAGAGCAGTGATACCACCTGCCATGTCAGGATTAATGCAGGTGGTAGTCACAGCTTTAATTCACTGTCAGAAGCTGGAAGAGCCACCCAAACACTGACAGCCTTGGATCAGGAGCCAGCTCCAGCCCCAGCTATTGGGGTTGCTGAAGGTCTCAAGCCACCACCTGCCTCAGTGGAGCAACCAGCCTCAGGCTCCGAGCAACAGCTTGTGCAGGCTGCAGCCCCAAGGATGGCTTCCCCTCCCCTGTCATTGCACTGTGTGTAATTTTTGTGTTTTTTATACACCTATATAAATGCTTGATATATTTTGTTCTATAAATAAACTGTAAATTGAGTGAAAATTTCATTCTGATCCTTGTAAAGTGTACATCGAAGTGCTGTTAGGTACATTCAGAGTGTTGCACAACCATTTACTTCTAGAACTTTTCCATCACAGAGACACCAGTGCTACTAATCACTCCCTGCTCATTCCCTCACCCCAGTCCCTGCAACTACTGCTCTTCTCTCTGTCTCTGGTACTTTACCTCATCTCGGTTTTTCATGGACCTGGAATTCTACAATATGGCCTTCTGTGTCTGGCTACATAACATAAGAGTGATTCATAATTTTTCCCAAGTTATTATAAAAATAGTATTTTTATAGCAAATGAATATTCTTGATAGAACAAAGATCATGGGAAACCCCCAAATGAACTATGTTCATTATCTGGGATAGGGTTCTCTTTTATAAGGATGCCTCAAAAGGCAAAAACCACAAGAGAAATGCCTGGTCCATGAGATACCTTTAAATTCTTTCATTTTCCTAGATAGACCATGTTGATCTTACTCTAACATGCATATTATAAAAATATTAAAATCTCATATTAAATCTTCTCATTTATTACTAATATATCTGGTACTAAAGTAAACAGTCTTAGGTATTTGCCAGATTATTTAGTAAAATAATGATTTGGGCGCCTGGGTGGCTCAGTGGGTTAAGCCGCTGCCTTCGGCTCAGGTCATGATCTCAGGGTCCTGGGATCGAGTCCCGCATCGGGTTCTCTGCTCGGCAGAGATCCTGCTTCCCTCTTTCTCTCTCTCTCTCTGCTTGCCTCTCCATCTTCTTGTGATCTCTCTCTGTCAAATAAATAAATAAAAAATCTTTAAAAAAAATAAAATAATGATTTAAATGTGAAGAAAAGAAGGCACATTCCTTCTACCAAGAAATAATTACCCATAACACATGGTTCTCTCTTTCATGCCTTTCCCATTGAGTGTAGTGTGTGTGTGTGTGTGTGTGTGTGTGTGTGCATGTGCACATGACAGGGTGGGGCAGGGAAGGTTCCAGGGCTGGCCTCTTGTTGCACCTGATATCCCCACAGTGGAGAGGCACTGTTTCTTCTGTCCCATTGGGCATCCTCATTGGCCACACATCATTTACTCAGCTGTCCCAGCTATTAAACAATTGAGCCATTTATACATATCTGTCTCTCATAATTACACTGAAAAGTGTGTCTGTGCCATAAGTCTTTGTTTCTTTAGGACTGAGTCCTATAAGTACCATTTCAGAACACACTTTAACAACATTTTTGGAGGATTGGCTGCAGGCTACTCTATCTATGCTCTCTTTATTAAGGGGAAACCTTGCTCTGGAAAAAGGAGGGACTCAGAGTCTATAGATGAGACCTGAAATCATGAGAGAACAAGCCAGCAGTGAGACCATCTGGGTACTGGGAATGACCATAGAGCAGGGAAGAGCCTGCCCACATCCTCCTCATGCATCCTCCCCCACAAGCATCTCTGCCCCCATGTCCTGGAAACACCTCACCCAGGCCCTGTCCAGTGACATTCTCCAGCCACTCCAGTCCCTCGTGCTCCATAACTCCATTAAGTCCATAACTCCATAATTCAGATTCTAATTAGAGCCCTGTTTTCAGGCAAGGGGACAGGTGCAGGCCAGGTGACTCCTGTCAGCTTGCTCCCTGTCCTTCCTGGCTAGACCCCATCCTCTCAGGAAGGAACCTCTAAGGATGGCTCAGGTCAGTGAGTTACAGACATGTGTTCACCCAGATGTAATTTTAGTGGCAACAGCAAGAACCGCTTGAACTTACATGATCAAGAGAGCCTTTACAAATCACATTGGCTATTCATGGAAGCTGCAGGATGGACAGAGCCTGAATCAGGGGCTTTGGCACTGGACATAGCTTGTCCACACTCCTCAGACTCCTCTAGCCATGATCCCTTGGCCCTGCCAGCCCCAACCTTGGTATCCTTCAAGTTCAGCTTGTGGGGAGGGGGCAGGGCTTCCTGCTCAAGATACCAGGTGAGGAGAAGGGGGAGACCCCTCTTCTCCCACAAATTCAAGTAAGGGGGCGTCCACTTGGTCTGATGCTGTAAGAGAGGCCATGGTCAGTAACCCCTATCTTTTCTGCCAAAAGATGGAGCTCCCAGGCATGGAAGATAGATCCTCAGAGAGAGGACATTTGGTGCTCTCCCTGCAGGAAGAGAGAGAAACACCAGTGAATGGGACTCTGAGAGAGGAGAGCCCTGAAGCCTAGGGGAAGGGCTGCGGTGGGCTGGGTGTTGCCCTATTGGTCAGGGGCACAGGCTCTGTGTGGGCCTGTAGGGAGTGGCCAGGCTTCATCCTACCAACCCACCAATCAATAACCAAATTGACCTCCAGAAAATACTTTCAACTCCAACCACCAAAAGACTCTGGGATCCTGGCAGCAAAGGAGGTCTAAGATGTTATGTACCAATGATTACAGTGTGGCAAGAGGGGGTCAGGTGTGATGGAGTTGAGAGCAACTCATTTGCCTGCTTTGGAATGAAAAAGTCCCAACACAAGGCACCCCAACATTTGTTCCAAAAACAGGTGACAACTCATGATGTTCCAGACTGCCAGTGTCCACATAGGGTTGTCCAGTCTAGGACACAAGCTCTGACTGACATCCTGTCCCAGGGCTGGCCTGGGTCTGATGGGTGAGCACCAGTGTTGCAGGATCCCAGCTGAGGGCCAGGTCCACCATACCAGAAGGATGAAGTCTTTCTGGAAGGAGAATTGAGTCAGGGGGAGTCAGGCTGGCCAGGCAGAAGGGACAGAAGAAAGTAAAGGCCCAGAGCCCATGGCAGAAGTGGGCTCACAGTGGGCTAATTTAAGTAGGTAAGGCTAAGGATGATTGTCTTTTGAGAACATGAACCATGTCAGTCAATCCCCATAAAAATTCCATGAGGAAGGTAGAAATGCTATCTCTGTTTGACTAATAAGGATACCATGGCTTTAAGAAACTGCCCCTTTCCATGCTCCACAATGAGTTACAGGCAGGATTTGAACCCAGGGCTTGCAACCCTTGTGGGCTTGACCTGACAAGGAGGCTGCATCCAGATGCTTCAGAAAGGACTTCTGGACTCTGAGGTTACACGAACCTTTGTGACTGGTGCCCAGGGAGAAACCTTCTTCAGACAAAGGCTTACTGGTACTGGGAGACCCCTCAGTGCCAAGGCCTGCCATCGTCAGACAACAGACCCAGGCCAAGCCCCAGTTAGAGGTGGCACCACTGCCCCCTGAGTTCAGTGAGGTCTCCAGGCTTGGGGTTGGGTGTGGAGCTTTTCATCTCTCTGAGTTCCAGGTAGGGGCTGTGTGAATGGAGCACAGAATCTAATGGCAGAGAGACAGCAGTTATAGCCCCTACTCAGCCTCTTTGTAGCTGGGTGAGCTCAGGCAGGGCTCTGAAGCTATGGACCCCATCCCTAAATTGGAGAATGTAATGGGTACTGGTAAATGGGATGTAGAAAGAAATGACTCATACAGTTTCTGCCTGCCTGGGAGCACGTGGGGAGCCCAGAGGAAAGGCAGTCATGTTGGTGACCAATTTACCCATGTATCTGTTCTTGTTTTTCCAGTTGTTGATTCTGGCGTCATCGTTAAGAAACAGATGCCAAAGCTAAGGTCAAGGAGATTTCTTCTTAGGCTTTCTTCTCTGAGGTTTATAGTTTTAGCTCTTAAATTTACCTCTTTTAGCTCTTAAATGTAGGTCTGTGACCCATTTGGAGTTCATTTTCTCATCTGAGGAGAAGATCCACTTTTCCTTCAAGTCATTTATAATTTTATGTATCTGAATGTGTAAGAAGGGATGCGGCTTAGTCACTGTAGTACCTTGGGTTGTCACTTGTAGGGAATTGTCAATAGATCCCAAAGTATTTGTAGAATAAATAATCCTTGAAGCAATTGCCTAAGATTGTGAAGGAAGTCCTAAAGGAGGTTAACTTGTGTCTTCTGTGGAGGTGGAGCAGTGTCCTTGTTAAGAGCACACACCATCCTCTGGTGGCCACAGGAGACATTGCTGCAGGAGTGCCGCTGGGCTCCCTGATCTGTCCGCCAAACAAGCCACATCAACCTTGGACATCTTCAAGGATTTCCAGAGAGACTAAAACCAGTTCTGCAAAATTCAATGTTCCAGAGGGTGTCTTCTAGGAAATTTGTGAAAAAACAGTCCTCTTCCCAAGTGCAGTATTTCAAGTAGTAATTTCTGAGCATGTAATTCAAGCACTGAGTTTCGGGACAAAAAATAGAGATAAGGTGGATAGTCCCAAGATATACTGGACATAGGGCGATAAAATTTTGGGTTAACATGTCTAAACCACAGCTCTGTATATCCAATTGCAGAAAACAGTAAATTAAAACAAGCCATATTTATGGATTCCTTTGATTACATTACCACAAAACATTTTAGAAAATTTGAAAACTGTCACTCAGCATATCTGTATCCTTTCTTCTAAATCAGATGTCATCAACCTATATTCCCAGTTAATTTTTCACTTATTAGGAGAACATGGTAAGATTTGGAGAAATGTTAATGGCTCTAAAAAAATACTTGTAGAACTGACAGTTGGATTCATTAAAGCTTAAGGACACAGATTAAATATGTATAGATGAATTCCATCTCTACTTTTTAAAGATTTTATTTATTTATTTGACACAGAGAGATCACAAGTAGGCAGAGAGGCAGGCAGAGAGAGAGGAGGAAGCAGGCTCCTAGCCAAGCAGAGCCTGATTTGGGACTCAATCCCAGGACCCTGAGATCATGACCCGAGCCAAAGGCAGAGGCTTAACTCAGTGAGCCACCCAGGCACCCATTTTATTTTATTTTATTTTTTAAAAAGATTTTATGAGTTTCATATCTATACATGAATAACAAGTTATCATAGAGAGAAATTAAGAAGCCAATTTATAACATATAATCACTCAAAAAGAATAAAATATTTAGCAATGAATTTAGCCAAGAGATGAAAGACCTGTATAGTGAAAACCATAAATAATTAGTGAAAAAAATTGAAAAAGACAGAGATACGTGGAAAGACATCCCATGCTAATGGATCCCAAGAATGAATATAATCAAAGCTCCTCACTGAAGTGACCTATACATTAAAAATTCAATGCCATTTCCAGAAATTGGGCAAATAATCCTAAAATATGAGTAGAAACAGAAAAGTCCTGAATAGCCAAAGCCATATTGAGAAAGAAAAACAAAACTGGAGGCATCATGCTTTCTGATTTCAAACAATATTACAAAGTTGTAGTAATAAAGTTATGTTACTCACATAAAGACAAACATACAGATCAATGGAACAGAATGAAAGCCCATAAAGAAACCTACACAGACGTAGTCAATTAATTTACAACAAAAGAGCCAAGAATATAAAATGGGGAAAGGGCAGAAACTCTAATAATTGGTCTTGGAAACCCTAGGCAACTGCATGCAAAGGAATGCAACTGGATGCCTAGTCAACACCATACACAAAAACTAAGTCAAAATGTATTAAAGACTTAAACAAAAGAGCTAAAACCATAAAACTCCTAGATGAAAAAATTGGGCAGATTAGCTCTTAATGCCTTTTTTTTTTTTAAATAAGCTCCATGAACAAAATGGGGCTTGAACTCAAGACTCTGAGTTCAGGAGTCAGGTGCTCTTCTGACTGAGCCAGCCAGGCATATATTAAAGTTATTGAGCACCTAGGTGTCATAATGTATCTATTCATTTATCCACCATAACACAATTTTTTCAAGAATGTTTTTTTTTTTTAAAGATTTTATTTATTTATTTGACAGAGAGAGATCACAAGCAGGCAGAGAGGCAGGCAGAGAGAGGAGGAAGCAGGCTCCCTGCTGAGCAGAGAGCCCGATGCGGGGCTCGATCCCAGGACCCTGAGATCATGACCTGAGCCGAAGGCAGCGGCTTAACCCACTGAGCCACCCAGGCGCCCCTCAAGAATGTTTCTTAATATCAGTCTGACCCTGGTTTTTGGATTTGACATCAGAAACAAAGGCTACAAAGCGAAAATAAACAAGCGAACTACATCAAACTAAAAAGCTTCTGCACTGCAAAGGAAATCACCAGCCATCAAAGCAATGAAAAAACAATATAATGAATGGGAGAAAATATTTGCAAACTACCTATCTAATGAAGGGTTAGTATCCAAATTATTAAAGAACTCATACAACTCAATAGCACAAAAATAGCCATTACAAAATGGGCAGAGTTCAGAATAGATATTTTCCAAAGAAAATACGCAGATAGCCAACAAATACATGAAGAGATGTTCATCACCACTTATCACCAGAGAAAAGCAAATCAAAGCCCAAAGGGATGTCACCTGACACCTGTCAGAATGGCTAATATCCAAAAGACCAGAAATAAAAAAGGTTAGCAAAAATGTGGAGGAGAGGGAACCCTGTGCTCTGTTGGTGGGATTGTCAGTTTGTGTAGCCACCATGGAAAACAGTACAAAGCTCCCTCAAAAATTCAACATTAGGGGCACCTGGCTAGCTCAGTCAGAAGAGTGTGTGACTCTTGACCTCAGGGTCATGAGGTTAAGCCTCATCTTGGGAGTAGAGATTACCTCAGTTAAAAAAAATCAAATAGAACAACCATATCATGGGGCGCCTGGGTGGCTCAGTGGGTTAAAGCCGCTGCCTTCGGCTCAGGTCATGATCCCAGGGTCCTGGGATCGAGCCCCACATTGGGCTCTCTGCTCAGCAGGGAACCTGCTTCCCTTCCTCTCTCTCTGCCTGCCTCTCTGCCTACTTGTGATCTCTGTCAAATAAATAAATAAAATCTTAAAAAAAAAAAAAGAACAACCATATCATCCAATAATTCCCCTCTGAGGTATTAAAACCAAAGAAAATGAAATTGTTAACTCGTAAAGATATTTTCACACTTGTATTCATTAGCGGGTCATGCTAAGTGAAATAAGTCAGAAAGAGAAAGACAAATGCCACATGAGTTAACATGGAATCTGAAACAAACAAACAAAAAACAGAAGGCAAGGGAAGCAAGGGGAAAAAAATGAACTATTGGGAATTCATCAAGATTAAAAGTTTTTGCATGGCAAAGGAAAAAGAGTCAACAAAACCAAGAGACAACTGACAGAATGGGAGAAGATATTTGCCAAAAAGATAGGCAGACATATCAGGTAAAGGGCTAGTATCCAAAATGTATAAAGAACTTATCAAACTCCATATCCAAAGAACAAATAATCTAATCAAGGAATGGGCAGAAGACAGGAACAGACAAATCTGCAAAGAAGAGATCCAAATGGTCAATAGACACATGAAAAGGGCTCAACATCACTCAGCATCAGGGAAATACAAATCAAAACCTCAATGAGATACCACCTCATGCCAGTCAAAATGACTAAAATTAACAAGTCAGGAAATGATGGGTATTGGCGAGGATGTGGAGAAAGGGGAACCCTCCTATACTGCTGGTGGGAATGCAAGCTGGTGCAACCACTCTGAAAACAGTATGGAGATTCCTCAAAAACGTGAAAACAGAGCTACCCTATGACCCAGCAATTCCACTACTGGGTGTTTACCTAAAGGTACAAATGTAGTGATCCAAAGGGACACTTGCACCTGAATATTTATAGCAACAATGTCCACAATAGCCAAGCTATGGAAAGAGTTTAGATGTCTATCAATAGATGCATGGATAAAAAAGATGTGAAAAATTATTTTTATATATAATATATATTATAATATTATATAAATACCATATTTATATAATAATGTTTTATTATATTAAATAATATATATTTATTATCATATCAAATATAATTTATATAATATTATATAAATATGCAATATAATGCAGCCATCAACCCCCCCTGAAATCTTGCCATTTGCAATAACTTGGATGAAACTGGAGGGTATTATGCTGAGTGAAATAAGTCAATCAGAGAAAGACAATTATCATATGGTCTCATTGATAACGAGGAATTTGAGAAAGAAGACAGAGGATCATAGAGGAAGGGAGGGAAAAATGAAACAAGATGAAACCAGAGAGGGAGACAAACCATAAGAGTCTTAATCTCAGAAAACAAACTGAGGGTTGTTGGAGTGGAGGGGGGCAGGAGGGATGGGGTGGTTGGGTGATGCATATGGGTGAAAGTATGTGTTATGTTGGGTGCTGTGAATTATTGTGTGAGACTGATGAATCACAGACCTGTACCCCTAAAACAAATACTACATTATATGTTAATAAAAAAAAATCTAAGAAAGCAGAGAACACAAAAATAGATCATAGATCTGGAGAATATACACATGCTTGCCAAGGTGAGAGGTAGGAAGTGGACAAAATAGATAAGAAGATAGAAATCAATAAAAAGAGAGAATATCAAGAGGGAAATTGGAGAGTAAATATGACTTTGATATATTCGCTTTTAGCTTCTTCTATTTCAGGTACCTTAGTTAATTCATTATATTACATTCAGTTCTTCTGACCTAATAGGATTCCTCATTTTGACAAGGTAGTGATTTTTGAGATGAGTTGTTTATTTAATATTTCATATCAATTAGGACAGAGTCCTTAGCTTCTTAGCTGTATGAGTTTTTAAATATTTTTATAGCTTTTTAAAGTATAATTATGTAACCCAAGCTTCCATAGATGTGTGTACAATTTCATGACTCTTGATATAGGTACATACCAGTAAAAAATCATTATAATTAATGCACATGTATCCATCACCCCAAAATTATTTTTCCTGCTTGATTTGTAGTTCATGGTTAACTTGATGTGTGACTTTTTGGTCCCTATGGAGTCATTTTTTCCTCAGGGAGAAGGTTTTTCTATAGAATAAAATAATTTCTTGACTTTGTTGCTCTGTATTGAGAGACGTTCATAACAAAGGTTGATCTAAAGATAAATTTTAGAGGCACCTGGGTGGTTCAGTGGGTTGAGTTTCTGACTCTTGATTTTGGCCTAGGTCATGATCTCAGGGTCATGAGACTGAGCCCACCTTCAGGCTCCATGCTGAGCTTTGACCCTACTTGGGATTCTTAACCCTCTCTGAACTTTCAAACCCCCTTCCCCTGCTGCTGTTCATACTCTCTCTATCTCTGCTGTCTCAAAAAAAAAAAAAAAAAAAAAAAAAAAAAAAAAAAAAAAAAAAGAATATCACTAATTAGAAAGTTCCAATGCCTTCCCTGGAGGAGAAGCCATACACTGACAGCTTAAAGGACCTGGTTTATCTGTATTGGGAAAATCCTGAGTAGCATGAGTAGGAATCAGTTGTGAGAGTGATAGGTTAAAGAGACAAAGGAAAGATATTGGTCGGATTGAATTTGTTGAAACCAATATGCTCAGTTAAGATTTGGGATATAAGGACTGTCCTGACCACTTGCACATGGTGTTGATATTCTGGATGCTATATTGGGTCAATAAGGGCTAAATCTTGGGATTTCCTTGGCATATTATTGAGAAAGGCAGGAAGAAGTCAGGAAGCATAAGAATCAGGAATGCTGAAATGGATCTGTGATGTGCAGTCTGCTCAGCCACCCCAATCATGCTTGCTGAGAGACACAGCAATCAACCCACTACTTTCATCAACACACTTAAAAATGCATTGGTACAGGAGGTACCAGTGTCCTTGAGGAACTTTGTGGGAGTTGTCCTACATAGCAGGAGAAGATGGGAGGTGAAGAGTGGCAGGGGCAGAAGCCTCAACCAGCCGAAACAAGGCTTATGTAGTCACCCAGTAAGCCACAGGGACAGAATGGTAACCGGAGGATGTGACTGTCAGGGATGTGAGTTGTTGGATAGTTGATCAGGTCTGTTCAGATTGAAATTACTGTGCAATGTAGCAGAAAAAATAAATATCTAGATATAGTAGTTACTACAGAGAGGAGTCATGGTCTCTTCTCCAGCCATGAGTCCTAATCCAGTGTGGGCTTCTGAGCCCTTAGACTGAGGGAAAGACTGGAGCTCTTTGAGGAATGACCTTACAACCTTCTGTATGTGTGCCATGCATCTTATCCCTCACCCCAACTTCCCCAAATGTCCCCAAGATGCAGATATTTACAGGTGGGATGAACTCTGGAAAAAGGGGAAACTACATTTTCTGAGAACTTTTATAGAATGATTCTGAACATTTGTTGATGCCCAAAGCCCAGAACTGTTAGGTGGTCTGCCCAGCAGTTGAGTAGGGGCTTTGGAAGGTGTGGAAATAGAAGAAGCCTTGTTCAATATTTAAGTTTGTTCACTGAGATCACAGATTCATCCTGTGTTCATTTCCCCAGTTCAAGAATGTGGAATGTAAATACATATACATATGTAAATACATATACCTGGTGGAATTCCCACTTTGGCTTTCTGAAACTTCGTATCATGTTTATTAGGAAAGAGGAGACCAAAGAGAGGCACTTGAGGGTCACATGTGTGGCTCAGTCAGTTAAGCCTCCACCTTTGGCTCGGGTTATGATCCCAGGGTCCTGAGATAGAGTCCCGCATCGGGCTCCTTGCTCAGTGGGAGCCTGCTTCTCCCTCTACCTGGCACTCCTCCTGCTTGTGCGCTCTCTCTCTCTGACAAATAAATAAATAAAATCTTAAAAACAAAAACAAAACAAAAAAACAAGGACAGCCCTTGGAACCATGACCTCCCTCAGACTAAATCAAAAACCTTTTCCTTCTTTCCCCCCTTCTTCATTCCTTCTATCCTTCTTTTCATTTTCCTTCCTTCCTTCCTTCTTTCCTTTTCTTTGTTTGGGCTAACTGGGACACATTAATCTGTCCAAAGCTCTTATTCCCATACTTGGTACAGTCTCCAAATAACCTGTTGGCCCTAAGGGGAGTTTTTCTAAGTATGTCACAGCTATACCTCAGCCAGTGGTGAAATTCATGCAACTCCAGACTGAAACCAGTTCCTGCCAAGTGTGCCTGGGACCTTAAACTGCTCAAGGCTATTTCTTTGCCCATATGGTAGTGGCTAAATGCTCCTTCAGAGCACCATCAGCAGAGTAAACAAAAAGAGAATGGAAGGTTACCCAGGAAATACAAAAGTCTGGGTGCTTCTTCAGAAGGAAGATGTACAGCCAATTACCTGCCTCCTTCTGGGAGGCAGGGGGATGGGAAAGCAAACCAAGGCTGCTCTTTCCCATGTGGTATCCCAGGCCTTGGACAGCAGAGTTTTCTCTGTGTTCCTTTGTGTTGCTTTGTGAGCACGTAGCCTAGGCAATGGAGATGTTCACTGGCTGTGCTTACCAGACCTCACTCTTCTGGGAGAATTCTGGAACAAGTTACCTGCCAGTGCTCCCTCCTAGTGACCATTGTCATCTGCAGAGTGACTTCTGCTGGAGAAAGCTGTGTATTCAACAAGATAATGGGTGTCCAGAGGAAGTAGAGGTTTTGCTCATGGATCATTGCCATGGGTCTTCTACTTCCTTTCAGTGACTGCTTCCAAATGCCCAATCCAGTCCAGCTCTGTCTATGAAAGAAAGAGAATTCACTTCAGTCTATGAGGCAGGTTATAGCCAAAATAGCAACTGTGGTGTGTGACTGCCTAATCATTCTATAATTTAAAACCAGCAGGTGATGCTTGTGGTTCTCCCCTCAGCCACTCAAAGCTCAGTATGTCTGTTTCTCTCTTTTCCTTTTTGGCTAGGATATTTTTTAGTGTATTTGCCAAATATCCTTTCTTGAGGATGGCCCATCTTGACAGTTGTCTAGCCTACTTTCATCAGCATCCAAACCAGGAGAGACAAGTAGTGTATTCTAAGAGTGTCTACAATGTGTCAGCCAGCAGTATTGGGCTGCCAGGCCCTCCAGGCTTATTGGAATTAAGTATATTCCATGAATCTCTATGGCTCTGAAACTGGTCATAGTCAGTATCCATTTGGACTCACTTGGGATGGGGTCCTGGACTTGACCAGCAATAAAGACTCCCCAGTGTGTCTTGCTAGAAGATATCTTACCCAGCCTGTCCAGCTCTTCCTTGGCAAGACTGGTTTCTCCAGCTCTGCCTTCAATGGAAAACTGTGTAATTAGAGTTTGGAAGGAGTCAGGTGGCCTTGAGCCCCCAGAAGCCTGTTCCACTGACCAGCTGATCCCATTTCTTGCCCTGTTGATGACAGCGTGTGCATGCACAGTAAGCCCCCCATCACCCAGGCTTGGGAAAGCCTCTGGAGCTCAGATGGTTCCCCAGACACCTGCATACCTATCCAGGGTATACCACATTTTTCTGAAGCATCTTTTTAAATGGTGGCAGTCTGCCTGCTGGGGTCCCAGTCTTCTCTGGCACTCAGTATTCCTAGGCTTCCTATTGGGCTGAGGCTACTTTTGTCAGTTGCTGGGTCTATTCTGGCAAGGCAGTGCAGATATCTGTGGTTCTACCTGTAGGGGAAAGGTGAGCATTTGTGTAGCTTAGTGTTTGGAAGTTGGCATGTGTTCACTCCCCTCTTGAGCCCAGGATGATTTTTGGTGTGTTGTCCCCACTACACTGGAGACAATGCAGGTGACCAGGGCCCAGCCATGGCTCCATGGGCCTGCAGTGTCCTAAAGGCCTTGGGTCAGCTGAAAGGATGGTGCTGTGCATGCTCCAGCTTAGTGCAGAGTAGCCCATGATGTGGAGCAGGATGAATATGTGCACAGTGCTCCTGAATGTAGGGCTTGAGGTTCCTTGACTGCCTTGGCTGTGTGGGCCCTGAAGTCTTGGGGTGGGGAGTATCATTTAATGGGAGATATCAGGGAACTTGTCCTGCTAGAGAACTACAGGGCCCTTCAGGCAGCAGGACCCAATAGAGCTTTACTAGCATCAGTTTGTCTCTGCTGCTTAGGGTGATTTTAAATGTGTGCACCCCCTCCATGCTGCAGACTATGAAGTGATTGAAGCTCAGCTTTCATCTCTTTGGGCCTGCAGGGCCCCAGCTATCCAAGGCCTGGTGATGAAAGTGAGCTGTCTGTGTCTTGGCCATGAAGGTCATGGTAGCCAAGAACCTAAAGTGGGCAGAGGTCAGGAGACACTGGGACACAGGAGCAGGATCTTGGGGGAATAAGGCATCTGTATAATTCCAAACAGTAACGTACATAAATGTACATATTTCTCCTGCAGGCAGAGAGAGAGCATACTGTCCTGCCTTGCCAAGGTGGGGCCAGTGGGTTGGCTGTTGTAACCTCCAATAAGAGACAGTCCTTGTCCCGGTTGTTGGAGAAGCCCAGAACTCTATAGATGGCAAGTCCAAAGGGGATGGACTGTCACCAATGTGCATCTATCACCTCAGGGTGAATGAGCAAGTGGTTGGGTCTGGGCTCCAGCTCCACAGGCAGGAAAGTCCCTGTAAGGCCCTGGTTGGCCACATGGGTGCATCCTGCCCACATGGCCTGCATGTGGCAGGGCAGCCAGCGATCTAGAACAGGCCAAGGGTCCCAGAACTAGGCTCTGGGGGGAGAAGGGTTAACCTACCCAATGGGCAAAGTTCCCCCTGAAGGTAAGGTTCAGGTTTACTTGTTGGCCCTGCTGGAGAGGGTCCTGAGGGCTGATTGGGGGGCCATCTAATAAGAAACACCTGTGAGCCCTGGTTGAAAGAGCATGGGCTCTCCAGAATGGTGGAGAAGCAGGTGTAAAGGGGCTTAGAAGAAAATGCCACAAAGCTTCCTTGACACCTCCCACTGGCTGCTCTCAGGAATGAAGAAGTCAACAAAGAATACAAAGAAAGCATGGGATCCAACTGAACTGGAAGAAGACCCTGTCTCAGACATGGGAGAAATGCTTTTGGAAATATCTGGGGAAGTCCAGAAAGTGAAACATTTGAAGGCAGAAGCATCTAGCAAACCATGAGCTGATATGTGAAGGAATTTTTAATGTGGGCAAGTCAATCAAGGAGGGCTCCAGGAGGAAGATTTTAAAGAATTTTTGCAGACGGAAGGGTGTGGAGAAAAAAGAGTTGGAGGGTGGGCTCCTGTCTGGGGAAGCTGGCAGCAAACTTGCACAGACTGGAGAGCCACAATAAGGGCCCTGACAGTGTATGCTGAGCCTGCAGTTCAAGTCAGGACCAGACCTGAACATTCAGCTCTCCTGAGAAGACTGCCTGAGGAGCCAACAGAGAGCTAACCCTGAGCTGAGCAGTCACTGACAGGTGGGGCTGGCGTAGGGCAGGAAATGTTCACAGAACTCTTTTTGTAGTTCAGTGAAATACCCAGCCCTGGGCCTGGAGCTAGTTTGGGAGGAAGCTTTTGGATTAGCCCCCTTCCCCTCCACCCAAGCACTGGCCATCCTCTCCTCTGGCATCCTTCATGCCATGAGTTTCTCCTGGCACCCTGGGAGGATGGACTTTCCCACAGGGTTCAGCCTGTGGCTGGTGGTGGCTGAGGACTGCCTTCAGTAACGGTCCCACTCTGCCTCCATGTGGGCAGCCTAGCAGCCCAGCTTCTCTCAGCCTGAGTGTCGACGACGGTCGGCCCCAGGGAGCAAGCCTTAGGAAAGCACCATGCTGCATAAGCAACCTGCAGAGAGGACAGGACGGTGACACCCTCCTTGGGGCACACATCCTTGGAGGCACCCTGAGCAGGGAGGCCTGCCTGAAAAGAGGGAAGGTGGGCAGGCGGGGTGAAGGGGTGGAAGCACAATCAAGTGCCACAAGAGTACTTAGGGACAGCGCAGTTGCCCTGCTCGCCACTCTCAGTCCCGTGAAGCAAGAAGCTGTCGTAACAGCCAGAAGCACAGAGCAAGGTGCCAACGCCTCACCTTCATGAACACGTTTGACGGAGGAGGACCCGTCAGCTCTGGTTTCCCCTAAAACCAGAAAACCGTCTCTCAGACGGTGACGAAAGTACCCACATCCCTAGGGCTTAGGGAGGCACCCGGGATCTCTGGGTGGCAACAGCACCTCTGTTGCGACAGTGTGTTTCAGGGAGACAAGAGTCGTTTCTCACAGGGGCCCAGAAGCCGAACGAGCCAGCGGGTCCTGATTTCAGAGCAGCAACGTTCTCTGGGAAAAGCGTCTTCCCCTGAACAGGGTCCTCGAAGACAAAAGCCCTGATGAGAGAGGAAGTGTCACCTTTCCTGAGGGGAGAGAGGCCGGGCTGAGGGGCTGCCCCTGCAGACTCAGCGCCTGGGTCATACACGTAGAAATGGTCTGCTAACTAAGAGTTTGTGAGATCACCTGAGGTAATGTCCATCTGCCTCCCTTCGAGAGAAGAATTGACGGTTGGATGCCAACACAGTCTCCACACACGGCTCTCCAATTAGAAGGAGGTCTTCTCAATCCTGAGCCTGCACAACGTGAGAGAGAACCAGAGCCTTACTTCCAAAAACCAGCCTGAAGTCCAGCTGCCTTTCGCGGGCAGGCCTCTCTGGTAAAGAGAGAAAGAGTTCGCCTGCGTGTTGGTGTGGAGGTCTGAGGAAGGTTCCCAGCCCTCGGGTCAAAGGACATCCGAGAAGGCGCCCATTCACTCGGCCTCACAGAAACTCCACACAAGGTCGTGGAAACCGGTTCCTGCTGCTTCCGTGACCGGGGGCCCCACAGCAGAGTACACACTGCCGCGCTGAATACGCGGGAGTATTTCTGAGAGCAGCCCAGCTTCTCTCAGCCTGTGTTTTGACGACAGTCGGCACCACTGGAGCAAGACTTAGGAAAGCACTGTGTTGCATAAGCGACCTGCAGAGAGGACAGGACGTCGATGGCCTCCTTGGGGCACACATCCTTGGAGGCCCCCTGAGCGGTAGGCCTGCTGGAAAAGGGGGAAGGCGGGGATGGCGGGATGAAGTGGTGGAACGCAATCAAATGCCACAAGAGTACTTAGGGACCACGCAGTAGCCCTGCACGACACACTCAGTCCCCTGAATAAAAACACATTCCTGACACCCAGAAGCACAGCAAGGCGCCAATGCCTCAGCTCCATGAAAGAGCTTGACAAGGAGGAACTGTCAGCTCTGGTTTCCCCTAAAACCAGAAAGGTTCTCTCAGATGGTGGCGAAAATACCCACATCCCTAGGATTTAGGGTGGCACCCGGGGTCTGTGGTGGCGCCAGCACCTCTGGTGTGACAGCGTGTTTCTGGGAGACAGAGTCATTTCCCACAGGGACTCGGAGGCCGAACAGACCAGCGTGTCCTGAAAATCAGAGCAACAGCTCTCCATGACAAGCGTCTTCTGCTGAACAGGGTCTGTGAAGAGAGAAGATTAGGTGAAAGAGGAAGCGGCAGGCTTCCTAAGGGGAGAGTGCGCGGGATGATGGGCCGGCCTCGGTTGTTCAGCGCCTGGATCGTGTGCGGGGAATGGGTCCCAAGGAGGCTGTTGCCCACGTCTCCTCTCTGTGAGACTGGTATGCAGCACGTTGTTTTCTGAAGGCTTGCTCCAGTGGGGTCGACAGACAGCGAGTCTGCTGCTGAGAGAAATGGGGCTGCTGTCAGTCATATCAGCACACTCACACCTGGAGTGTGTATTGTGCCGTGGGGCCCGCGGTCACGGTAGCAGCAGGAGCCGGTTCCGACGGCCTTGTGCCGAGCTTCTCTGAGGCCGAGTGAAAGGGGCACCTTCTCCGATGTCCTCCGACCCGAGGACCGCAAACCTTCCTCAGGCCTCCGAACCAACACGCGGGCGCGACTCTTTCTCTCTTCCGCAGAGAGGCCTGCAGGCAAAGGCAGCTCGGCTTCAGGCTTCTTTCTTGGAGGGAAGGCCCTGGTTCTCTCTCGTGCTGTGCAAGCTCAGATTTGTGAAGGCATCCTTCTCGTGGAGCGACGTGTGCGAGGACCGAGGACCGTGTTGGCATCCCACCCTGACTCCTTTCTTACAGGCAGGCAGAGGGACTTGACCTCAGGCATTCACACACACTCTGAGGTAGCAGACCGCTTCCCAGCGTACTAAGGAAGGCGCTGAGCCTTTAGCGGCCGGCCCCTCAGCCCGCGCTCTCGCCCCTCAGAAAGCCGGCCGCTTCCTCTCTCATCTATGCTTCTCTCTTCGCGGATGCCATTCAGGGGAGGACGCCTCTTCCCGGTGAATGGTATGGCTCTCAAAACAGGACCCGCTGGTTCGGTGACCTTCCGGGCCCCTGTGAGTATGACTGTGTCTCCCTGAGACAGGCTGTCGCACCAGAGGGGCTGGCGGCACCCACAGGTCCCTGGGGTGGAGCCCAAAGCCCTCATGGCATGTGTACATTCGCCACAATCTGAGGGAAGGCTTTCTGGCTTCAGGGGAAATTGGAGCTGACTGGACTTCTTCCCTGAATCTAGTTCATGGAGCTGAGGTGTTGGCGCCTTGCTCTGTGCTTCTGGGTGTCGTGATTGCTTTTTTCTTCACCGGAGCCAGTGTGGTGTGAGGGGCAACAGCGTCCTCCCGAAGTACTACCGTGGCACTTGCTTTGCTCTTCAACCCCTGCCCCATGCCTGCCTCCCTCCCCCCACCCGGAGGGGCATGCCTCCATGTTCAGGGAGCCTCCAAGGATGTCTGCCCCAAGGAGGGCATTGCAGTCCTGTCCTCTCTGTGGGTCGCTTATGCAGCATGGTGTTTTCCTAAGGCTTGCTCCTGTGGCGCCGACCATTGTCGATGTTTAGGCTGAGAGAAGCTGGGCCGCTCTTCGAAATACTCCCGCGCATAACTCTGAGTTAGCCGACCCATTCCCCGCATACAACCCAGGCGCTGGGCAGGCAGAGGTGGGCCCTTTACCCTGGCGCTCTCCTCTCAGGAAGCCTGCTGCTTCCTCCCTCATCTATGCTTCTCTCTTTGAGGATGCTGTTCAGGGGAGGACGCTTTCACGGAGAATGGTGTTGCTCTGAATTCTGTACCTGCTGGCTTGTTCAGCTTCTGGGCCCCTGTGAGAAATGACTCTTTCTCCCTGAAACGCACTGTTGCTCCAGAGCTGCTGGCAGCACCTACAGGCCCCCCGCAGTGAAGCCCAAAGCCCTCAGGATGTGTGAACTTCGCCATCATCTGAGAGAAGGCTTTCTTGCTTTAGGGGAAACCAGAGCTGACTGAGCCTCCTCCGTGAAGCTCATTCATGGAGCTGAGGCATTGGCTCCTTGCTCTGCATTTCTGGGTGTCATGACTGCTTCTTGTTTCACGGGACTGAGAATGGCGGGCCAGGCAACTGCGTCATCCCTAAGTACTCTTGTGGCACTTGATTGCGCTTCTACACCTTCACCACGCCTGCCCCGCCTTCCCCCTTTTTGGGCAGGCCTCCCTGCTCAGGGTGCCTCCAAGGATGAGTGCCCCAAGGAGGGGGTCGCTGTCCTGTCCTCTCTGAGGGTCACTTATGCAGCACGGTGCCTTCCTAAGGCTTGCTCCTGTGGTGCCGACCGTCGTCAATGTTTAGGCTGACAGAAGCTGGGCTGCTCTCAGAAATACACCCATGCACTCAGAGCTGGAGTGTGTATTCTGCTGTGGGGCCCGCGGTCACAGTAGCAGCAGGAGCCGGTTTTGACGCCCTTGTGCGGAGCTTCTATGAGGCCAAATGAACCGGAGCCTTCTCGGATGTCCTCTGACTGGCGGGCTATGAACCTTCCTCAAGCCTCCGCACCAACAAGCGGGCGTGACTCTTTCTCTCTTCCCCAGAGAGGCCTGCAGGCAAAAGCAGCTCTGTTTCAGGCTTCTTTCTTGGAGGTAAGGCTCTGGTTCTCTCTCACGTTGTGCAAGCTCAGGTCTGTGAAGGCATCTTTCTCCGTGGAGGGAATGTGTGGGCATCCCACCGTGACTTCTTTCTCACAGGGAGGCAGAGGGACTTTACTTCAGGCATTCTCACACACACTGAGTTAGCAGACCACTTCCTGGAGCTTGACCCAGGCACTGAGCCAGCCGAGGCCGGCCCCCAGCGCTGTTGCTCTCCCCTCAGGAGCCTGCGGCTTTCTCTCTCATCTAGGATTCTTTCTACACAGACGCTGTTCGGGGGAGGAAGCTTTTCCTGGAGAATGGTGTTGCTCTGAATTCAGGGCCCCGCTGGCTTGGTTGGCTTCTGGGTGCTTGTGAGATAGGAATCTGTCTCCCAGAAACACACTGTCACAATAGAGGTGCTGGTGGCACCCACAGCCCCTGGGGTGGAGCCCAAAGCCCTCAGCGTGTGTATGTTCACCACCTTCTGAGAGAAGGCTTTCTGGCTTTAGGGGAAATCCGAGCTGACTGGGCTTCCTCCGTGATGGTCGCTCATGGAGCTGAGGCATTGGCGCCTAGCTCTGTGCTTCTGAGTGTCACCACTTCTTCTTTCTTCAGGGGACTAAGTGTGGCATGCTTGGCAACTACGTTGTCCCGAAGTACTCTTGTGGCACTTGCTTTGAGCTTCCACCCTTTCACCCCACCTACCGCGCCACCCCCCCTTTTCAGGCAGGTGTCCCTGCTCAGGGCACCTCCAAGGATGTGTGCCCCAAGGAGGGCGTCCCTGTCCTGTCCTTTCCACGGTCAGGTATGCAGCAGAGTGTTTTACTAAGGTTTGCTCCAGTGGGGCAGACCATCTTCAACCTTCAGGCTGAGAGTGGAGGGGCTGGGGCTGATGTTCATGGTAGCATCAGGACCCGGTTTCGACGTGCTTGTGCGGGGTGTCTGTGAGGGCTAATGAACAGGCCCCTTCACGGATGTCCTCCGACCCGAGGCCCGGGAACCTTCCTCAAGACCTCCGCACCAACCCGTGGGCATGACTCTTTCTCTCTTGGCCAGAGAGGCCTACATGCCAAAGACAGGCTTCTTTCTTGGAGGTAAGGCTCTGGTTCTCTCTAGCGTTGTGCAGGCTCAGGATGGAGAAGGCATCCTTCTCCGTGGGGCGATGTGTGTGGGGAAGGTGTTGGCATCCGACCGTGACTTCTTTCTCACAGAGAGGCAGAGGGACATTACCTCAGGCGTTCTCACACACTCTAAGTTAGTAGAACGCTTCCCCACATACAAACCAGGTGCTGAGCCTGCAGTGGCCGGCCTGTCAGCCCTGGCTCTCGCCCCTCAAAAGCAGGCCGTTTCCTCTCTCATCCAGGCTTCTCTCTTCGAGGACCCTGTTCGGGGGAGGACGCTTTTCCCAGAGAATGGTGTTGCTCTGAACTCAGGGCCCTGCTGGCTTGGTCAGCTTCCAGGCCCCTGGGAGAAACGACTCAGTCTCCCTGAAACACTCTGTCACACCATAGGTGCTGGCTGCACCCACAGGCCCCTGAGGTGGAGCCCAATGCCCTCAGGGTGTGTGTAAGTTCACCATCATTTGAGAGAAGGCTTTCTGGCTTTAGGGGAAACCGGAGTTGACTGGGGCTCCTCTGTAAAGCTCGTTCATGCAGCTGAGGCTTTGTCGCCTTGCTCTGTGCTTCTGAGTGTCGCGAATGCTTCTCACTTCATGGGACTGAGCATGGCTTGCGGGGCAACAGCGTTGTCCCGAAGTATGCCCTTGGCACTTGTTTTGCGCTTTGGGCTCCATTCCAAAACCCTGGGATCAAGACCTGAGCCAAAGGCAGATGCTTAAGTCTGATCCACCCAGGTGCTTCAAGAATAGAATTTCGTGGGAAGAATTAACATTTCCTTTCATTCCTTCATTTGAGACATCATCATCTGAAATGTTTGTAAGTAATTAGTCTTCCATTCTATACATGTATGGTGAAAACTCTGTAAGGCAAATTCCTAGTGTAAATAGGGTTTAAAGCTAATATTTAACGCTTAACAATAGTAATATGCACATAGAAATTAGGGATCCTAATAATTGTTACAGGTTGGCTAAAGTCTTATTCTTGCCCCTCCAAACATTATTATTATTAGCTGATCTTCTAGTAAATGTTTGTCTCAGATTTCTTACTTCCCCCTCATTCTAAAGCTCTCTGCTCATTCAGTTTATATTTGTTGCTATCTAGTAACCTGACATTTACTTTCTTTTTATCTCTGCAATATATGTATGCTCTATTTATGTTATGTCTATACCCCTCTCTTCTCTTCTTATCTATTAGTATATACTTTTCAGCCAGATTTTTCTTCTCCAGCACTTTATACTAACTTTAAACTTATTTTGGGGGGCGCCTGGGTGGCTCAGTGGGTTAAAGCCTCTGCTTCGGCTCAGGTCATGATCTCAGGGTCCTGGGATCGAGCCCCGCATCAGGCTCTCTGCTCAGCAGGGAGCCTGCTTCCTCCTCTCTCTCTGCCTGCCTCTCTGCCTATTGTGATCTCTGTCTGTCAAATAAATAAATAAAAATCTTTTAAAAAAACTTATTTTGGAATTGCAGAATGATGTGCCTTTTCATACAGGATACACAGAAAAAAATGAATTTGGCTACAAATTTGTACATTATTTTCATTCATTCATTCAATGAATACTTTTAAAGCATCCACTCAAAAAATCTGCCTGTCTACCAGGCACTCTTGCAGGATCAATGTGCACAACAAATCCCAGCCCTCTGGTAATTTCATTTTTGTGAGTGAGGTAGTATTTTTCTTCAAAGGTATCCACCTTTTGTAAATGTTAGTTTGTTCATTCTACTGCTGCCCAAATCAAGACTATAAACCAGGTAGCAGGTATGATGAATTGCCTCATTATCCTGAGGTCGCTACCTTTGCCCAGTTTGGCTCTGACCTCAATGGTATAACTCGCAATTCCTCAGTCTTAGTGTATGTCTGACTGAGTTCTTGAAACACGTACAGTGTACTCTCATGGCTGATGATGAACAAGTAGCTGTGATCTCTGTTGGTGTAAACAGGTACCTTGGTAAACTGGAATCTGGCAGAAGAACAATGTGTTGAGAATGCTTTCTTAGCTCATCTTGTCTGCCATCACCAAGCCTGCTTGGGGAACCTCAAAACTGAAAGAAAGATCTCAAAACAGTCAGATGCAAAACTGAAAGACATTGTAGCAATTTTTTTTTTTTGCTGGTATTGAAACTTATGCTTCTATAGATTCATATAAAATACCAGTTGTTTTTGTCATTGTTTCTTCTAGTCATCATTTCCATTTTTGCAAAATATGTATATATTCTCGTATTCCTAACCCAGAATAATCATGTTAGAAATAAAGTTTCCCTATTCCTTGGTGAAAAAAAATACATAATGTCATGCTACAATATCCTTTGAGGAAAACAGAAGGACAATGTAGCAGAATAGATGGTGATAGTGGGGAAGAGAGCTCTTATTTTAGATTGGATAAGGCAGGAACAGCCTTCTTGTAAAGGTGAAAATTTGAACAAATGGTTAGATGGAGTAAAGGACGTGAGTCAAGAAATAATTCAGCAAAAAAGGAGTCAAGATGGCGGAGAAGTAGCAGGCTGAAACTACTTACAGGTAGCGGGAGATCAGCTAGATAGCTTACCTAAAGATTGCAAACACCTACAAATCCAACAGGAGATCGAAGAGAAGAAGAACAGCAACTCTAGAAACAGAAAATCAACCACTTTCTGAAAGGTAGAACTGGCGGAGAAGTGAATCCAAAGCGGCGGGAAGATAGACCGCGTGGGGAGGGGCCGGCTCCTGGCAAGCAGCAGAGCAACAGAGCACAAAATCAGGACTTTTAAAAGTCTGTTCCACTGAGGGACATCGCTCCAGAGGCTTAACCAGGGTGAAGCCCACACAGGGTCAGCGTGGCCTCAGGTCCCCCAGGGTCACAGAAGGATCGGGGGTGTCTGATTGTCGCAGAGCTTACAGGTATTAGAATGGGGAAGCTGGATACAGAGACAGAGCCGAGGAGTAAGCTCTAAGCTTGGGGTTACCTTGAACCAGTCGCAGGCTCAGTCAGCTCGGAGCGCAGCCGGAGGCCAAGGTGACGGGAGTCATTGGGCGCTGTTCTCTGAGGGCGCACTGAGGAGTGGGGCCCCGGGCTCTCAGCTCCTCCAGGCCAGAGATAGGGAGGCTGCCATCTTCATTCCCGTCCTCCAGAACTCTATGGAAAGCGCTCAGGGAACAAAACCTCCTGAAAGCAAACCCGAGCGGATTACTCAGCCCAGCCCCTGGTAAGGGAGGTGCAATTCCGCCTGGGGCAAAAACACTTGAGAATCACTACAACAGGCCCCTCCCCCAGAAGATCAACAAGAAAGCCAGCCAGGACCAAGTTCACCTACCAAGGAGTGCAGTTTCAATACCAAGGAGAGCAGCGGAATTCCAGAGGAGGAGAAAGCAAAGCATGGAACTCATGGCTTTCTCCCCATGATTCTTTAGCCTTGCAGTTAATTTAATTATTTTTCTTTTTCAATTTTTTTTCTTCTTCTGCTAATTTTTTTTAACTTTTACCCTTTTCTTTTTCAACGTTTTTTAACTAGTTTATCTAATATATATATATTTTTTCCTTTTTATATTTTTTCTTTATTGGTTTTCTTTTTTTAATTGTTTCTTTATTATTTTTTTTCTTTTTGAACCTCTTTTTTTTAAAGATTTTATTTATTTTTTATTTGAGAGAGAGAAATCACAAGTAGGCAGAGAGTCAGGCAGAGAGAGAAGAAGGGAAGCAGGCTCCCTGCTGAGCAGAGAGCCCGATGCAGGACTCGATCCCAGGACCCTGAGATCATGACCTGAGCCGAAGGCAGCAGCTTAACCACTGAGCCACCCAGGTGCCCTCTGAACCTCTTTTTATCCCCTTTCTCCCCCCTCATGATTTGGGATCTCTTCTGATTTGGCTAAAGCATATTTTCCTGGGGTTGTTGCCACCCTTTTAGTATTTTACTTGCTCCTTCATATAATCTTATCTGGACAAAATGACAAGGCGGAAAAATTCACCACAAAAAAAAGAACAAGAGGCAGTACCAAAGGCTAGGGACCTAATCAATACAGACATTGGTAATATGTCAGATTCGGAGTTCAGAATGACGATTATCAAGGTCTAGCCGGGCTCGAAAAAGGCATGGAAGATATTAGAGAAACCCTCTCGGGAGATATAAAAGCCCTTTCTGGAGAAATAAAAGAACTAAAATCTAACCAAGTTGAAATAAAAAAAGCTATTAATGAGGTACAATCAAAAATGGAGCCTCTGACTACTAGGATAAATGAGGCAGAAGAAAGAATTAGTGATATAGAAGACCAAATGACAGAGAATAAAGAAGCTGAGCAAAAGAGGGACAAACAGCTACTGGACCACGAGGGGAGAATTCGAGAGATAAGTGACACCATAAGATGAAACAACATGAGAATAATTGGGATTCCAGAAGAAGAAGAAAGAGAGAGGGGAGCAGAAGGTATATTGGAGAGAATTATTGGAGAGAATTTCCCCAATATGGCAAAGGGAACAAGCATCAAAATCCAGGAGGTTCAGAGAACCCCCCCTCAAAATCAATAAGAATATGTCCACACCCCATCATCTAATAGTAAAATTTACAAGTCTTAGTGACAAAGAGAAGATCTGAAAGCAGCCCGGGAAAAGAAGTCTGTAACGTACAATGGTAAAAATATTCGATTGGCAGCAGACTTATCCACAGAGACCTGGCAGGCCAGAAAGAGCTGGCATGATATATTCAGAGTACTAAAGGAGAAAAACATGCAGCCAAGAATACTGTATCCAGCTAGGCTAACATTGAAAATAGAAGGAGAGATTAAAAGCTTCCAGGACAAACAAAAACTGAAAGAATTTGCAAACACCAAACCAGCTCTACAGGAAATATTGAAAGGGGTCCTCTAAGCAAAGAGAGACCCTAAAAGTAGTAGATCAGAAAGAAACAGAGACAATATACAATAACAGTAACCTTACAGGTAATACAATGGAACTAAATTCATATCTCTCAATACTCTCCCTGAATGTTAATGGGCTAAATGCCCCAATCAAAAGACACAGGGTATCAGAATGGATAAAAAAACAAAACCCATCTATATGTTGCCTACAAGAAACTCATCTTAAACCCGAAGACACCTCCAGATTTAAAGTGAGGGGGTGGAAAAGAATTTACCATGCTAATGGACATCAGAAGAAAGCAGGAGTGGCAATCCTTATATCAGATCAATTAGATTTTAAGCCAAAGACTATAATATGAGATGAGGAAGGACACTATATCATACTCAAAGGAACTGTCCAACAAGAAGATCTAACAATTTTAAATATCTATGCCCCTAACGTGGGAGCAGCCAACTATATAAACCAATTAATAACAAAATCAAAGAAACACATCGACAATAATACAATAATAGTAGGGGACTTTAACACTCCCCTCACTGAAATGGACAGATCATCCAAGCAAAAGATCAAAAAGGAAATAAAGGCCTTAAATGACACACTGGACCAGATGGACATCACAGATATATTCAGAACATTTCATCCCAAAGCAACAGAATACACATTCTTCTCTAGTACACATGGAACGTTCTCCAGAATAGATCACATTCTCGGTCCTAAATCAGGTCTCAACCATTATGAAAAGATTGGAATCATTCCCTGCATATTTTCAGACCACAATGCTCTGAAGCTAGAACTCAATCACAGGAGGAAATTTGGAAAGAATCCAAATACATGGAGACTAAACAGCATCCTTCTAAAGAATGAATGGGTCAACCAGGAAATTAAAGAAGAATTGAAACAATTCATGGAAACAAATGATAATGAAAACACAACGGTTCAAAATCTGTGGGACACAACAAAGGCAGTCCTGAGAGGAAAATATATAGTGGAACAAGCCTTTCTCAAGAAACAAGAAAGGTCTCAGGTACACAACCTAACCCTACACCTAAATGAGCTGGAGAAAGAACAAGAAAGAAAGCCTAAAGGCAGCAGGAGAAGAGAAATCATAAAGATCAGAGCAGAAATCAACGAAATAGAAACCAAAAAAACAATAGAACAAATCAATGAAACTAGGAGCTGGTTCTTTGAAAGAATTAATAAGATTGATAAACCCCTGGCCAGACTTATCAAAAAGAAAAGAGAAAGGACCCAAATAAATAAAATCATGAATGAAAGAGGAGAGATCACAACGAACACCAAAGAAATACAGACAATTATAAGAACATACTATGAGCAACTCTATGCCAACAAATTTGACAATCTGGAAGAAATGGATGCATTCCTAGAGACATATAAACTACCACAACTGAACCAGGAAGAAATAGAAAGCCTCAACAGACCCATAACCAGTAAGGAGATTGTAACAGTCATCAAAAATCTCTAAACAAACAAAAGCCCAGGGCCAGACAGCTTCCCGGGGGAATTCTACCAAACATTGAAAGAAGAACTAATTCCTATTCTCCTGAAACTGTTCCAAAAAATAGAAATGGAAGGAAAACTTCCAAACTCATTTTATGAGGCCAGCATCACCTTGATCCCAAAACCAGACAAGGATCCCATCAAAAAAGAGAACTACAGACCAATATCCTTGATGAACACAGATGCGAAAATTCTCACCAAAATACTAGCCAATAGGATTCAACAGTACATTAAAAGGATTATTCACCACGACCAAGTGGGATTTATTCCAGGGCTGCAAGGCTGGTTCAACATCCGCAAATCAATCAATGTGATACAACACATTAATAAAAGAAAGAACAAGAACCATATGATACTCTCCATAGATGCTGAAAAAGCATTTGACAAAGTACAGCATCCCTTCCTGATCAGAACTCTTCAAAGATAGAGGGCACATACCTCAATATTATCAAAGCCATCTATGAAAAACCCACTGCAAATATCATTCTCAATGGAGAAAAACTGAAAGCTTTTCCGCTAAGGTCAGGAACACGACAGGGATGTCCGTTATCACCACTGCTATTCAACATAGTACTAGAAGTCCTAGCTTCAGCAATCAGACAACAAAAGGAAATTAAAGGCATCCAAATTGGCAAAGAAGAAGTCAAGCTATCACTCTTCGCAGATGATATGATACTATATGTGGAAAACCCAAAAGACTCCACTCTAAAACTGCTAGAACTTGTGCAGGAATTCAGTAAAGTGTCAGGATATAAAATCAATGCACAGAAATCAGTTGCATTTCTCTACACCAACAACAAGACAGAAGAAAGAGAAATTAAGGAGTCCATCCCATTTACAATTGCACCCAAATGGATAAGATACCTAGGAATAAACCTAACCAAAGAGACTAAGAATCTATACTCAGAAAACTATAAAGTACTCATGAAAGAAATTGAGGAAGACACAAAGAAATGGAAAAATGTTCCATGCTCCTGGATTGGAAGAAGAAATATTGTGAAAATGTCTATGCTACCTAAAGCAATCTACACATTTAATGCAATTCCTATCAAAGTACCATCCATTTTTTTTCAAAGAAATGGAACAAATAATCCTAAAATTTATATGGAACCAGAAAAGGCCTCCAATAGCCAAAGCAATATTGAAAAAGAAAGCCAAAGTTGGTGGCATCATAATTCCGGACTTCAAGCTCTATTACAAAGCTGTCATCATCAAGACAGCATTGTACTGGCACAAAAACAGACACATAGATCAATGGAACAGAATAGAGAGCCCAGGAATAGACCCTCAACTCTATGGTCAACTCATCTTCGACAAAGCAGGAAAGAATGTCCAATGGAAAAAAGACAGCCTCTTCAATAAATGGTGTTGGGAAAATTGGACAGCCACATGCAGAAAAATGAAATCGAATCATTTCCTTACACTACACATGAAAATAGACTCAAAATGGATGAAGGATCTCAATGTGAGAAAGGAATCCATCAAAATCCTTGAGGAGAACACAGGCAGCAACCTCTTCGACCTCAGCCGCAGCAACATCTTCCTAGGAACATCGCCAAAGGCAAGGGAAGCAAGGGCAAAAATGAACTTTTGGGATTTTATCAAGATCAAAAGCTTTTGCACAGCAAAGGAAACAGTTAACAAAACCAAAAGACAACTGACAGAATGGGAGAAGATATTTGCAAATGACATATCAGATAAAGGGCTAGTGTCCAAAATCTATAAAGAACTTAGCAAACTCAACACCCAAAGAACAAATAATCCAATCAAGAAATGGGCAGAGGACATGAACAAACATTTCTGCAAAGAAGACATCCAGATGGCCAACAGACACATGAAAAAGTGCTCCATATCACTCGGCATTAGGGAAATACAAATCAAAACCACAATGAGATATCACCTCACACCAGTCAGAATGGCTAAAATTAACAAGTCAGGAAATGACAGATGCTGGCGAGGATGCGGAGAAAGGGGAACCCTCCTACCCTGTTGGTGGGAATGCAAGCTGGTGCAACCACTCTGGAAAACAGCATGGAGGTTCCTCAAAATGTTGAAAATAGAACTACCCTATGACCCAGCCATTGCACTGCTGGGTATTTACCCTAAAGATACAAATGTAGTGATCCGAAAGGGCACGTGCACCCGAATGTTTATAGCAGCAATGTCTACAATAGCCAAACTATGGAAAGAACCTAGATGTCCATCAACAGACGAATGGATAAAGAAGATGTGGTATATATACACAATGGAATACTATGCAGCCATCAAAAGAAATGAAATCTTGCCATTTGTGACGACATGGATGGAACTAGAGGGTATCATGCTTAGCAAAATAAGTCAATCGGAGAAAGACAACTATCATATGATCTCCCTAATATGAGGGAGAAGAGATGCAACGTGGGGGGTTAAGTGGGTAGGAGAAGAGTAAATGAAACAAGATGGGATTGGGAGGGAGACAAACCATAAGTGACTCTTAATCTCACAAAACAAACTGAGCGTTGATTGGGGGCGGGGGTTTGGGAGAGGGGGAGTGGGATTACGGACATTGGGGAGGGCATGTGCTTTGGTGAGTGCTGTGAAGTGTGTAAACCTGGCGATTCACAGACCTGTACCCCTGGGGATAAAAATATATTATATGTTTATAAAAAATAAACTAAAAAAAAAAGAAATAATTCAGCAAATAATAACATAATAATAAGGAAAATAATATAGCACAATGATATGAATATTATGCACATGGAGTCTAGCATATAATTTTGGAAAGCCTTGCTGTTTCATGATAAAAAATGTTTCGATTTGGTTGGAGGTTGGAGGTAAAAGTCCACAAACAGCAAGTGAGAGGAATGCAAACAAGTCAATTCAATGTGTCAAAGTCTATTATTTGAACATTTTAGTATGTTTATATTAAATTAAATGTGTATACAGTGACACAGGCCTACCCTCTACTCCCCAAATGTCTTTGTAAGCCCACAACAAACATTTTAAGAACAATTAATAAGACAAGTGTTACAATTTGATAAAAATGATAAAAATTAAAATACCCTGTGCTAATGGGTAACTGCATTTTAATCAATTTAGCAGTGACTTAAATCATATCAAAGAAATGACTGTAATAGATGTCTTGTCCATGAAGAATATTGTAGAAAAATATATCATTAAGGCATGAAGATACTTTCTCCATAAATTTCCACAGTTGAGGATCAGAAACCATGATGTAGAAGCGTTAGCTTCACCATTCCCTCATTTAATTGTTTCATATATTTTTAGGATTCAAAAACTCACTGGAGCTTCCCTTTATGCCTAGGATGTGGAGTTCTTGAGAAAGTGTTGCCACTATACTGATAACAATGAGAAACAACTAGACAGATAAGCCACAAAATAACTCTTCCTTTGCACATCAGGGAGCTGAATTCCCAAATCAGACAAGAAACCTGAAATCCAAGGAGAGATGGGTGCCGCCATGAACAAAAAGGGGACTGGCTTATCACAGATTGGCAGAGTATGAGAACAGATAGTGCTACTACACAAGCAAGTAAGAATACATCAGCCATTTTTTTCATCAATTTATAAAGGCTGGGTAGACTTAAAATGACTCTGTAGAACCCCTGGAACTATCAAAACAAGGATATCTATACCCACAGATAGGCCTTTATCCTTCCATGGACTTTCACTGGGTGCTAAGAAACACTGGGAACAGGTGGAGATACAAGAAAGGGTCTCCTTTTTCACTGGTAGGGATTCAGAAAGTTGTTTGCTCCCCCAGAAAAGTTACAAAGCCCCATCCTTTTCTCTCAAAAGTCTAGGTCTCTTACTCCCAGACACTAGCAAAAGCCCTTTACCCAAGGGGAAGGGGAAACTACCAGCTCTGAGCACAGTCTCTTACACCAGTACTAATGGAGAGGTCTTCTACATTTGGGGAATGGAAAAACAATGTTCTGTTGCATAAGACCTACCACAGCACGACTCACCATTCCCTTCTACCTTGGGAAGGAGGAGCAAGTCCATTGAGAGAAACCTACCTCTGATGCCACACAGAGCTTACCTGACTTGAAGGTGAACTACACTACATAAGAGCAAGCACCAAGTAGAAGCCATAAGAGTCGAACCTTGGGGAGAAGCAAGAGTGGTTAAGAGAACACCATTGTAGCACAGGCTTACAAGATGGCGAAAATGGAGAGCAGAACACAAACTTTGAGGGAAATCCTCCATCAATCACAAACCCTACAATCCCAAAATAATAGAATTGCCATGGGTATGTGCTTATCAAGGTCTTATGGTCCAAGGCATCTCAAAACTCAGTCTTTGCTTCCAAACTTTTGGTGAGTCTATTCTTTGCCCTAACTGTTATCGATTCCATGAGGCAACAACAACTAACATCATTGCCTATAAAATTTTTTAACAAATATGTCCTGGGTATCAGGCTCAACACTAGGGGAATTGTGAGTTAGGTGAGTTAAAGGCAATCCCTTTGTAATGGTCCCTCAGGAAGCCACAAGACAAGTTAATGAAAGAAAGAAAGATAAAGGAAAGAAGGTAGGAAGGAGGGAAGGAAAAGAACACAGTGTAAAGTGGCAAATCAATCAACAGGAAAGGACCCAGAGGTGAACAGATTTTGGGATTATCAGGTAGAGAATTCAAAATAACTATGATTAATATATTATGGGTTGTAATGGGAGAGATGGATATCAAGATTGAACATACATGGGTTTTTATAAAGCATTAGAAACTAGAGAAAGGAACCAAGTGAAAATGATAGAAATATCAAAACCTGATGTCAAAGAACAATGGTATCTGCCTTCAGCTCCTCCGTAGATCTGGAACTAAACTGCACACTGCTAAAAAACCCATGGGTTGAAGTACAAGTCACAAGGAGAATTAGATAATATTTTAAATATTTTATTGGAAATAAAAATATTGGGGCAACTGGATGGCGCCATTGGTTAAGCATCTACTTCATTCAGCTCAGGTCATGATACCAGGGTTCTGGGATGGAGCTCCATGTAGAGCTCCCTGCTGAGGGAGCCTGCTTCTCCCTCTTCTTTTGCCCCTCTCTCCTTTCATGCTCTCTCTTTCTTTCTCTCTCTCTCTCTCAAATAAATAAACCCTTAAAAAATAAAAATAACATACCAAAATTTGTGTGATGTGGCTAATGAATAGGAAAGTAATACTGTTTGTTTGTTTTTTTTTTGGAAAGTAATACTGTTAAATGCTGATATTAAAATATGCCTCAGGTGTTCCTGGGTGCCTCACTTGGTTAAGCATCTGCCTTCAGCTCAGATCATGATCCCAGGGTCCTGGGCTCAGGCTCCCTGCTCCGCAGGAAGCCTGCTTCTCCCTCTTCCCACTTCCCCTGTTTGTATTTCCTCTCACACACTCTCTCTCTGTCAAGTAAATAAACAAAATCTTAAAAAACAAACAAACAAAAAACAAACCTTCCATTGAGGTGCCTGGGTAGTTCAGTGGGTTAAGCCTCTGCCTTCAGCTCAGGTCATGATCTCAGGGTCCTGGGATCAAGCCCCACTCAGGCTCTCTGCTCAGCAGGGAACCTGTTACCCACCCCCCCACCCCACCTGCCTCTCGCCAACTTGTGATCTCTGTCAAATAAATAAATAAAATCTTTAAATAATATATGTCTCGAAGTGATATTAATTTTCATCTTAAGAAACTAGAAAGAGAAGAGCAAATGAGACTCAAGTCAACCAAAAGGAAGATATAATAAAGCAAAAGTAGAAGCAATAATCTTGAAAAGAGAAAGACAAACAATAAAACGAATGAAACAGAATGCTAATTACTAAGAAGGATCAATATAATCACTAAGCTCTAATGATATGTCTTAAGAAAAAAGGAATGTAAAAATAAACAATATTAGCAAGAAAGAAGGGGACATCCAGAAGGTCATCCTAAAATTAATAGGTTAATGAGGGAATATTGTTAACAACTTGGTGTTCATCAATTCAGAAATCTAGATGAAATGGACAAATTTCTTCAATGGCACAAGGTACCAAAGATTGCTCAAGAAGACAT
This sequence comes from Lutra lutra, assembly GCF_902655055.1. Classification (NCBI taxonomy): domain Eukaryota; kingdom Metazoa; phylum Chordata; class Mammalia; order Carnivora; family Mustelidae; genus Lutra; species Lutra lutra. The sequence goes on along the minus strand of NC_062280.1, from coordinate 117,112,000 downwards.
ATATTATTAGAATCACATGTTTCTATATATAGAATATAATTCTATATTTATTGGGTTCATTATAATGTGATACTATATTTATTAAGGAAATTGAATTTTAAGTCAATAGCTTTCTACCACCAACAACCAAAAACCAAAAATATGCAACAAAAACAATTTTAAGCCCAGATACATCACTAGTGAATTTTACCGAAGAAAACATGAACAGTATAGAAGCCTCCAGAAAGTAGAGGGTAAAGAACACATCATGAATAGAGACATAAAAATACTCAAAAAATACTACAGATAGAATCCAGAAATGTATAACACATCAGGGCATTATATTGGGCATGCAGGAATGATTTTCACATATGAAAACAAATCAGTTTACTTTGCCATTTAATAAGCTGAATTAAAAAAAAACATACAGCCACCTCAATAGAAACAGACAATACCTCTGATATAATTCAATAATTCCTTTATGACAAAAATACCTTCACAAACTAATAATAAAAGGAAACTTTCTCAACCTGATGATGAACATCTGCAAAATAAAAAAAAAAAGCAACAACAAAACTACAGCTAAATCATGCTTCATGACAAATGAATAAATGCTTCCCTCTTATATCAGGATGAAAAGAAGTGTTCTTCTCTCACGGTTCCTAATGAAAATCACAATGGTGGTCCTAGCCAGTGCAATAGGGCAAGAAAGAAAGAAGGTAGGAAGGAAAGAAGGAAGGATGGAAAGAGTGAAAGAAAGAGAGAGAGAGAGAGAGAGAAAGAAAGAAAGAAAGAAAGAAAGAAAAAGGGAGAAGCCAAAGTGACTTAACTCACTTACAACATGATGTTCTACATAGAAATAGCTTAAAAAGTCTACAAGAAAACCTTCTAGTGCCCATAAATGAATTCTGATATAATGAGGTATAATAGAAGTATGGAAAAAATCCATCTTATTTCACATTTAAGTAACTGTAATTAGAAATTGGAATAGTACCAAATACAATTGTAGCAAAAAATATTTAGAAGTATTATTCACACTTAAATACATTTGCACAATATACTCAAGATTTATATAATAAAACACTGAAAACATTGAAATCAAAGACATAGATAAGTGGAGAAATGTACTGTGCTCATAAATTGAGTTAAAATGCTTAATATTTCAATTCTCCCCAGATTTATTTACACTTTCAATTCACTTCTAATTAAAAATCCAAGCAAGGTAAGTGAAAAAAGTCAAGCAGAGAAAGACAATTATCAGATGGTTTAACTCATATATGGAACGTAAGGAATAGAATGGAGGACCACAGGGGAAGGGAGGGAAAACTAAGTGGGAAGAAATGAGAGAAGGAGACAAACCATGAGAGACTCTGGACTCTGGGAAACAGACTGAGGGTTACAGAGTGGGGGAGGAGGAGGTAACCAGGTGATGGGTAGTAAGGAGGGCACACGTGGTGATGAGCACTGGGTGTTATAGGCAACTAATGAATCATTGAACACTACATCAAAAACTAATGTACAGGGGCGCCTGGGTGGCTCAGTGGATTAAGCCGCTGCCTTCGGCTCGGGTCATGATCTCAGGGTCCTGGGATCGAGCCCCACATCGGGCTCTCTGCTCAGCAGGGAGTCTGCTTCCTCCTCTCTCTCTGCCTGCCTCTCTGCCTACTTGTGATCTCTCTCTCTGTCATAAATAAATAAAAATCTTTAAAAAAAAAACTAATGTACAATGTTGGATAATTGAAATAATAATAAAAAAATAATTAAGATTCCAAGCAAGTTATTTTGTTTATTTGCTTGTTTGCTTTGTGGAGATCAACAAGCTGGTATCAAAATGTATATGGAGGTGGCTCATTCCAGATGGTGCAGCTCAACCAGATGCCTGACAAAAACTCTTCAGCAAAAGCCTTGTCAGTTTAAAAGAGGGAAGCTTATCTAACACATGGAATGAAAAGTATAGCTCTTTACAAAAAAAAAAACCTCCCAAAAAACAAAACAACAACAACAACAAAAAAACCCACCTGTTTGGAAAGCAGGCATATGGGCTCCGCTCTGGAGATGCCTTTCAGAAATTCAAAATGAAGCTGACTCTTTTCCAATGAAGATGACAGACAGATAAATAAACGTCACCCAAAGGAAACAGGAAAGTTGCAATGGTCCCACCAAAATTTACAGCAACAATGTCCACACCAGGTAAGAAAGCCTCACAAAATATTGGTTTCCAATTACATAACCGACTCAAGCTTCCCAAAGAACATAAATGGTGTATATATGAATGGTTCTATTCAACTATAGATAAACAACTGTTTGAAGGCGATGATGACTTCTGTGTCTTTCTGAAGGAATCCTTTCCTAACTTAAAAACAAAAAAGTTACAAGGGTAGAATGGGGAATAATCAGGCGACTTATGGGAAAACCACGGAGACATTCTTGTGCATTTTTTGAGGAAGCATTAAAACCAGCACTAAAACAGAAACGATAGAAAATACAACTCTTACAACAAAGGCAAGTTGCAGATGTTTCCCAGTTCGAAATCTCCCAGATGAAATTCCTTTGCCCCTGTTTATTGGAACCAAAGTTATAGCTCGATTACGTGGTGTTCATGATGGTCTCTTCACTGGACAGATAGTTGCTGTGGATACTTTTAATCCTCCTGATAACGTAACTTTTGATAGTGCAGGGCTTGGCACCCATACCATCCCTGACTGAAATTCTTAGTAATGAGCTGCATGAGACGATGCCAGTTGCTGCCTTTGACAAAAACAGGGGCCTTCTTGATTCTTTATGACTCCACCATGGATACATGACACTCCTCCTCTCCAGTCACCAATTATGGATAATGATCCTGTACTAGCACAGTCACCGTGGAGAAGTATGATTTCTGGCTCTGACATTGAAATGCTAGGTCGTTTTCCAGTACAATTCCTCATCCAAGTGAACACTTTGTCAAAAATTCTCATGATTAAAAAGGAACATATCAAAAAATTAAAAGCAATGAACACAGAAGCAGAAAAATTGAAATCCTATTGCATGCCCATTGGCATTGAATTTCGGCGGAGTTATGCAACCATCACTCTGGAGCTTGAGCAACTCAACAAGGACCTCAACAAAGTTTTGCATGAAGTGCAGCACTGCTATGAGCCCGCTCCATCCAGACCAGGGCAGGCAGCCTGAGGACCAACCCACAGATAGGAGACGGAGGTGTGAGGAGGAAGCCCAGGAGCTTGTTTGGCGGCCAGCTCCTCCACTAGATTGCTCTGTGTTTAGAATGAAATTCTGACAGATTTAATCTTCAGCTCACTCCTATTTTATTACAAATTAAGTGTCTGGCAGAAGGAGGAGAGTTGAATTCCTTTGAGTTCAAATCACTTACAGATTCATTAAATGATATCAAGAGTACAATAGATGCTTCTACTATCAGTTGCTTTCCCAATAATGTAGAAATCCAAGTTTCACACATTTCACCCATGAACCAGATGGGAAGCCTGCAGGTCTTCTCTGCCAAGGACACCAAGAGAGACTGAGAAGCAGCCTTCCCTGTTCCAGCCACACAGAACACTAGCATCCCTTCACTTCGGCTTCCATCACCAAATGACCCACGTGCTGGAAAACAAGGGAACTGTACACCTCCAGTGAAGACATTGGAATGAACATACTGTCGTGCTTCTTGAACCACCACTGCTGACCAGCATTCTATTTATTTTTCTTCCTATGATTCAGCTGCAGTAGCATCATTTATGTTACATGTTTTTTGGCAAGTATTTTTCAGCCAAAACTGTCTGAAACTAAGATGATTTCATGGATGAGTGTGCTGACCCATTTATGAACATGCATGAAATCAGCCGACAGGCGCAGACAGCTGTTTCTGGGGTCTGGGAGCCCAGACATGAGCCTCCTGTGGGGACCTATGTCCTGAGGGTTTTAGTGCCAGCAGGTCAGCTCCTCTCCCTGCAGGCTCTGGAAAAGAGCACCCTCCAGAGACAGGAAGTTACTTGTGGAGGAATCAACCAGAACAGCCCAGGGAGATACAGGCTTGACAAGTATGTGGGATGGATACCTGCTGGTGACGTTGCTCTAGAGATCATTTTATAATCATAAATATTTTAATTTATCATAATTTATAAAAGAAACCTTTGTTATTTGTCTGTTGAAAGAAAAGAAAGGCACAGGAGACAAATTAATTACTTGCAAAGCACTGCATTTCAGCAATTGGATTTAGTTTGAGTTTTCCCATCAATTCAGGGCAAAAGATGCGATTGTTATGAGACTTATTTAAAAAGACTGGTAACAGGGAGTCTGGACAGATGGGGCCAAGGCATGGGAGCTCCATTTCCTGCCTCAGTGACTGCCATGGCTGGTGCTACAGAACCTGGGAGAGACTGAGGTGGCTGGCAGTGGGAAGAGATAAGTCAGTGGCCTGGGTGCCAGGCTCAACACCAAGCTGTCAGTGGAGTCAGGATGTGGAGAGGGGACTAGAGTGGAGGATGTCGTCAAACTGGGGGTGGTACAATGAAGTCCATTTCTCTTCACACTGCCAAGGAACCCCACCCTCTGAGAAGTAACCACTACAAGGGACGCCTGGGTGGCTCAATGGGTTAAAGCTTCTGCCTTCAGCTCAGGTCATGATCCCAGGGTCCTGGGATCGAGCCCTTCATTGGGCTCTCTGCTCAGCAGGGAGCCTGCTTCCTCCTCTCTCTGCCTGCCTCTCTGCCTACTTGTGATCTTTGTCAAATAAATAAACAAAATCTTAAAAAAAAAAAGACTGGTAACACATTATTTTCACATTTTGTTTATTTGCACAACTTTTGAACCAGATGACTGGTTAAAATCCAAACGTGCACATTTTATAAGTCAAAGATTTTATAGGGAAAACACATATAATAACGAGTGCTGTGAAATGCAGAAAACAAGGTTTATATATGGCTGTGGGGTTTTTTGTTGTTTTCTTGGTTTTTTAAAGAAAAAACGCTGCCTGAAATGTTAATCTTGTAAAAAGTGTGTATTTGGGATTTTCTTTGTTTTAATATAGTATATTATAAAGTCAAAATGCATTAAAATTGTTCTCATCAGGAAGCCTGCTTCCCCTCTCCCCCACTGCCTCTTTATTTAATGAACAAAATCTCCCACACATCTGTGATTCCTCTTTAAGGGTGAAGGTCTGAGAGTTTGTTCTGGAAAAAGGAAGGTGCCCAGGGGGAGCTGTGGGTGTGGGTACTGTGGGAGAGCAGAAGGGGATGGAGGACAGCTTTAGCCCCTAAGAGAGTCATTCCCCATCAATACACCCTCCCAGCCCTGTCTCCACACCAATCCTGGGACCTAGAAGACAGTCTGTGGAAATTACACACTCTGCAATATGTTGGAACCTGGACACCGGGTGATCAGAGGGTGCTCAGGAGTCCTAGTGAGAGCATAGGGACCAGATATTCCAAGCACTGTGGGAGATGAGTGTCAGTGGAAGGAGACCCACTCATGGCACCTAGTGAAAGAGGCAGCACATGGGCACAGGAGGTAAGGTACGAAGTATTGGGAGAGTCCTGGGGAGGTCTGGCTTGAGACAGAGTCACTTTCTTCCCTCCTTGGTTGGAACTTCGTAGAGCAGCGGGGTGTGCAGTGAGGGTAATTAAGAGGTCAGATACCACCCCTCCCTGGGCACATGCAGTTGAATTCAAGTGGCAAGTGCACAAGAAGACAGACTGCAGAATGTGTCCAGATCCCCCATGAAGGACAGAAATAGTCCCACCACTGATCAAGGACTCCCACTCATTGAGGTTTTGCCAACCTGTTGTCTGTAACCAAGTTTGTGTCAGGCAGGATTGCCAGATCATAGGTGGACAAGGAGTAGAACTGGTCTCTGACAGGAGCTGGATGCCCAGGACCTAGGTTTCCACAGGGTTCCCTGGGATATTGTTTTGGGAGGGTGACCTGTCCTCTGACTCCTCTTCCTAACTGTCTATCCCAAGGGCCATCTCCTCCACCTTGAACACATGTGTAGAAAAATATTCTGAGCATTTCTCCAGGCCCCAGAATTTCCCAGCTTGAATAAGCTGCTGGCATACATGGGGCTCAATATGCCAGGCTCAGACCTGTAACACCGTGCCCAGCTTCTGTTCTCACAGCTGCAACACCTTGAGCCCACAGCGCCAGAAGCTGTGGGTGAGAAGGAATGGGGGTGACTGATGTGGGCCTGAGGAGGGGACAGTGTGGGCCCCACTGAGCAAGCCTCCATAGAGTGCAGTTGGGTGGAGAGCAGTAAATAGTCTCAGATCCCTGTCCCCATGGTCTTTAGTCATGGAGACTTCACAGGGATTGGTTCCCAGATGCAGGCAACATTGAGTGGTGTGAAAAGTTTCCTTTATTTAGAAAGGACATGGAAATTCAATCATGCTGATGATACTTGCTCTTCATGGAGCTACAGCACCAGGCCCAGAGCAACATCCTGAACCACATCAGGAACTTGCCCCAGCTCCCATTGGCACCCACTGTATCTTCAGAGACAAAGCTAGCCCAAACCATCCCTACTGCTGGAGCTCACACGTTAAGAAGGGTAGTGACACCACCTGCCCTGTTGGGACCAGGGCAGGTGGTAGTCAGGGCTCTAATTCACTCTCCTGAGATGGAAGAGCCACCAGCTCCTTTGCCTGACCTGGAGGTCCAGAAGGGTCTAGCTCCTGTTATTGAGGTTCGTGAAGGGCTCAAGCCAGCACCTGTCTCAGTATTACAACCAGCCTCAGCCCCCAAGTAGCAGTTCGTGCTGTTTGGAACCCCAAGAATCGTTCCCCCTCCTCTGTCTTTGCTCTCTTTGTAATTTTTGTGCTTTGTATACACCTGTATAGTGGCTTAATAGATTTTGTTCATTAAATAAAGTAGAATTTGAGTTTACATAAAATTTTACTCTGATCCTTTTCAATAGTATATGGAGGTGCCAGTAAGTACTTTAGGAGTGCTGCACAACCATTTACTTGAAGCACATTTCCATCACAGAGTAACTGGGGCTACTTATCACTCACTGCTCATTCCCTCACCCCAGTCCCAGCAATCACTGCTTTTCTCTCTGTCTTTGGTACTTTACTCCATCTGGGATTTTCATGTGCCTGGAATCCTACAACATGGCCTTCTCTGTCTGGCTACAGAACATAAGAAAGATACAAAAATCTTTTTTCAATATTTTATTAAAATAACATTTTATTACAAATGAATGTTTCTGAAACAACAATGATCATAGGAAGCCTCTAAATGAACTACATTCATTATCTGGAATTGTGTTCCCTTTCGTAAGGATACCTTGAAAGGCAGAAACCGGGGAAATGTCTGGGCCCATGAGACACCTTTAAATTCTTTCTTTTTCCTGCATAGGCCACATTTAAACTATTCTAGTGGGCATATTATAAAAATATTAAAATTACATCTTAAATATTCCCATTTTTTACTAACAAGTCAGGGTAAAGTAAATAGTTCTTTAGGTTTTGGCAGACTATATTTATGTAGTAAAATAACGACTGAAATATGAAGAAAAGAAAACACGTTCCTTCTTCCATGAAATAATCCCCCATAATGGATGGTGTCCTGTTTCCAGGCTTTTCTCTGTGGATTTAGTGTGCGCTCACGCACATGTGCACCTGTGTGTGTGTAAGATGGTGTGGGGGCCAGGGAGAGTTTTAGTGTTGGGCTCTTGTTTTATCTGATGTCCCCACAGTGGATAGACCCTGTTCACTGCTGTCCCCTTGGACATTCTCAGTGACAGCACTCAAGGCTCTGTCACTGATGTCCCCTTGGACATTCTCAGTGACAGCAACTCAAAGTTGAATTCAAAGTTCAACTCAATGTTGAATACCTGAGCCATTTCCAATTATTTGACTCTCATCATTAATGTAATAAGTACATCTGTGCCACAAATCTCTGTACTTTATGATTCCTATAAGCACCATTTGGGGAATGCGCTTTAACCACATTTTTGGAGGACAGGCTGAGGGCTTCTCTATCTATGCTCTCTTTATTAAGTGGAAGGCTTCCTGGGAAATGGAGGGACCTGGAGTCTATAGATGAGACCTGAAACCATGAGGAGGACAGGCCAGCAGTGAGTCCATCGGTAGAGGGAGTGACCATAGAGCAAGGCAGGGCTTTCTCACACACCCCTTCATGTGTCCTCCCCCACAAACATCCCTGCCCCGTGTCCTGGAACACACATCACCCAGGCCCTGTCTGGTGATACACTCCAGCCATTCCAGCCCCTAGTGCTCCATAACTCAGATTCTAACTTGAGCAATCACGCCCTGCTCCAGGCCAGCAGAGGAGTGCAGACCAGGCCACTCTTATCAGGTTGCTTTCTGTCTATCCTGGCTGGACCACATCCTCTCAGAGAAGAACCTCTAAGGACAGCACAGGTCAGTAAGTTACAGACTTTTGTTCATCCAGATGTAGTTGTAGTGGCAACAGCAAAAACCACTTGAAACCGTGTGAACAAGAGAGGCCCCTACAAAGCACTTTGGCTGCTCATGGAAGCTGCAGGATGGAGAGAGCCTCTACCAAGGGTTTTGGCACTGGATATAGTTTGTCCACAGCTTTCAGGCTCCTCTAGCCATGACCCCATACCTCTGCCTGCCCCAACTTTGGTATCCCTCAAATTCACCTTGTGTGAGAGAGGAGGCTGTGCTTCCAGCTCAAGACACCATGTGAAAAGAAAGGGGAGATCCCTGTCCTCCCACAATGTTGGGTAAGGGGTATCCACTTGATTTGAAACTGCTGGAGAAGCCATGGTAGTAATCCCTGTCTTCTCTGCCACAAGATGGAGCTGACCAGGCACAGAAAGTACATCTTCAGAGAGAGGACATCCTGGGCTCTCCCTGCAGGAAGAGAGAGAAACACCAGTGAATGGGGACTCAAGTGAGAAATGAGAGCTCTGAGCACTAGGGGAAGGGCTGCCATGGGCTGGGTCACTGTCATATTGGTCAGGGACACAGGCTCTGTGTAGATTTGTAAGGAGTGGTCAGGCTTCATCCTACCAACAGATCCATCAAAAACCAAATTCACCTCCAGAAAATACTTTCAACTCTGACCATCAGAAGGTTGTCATATCCTGGCAGGCAAGGAAGCCCAAGATGCTATGTACCAATGATTATACAATAGGTGAGACAGGAGACAGGCGTGATGGAAGTGAGGGCAGCTCATTTGCCTGCCTTGGAGGGAAAGAGCCCCTTCACAAGGCACCCCAACATTTGTTCCAAAAACAGATGACAATTTAGGAAGCTCCAGACTGACAGTCTCCACACTGAGTATTGTCCATGTCCAGGACACAAGCTCTGGGTGAGATCCTGACCCAGGGCTGGCCTGGGTCTGATGGATGAGGACCATTGTCATGGGATCCCAGGTGATGGACAGGTCATACATACTGGAGAGGATGAAGGCTTTCTGGAAAGACAATTGAGTCAGGTGGAGCCAGGCTTGCCAGGTAAAAGGGACAGAATAAGGCAGAGGCCCAGAGCCCATGGCAGCAGTGGGCTCACAGTGGGCTAATCTACGCAGGTAGAGCTGGGGATGACTGAGTGTCTTTTGAGAACATGAATCCTGTCAGTCAATCTCTATATAATTCCTTGAGGAAGGTAGAAATGCTGTTTCTGTTTGACGAATAAGGAAAGCAAGGCTTTAAGAAACAGCCCCTTTCCTTATTCCACAGTGAGGCAGAGGCAGGATTTGAACCCAGGCCTTTCCTGCCCTTGTTGGCCCCACCTAACAAGAAGGCTGCATTCCAGATGCTTCAGAAGGGATTCTCAACTCTGTGGTTACATGAACCTTTGAGAACCCTCCTCCTGCAGGACAAAGGCTGCCTGGAACTGGGAGAGTCCTCAGTGCCAAGGGCTGCCATCGTCAGACAACAGACCCACGCCAAGCCCCAGTTCGAGGTGACACCACTGCCCCCTGAGTTCAGTGAGGTCTCCAGGCCTGGGGGTTTGTATGTGGAGCTTTGCACACCTCTGAGTTCCAAGTTGGTTTCATGTGAATGGAGCACAGAGTCCAATGGCAGAGAGAGAGCAGTTCTAGCCCCTACTCAGCCTCTTTGAAGCTGCGTGACCCCAGGAGGGGCTTTGAAGCTACAGACCCCATCCCTAAATTAGAGAATGTAATGGGTACAGCTAAGTAGGAGGTAGCAAGAAATGACTCCTACAGTTCCTATCTGGTACCTGGGAGCACATGAGGAGCCCGGAGGAAAGGCAGTTGTGTTGGTGACAAATATACCCATGTATCTTCTCTTCCACTTGTTGATTCTTTAAGAAACAGATGCTAAATCTAAGGTCAGGAAGATTTCTTCTTAGGCTTTCTTCTTTGAGGTTTATAATTTTAGCTCTTAAATTTAGGTCTGTGTCCCAGTTGGGGTTCATTTTCTGTTTCATCTGAGGGAACGGTCCACCTTCATTCAGTCATTTATACTTTTATGTATCTGCATGTGAAATAAGGGACACAGTTTAGTCACTGTAGTACCTTACATTGTCACTTGTAGGGAATTGTCAATAGATCCCAAAGAATCTTTACAATAAATAATCCTTGAAGCAATTCCCTAAGATTGTGAAGGAAGTTCAAAAAGAAGTTAAGTTGTCTTGGAAACTCTTTATTTCTCCATCCATTTTGAATGTCAGTATTGCTGGATAAAGTATTTTTGGCTGCATGTTCTTCTCATTTAGTGCCCTGAATATATCTTGCCAGCCCTTTCTGGCTTGCCAGGTCTCTGTGGACAGGTCTGACGTTATTCTGATGGGCTTTCCTCTGTAAGTAAGGAGCCTCTTTGTCCTAGCGGCTTTCAAGAGATTATACCTACAATTGTGATTCCTCAATTAGACTATGAGGTGCCTTGATGTTCTTCTGGAATCTATAATCTTGGGTGGAGACCATTTGGCCTCTAGTGCATGAACGCTGGTTCCATTCGCGAGATTGGGAAAATTTTCATGAAGAATTTGTTCCACTATATTTTCTAGACTTCTTTCTTTCTCCTCCCCTTTAGGGATTCCAATGATTCTGAAGTTGGAACATTTCATGGCATCATTTATTTCCCTGATTCTGTTTTCATGGTTTCTAAGCTGTTTGTTCCAGGATTCCTCTTGATCCTTTCTCTCTATCTGTTTGTCCTCTAGATCACTAATTCTATCTTCTGTCTCATTTACTCTAGCTTTGAGAGAATTTAGATTAGATTGGAACTCATTGAGAGCATTGTGAACCTCAGCCCTGGTAGCTTTTAGCTCTGCCCTAACATTGTGAACATCCTGTCTGGTCGCTTTCAGTTTGGCCCTAATCAATTTCGTTTGGTCATCCATGGCTTTCTCCAACCTAGCTATTGCCTGGATAATTATTAGCCTGAATTCTCTTTCCGACATATTGTCTATGTTGATAGCCGTTAGCTCTGTTGCAGAAGGTCCATCCTCTGTATTTTTCTTCTGTTGGGCATTCCTCCTCCTAGTCATTTTGGTGAGAGATGATTGAACAGATGTAGCTGGATGACCCATAGCTCATATCATTCTCAACTCCAAATCAATTCAGACACTTTCTATGAAGCCAGCATTACCCTGATCCCCAAACCAGGCAAAGACCCTACCAAAAAGGTGAATTTCAGACCAATATCACTGATGAATATGGATGCTAAGATTCTCATCAAGATCCTAGCAAAAGGATCCAACAGCACATTAAAAATATTATCCACCATGACCAGGTGGGATTCATTTCTGGGCTACAAGGATGGTTCAACATTTGCAAATCAATCAATGTGATAGAACAAATTAATAAGGAAAGAGAGAAGAACCAAATGGTCTTCTCAATTGATGCAGAAAAAGCATTTGACAAAAATCCAGCATCCGTTCCTGATTAAAACACTTCAAAGATAGGGATACAGGGAACATTCCTGAACTTCATCAAATGTATCTATGAAAAACCCACAGCAAATATCATCCTCAATGGGAAAAAGCTTTCAGCCTTCCCGTTGAGATCAGGAACATGACAAGGATGCCCACTCTCACCACTCTTGTTCAACATAGTATTAGAAGTCCTAGCAACAGCAATCAGACAACAAAGAGAAATAAAAGGTATCCAAATTGGCAATGAAGAAGTCAAACTCTCTCTCTTCTCAGATGACATGATTCTTTATATGGAAAACCTAAAAGATTACACCCCCAAACTACTAGAACTCATACAGCAATTCAGTAACGTGGCAGGATACAAAGTCAATGTACAGAAATCAGTGGCTTTCTTATACACTAACAATGAAAATACAGAAAGGGAAATTAGAGAATCAATTACATTTACTATAGCACCAAGAACCAGACGATACCTGGGAATCAACCTGACCAAAGAGGTAAAAGATCTGTACTCGAGGAACTACAGAAAACTCATGAAAGAAATTGAAGAAGACACAAAAAGATGGAAGACCATTCCATGCTCTTGGAATGGAAGAATAAACATTGTTAAAATGTCTATACTGCCTAGAGCAATCTATACTTTTAATGCCACTCCGATCAAAATTCCACCGGTATTCTTCAAAGAGCTGGAGCAAATAATCCTAAAATTTGTATGGAATCAGAAGAGACCCCGAATCGCTAAGGAAATGTTGAAAAACAAAAATAAAACTGGAGGCATCACGTTACCTGATTTCAAGCTTTACTACAAAGCTGTGATCACCAAGACAGCATGGTACTGGCATAAAAACAGACACATAGACCAATGGAACAGAGTAGAGAGCCCAGATATGGACCCTCAACTCTATGGTCAGTTAATCTTTGACAAAATAGGAAAAAATATATAGTGGAAAAAAGACAGTCTCTTCAATAAATGGTGCAGTGAAAACTGGACAGCTATATGTAGAAGAATGAAACTCGACCATTCTCTTACACTGTACACAAAGATAAACTCAAAATGGATAAAAGACCTCAACGTGAGACAGGAATCCATCAGAATCCTAGAGGAGAACATGGGCAGTAATCTCTTCGATATCAGCCACAGCAACTTCTTTCAAGATATGTCTCCAAAGGCAAAGGAAACAAAAGTGAAAATGAACTTTTGGGGCTTCATCAAAATCAAAAGCTTCTGCACAGCAAAGGAAACAGTCAAGAAAACAAAGAGGCAACCCACGGAATGGGAGAAGATATTTGCAAATGACAGTACAGACAAAAGGTTGATATCCAGGATCTATAAAGAACTCCTCAAACTCAACACACACAAAACAGACAATCATATCAAAAAATGGGCAGAAGATAAGAAGAACAGACACTTCTCCAATGAAGACATACAAATGGCTATCAGACACATGAAAAAATGTTCATCATCACTAGCCATCAGGGAGATTCAAATTAAAACCACATTGAGATACCACCTTACACCAGTTAGAATGGCCAAAATTAGCAAGACAGGAAACAACATGTGTTGGAGGGGATGTGGAGAAAGGGGAACCCTCTTACACTGTTGGTAGGAATGCAAGTTGGTGCAGCCTCTTTGGAGAACACTGTGGAGATTCCTCAAGAAATTAAAAATAGAGCTTCCCTATGACCCTGCCATTGCACTACTGGGTATTTACCCCAAAGATACAGATGGAGTGAAAAGAAGGGCCATCTGTACCCCAATGTTTATAGCAGCAATGGCCACGGTTGCCAAACTGTGGAAAGAACCAAGATGCCCTTCAACGGATGAATGGATAAGGAAGATGTGGTCCATATACACTATGGAGTATTATGCCTCCATCCTAAAGGATGAATATCCAGCTTTTGTAGCAACATGGACGGGACTGGAAGAGATTATGGTGAGTGAAATAAGTCAAGCAGAGAGAGTCAATTATCATATGGTTTCACTTACTTGTGGAGCATAACAAATAGCACGGAGGACATGGAGAGTTAGGAGAAGGCATTTGGGGGAAATTGGAAGGGGAGGTGAACAATGAGAGACTATGGACTCTGAATAAAATTCTGAAGGGTTTGAAGAGGTGGGGGGTGGGAGGTTGGGGGAACCAGGTGGTGGGTATTAGAGAGGGCACGGACTGTATGGAGCACTGGGTATGGTACAAAAACAATGAATACTGTTATGCTGAAAATAAATTAAAAAAATGATTAAAAACAAAAGAAGTTAAGTTGTGTTTCTGGAGAGGTGGAGCAGTATCCTTGTTAAGAGCACACACCACTCTCAGGAGGCCACAGGAGATATTGCAGGAGAGCAGTGCTGCAGGGCTCCGTAATCTGTCTGCACAACAAGCCATATTCAACCTTGGACATCTTCAAGGATTCCCAGAGACATCAAAGACAATTTTCTAAAATTCAATCTTTTGGAGGATGTCTTCTAGGAAAACTATGAAAAAATAGGCTTCTTCCCAAGTGCACTATTTTGAGAAGTATTTCTGAGCAGCTGAGTCAGGCCCTGGGTTAAAGGACAGAAAGTAGTGAAAATGGTGGATGTCTTCCAAGAAGCACAACTTTGTACAGTGCGAAAGTGTGGGGAATAACTGGTCTAAACCACAGCTCTGTATATCCAGTTGAAAGAAAACAGTAAATGAAAACAAGTCATATTTATGAATTCCTTTGCTTACATTAACCACAAAACATTTTAGAAAATTTGAAAATGATATCTTAGCATACCTGTATCCTTTTTTCCCAAGTTAGATGACATGAACCTATATTCCCACCTTACTTTTTAGGTATTAGGAGAACATGATATGATATATTGAACCCTTAATGACTCTCCAAAAATCCTGTTAGAACTAACAGATTAATTAAGTCAAGCTTAAGCACACAGATTCAATATACAAAAATGAGATTCATCTCTATACACAAATAACAAGCTATCATTGAGAGAAATTAAGAAAATAATTTTTAATTGATAATCACTCAAAAAGAATAAAATATCTAGGAATTATTTTCACCCAGAGGTGAAAGACCTGTATACTGAAAACTTAAATTATTAATGAAAGAATTTGAAGATGACAGAATGAAGTCCGAAGACATCCTATGCTAATGGATCCCAAGAATATATGTAATCAAAAGGTCCACACTGCATAAAGCAATCAAAACATTCAGTGCAAACCCCATGAACATTCAATGGTGTTTTCAGAAATAAAACCAATAATCCTACAAAGTGAATAATACCACAGAAGGCCCTGAATAGCCAAAGCCATCTGCAGAAAGAACAAAACCGGAAGCATCATACTTTTTGAATTTGAACTGAATTAAAAAGCTGGAGAAATCAAAATTGTATGGTATTAACACACAGATGAATGGAACAGAGTAGAAAGTCCAGGAAGAAACCCACATATATGTAGTCAATTAATTTTCAACCAAAGCTCCAAGAATATAAAATACAGAAGCAACAGTCTCCACAGTAAGTTGTGTTGGAAACACTGGGCAACCTCAAGTAAAGGAATGCGACTGTATGTCTATTCAACCGCATCCACAACAGCAAAGTCAAAATGGGCAAAGACTTCAACAAAATAGCTATTCCCATGAAATACCTAGATGAAAATTAGGCAGAATGTTATTAACACCCCAACCATTTTTTTAACATGCTCCATGACCAAACTTTGAACTCAAGATTCTGAGATAAAAAGTCAGATGCTGTGCTAACTGAGCCAGCCAAGAATCTATTAAAATTATGGAGCACAGAGGTGTCAGAATAGATCTATTTTTTTATCCCCTGTTAACAAAATTTTTTTGGAAGAATGTTTCCTGAGACCCTTCTTGACACTGATTTTTGGATTTGACATCAGAAGCAAAAGCTACAATGAAAAATAAACAACTGGGACTACATCAAACTAAAAGCCTTCTGCAGAGCAAAGGAAATCTCCAATCATCAACACATTGAAAAGACAACATACTGAGGAGGAGAAAATAATTGCACACTACCTAACTGATAAAGATTTCATATCCAAAATATTGAAGAACTCATACAACTTAATAACACAAAAAACAGATAGCAGTTACAAAAACAGCAGAGTTCAGAATATATATTTCTCCAAAGAAAATGCACAGAGGGCCAAAAATACATAAAGAGATGTTTGCCACCACTTATCACCAGGGAAATGCAAATCAAAGGCCAAAGAGATGCCACGTGACACCTGTCAGAATGGCTAGTATCCAAAGACCAGAAATAACAAGGGTTGGGCAAAATGTGAAATAAAAGGAACTGTGCTCTGTTGGCAGGACTGTAAATGGGTGCAGCTACTATGGAGAACAGTATCATGTTTTCTCAAAAAATTCAACACAGGGGCACCTGGCTTGCTCAGTCAGAAGAGTGAGTGACTTTCGATCCAGGGTCATGAGGTTGAGCCCACGCTGGGGGTAGAGAGTATGTAAAAAAAAGAAATTGGAAATAGAACAACCATATCCTCCAACAATTCCCCTCTTATGAATCCAAGTTTTCTCTCTCTTAGATGAAGGTGTATAGTTAGATGTGCTCCACTGTTTCATTCCAGCACTCTGCTCCTCTGAAGAAGACTGTGAAGTGCCCTGGCCACCAGGCTAAGGTTTAAGGTCTCAGGTCAACTGCCCTCCAGCACTCTACTCAAACCCTGAGATGTTAGCTCTCAGTCCATTCCCATTGTACCCACAGTTCTGTCTTTCTCCAATCTCTCAAGGCACAGCCCACCACCCCCTGGGATCTTGACATAGCTTGTTGTTTGTCTGACCCTAGACCTGTTGGATCAGCACTGAGCCCAAAGCCATCTCCTGAACATCCTCCTACAAACATACCTGAGTCACAGAAACTTATTAATTACTTAGCAGAATGCTCAGAAGAGTCTCACAACCACAGGCCCCCAACCTGTATACATGCTCATCAGGGAGCATCCCCCAGCCATTGCAGGCCAACTGCATCCAATGTGCCATCAGGTGTTCCTTCCACTCTTGTCCCTCAACCAGTCTAGACTCTCACCAAGCGGTGAGAACAGGTTAAGTCACATGCACATGATCACCAACATCTTACTGGCTATAAGCCCTCTGCTACTCATGCAGATGTTTCCTTCCCAGCTCAGCAGTATCTGGAAGTGAACCCCCCCCCAAAAGACAATCCCTCCCTGTAAGTAGACTCAGTTATGGGGCTCCATGCCTGGCTTGCTGGGCCCTGAGGTAGGAGTCAGCACTTAGTTCAGACGTGGAGCACTAGCCACCTGCTGCCCCTGGAACAGCCACTTTCTTCAACTCTGTATTGGATTTCTCTCCAATAGAGACTTCTATTTTGTCTGTCAATAGCTATGTTTCTGTGTGAAGCATGGAGTGGTGTGAATACTTGTTCCTCCATGAAGTATCAGGAACCCCTGACTCAATGATACAAATTCATTTCCTGTCCACTCTGCAAATCTGCCAAAGCATGGCTCCACCTCAGCCTATTTCCCTATTGCATTCCCTCTAATGCAGGCCTTTCTCAGGCACCTCAAGGCCCTGTGTTATTCCCTTTCTCAGGCTACCTGTGAGAAGAATAATGAGAGGTTTGGGCTGACTCTCCCAAATGTAGCCCTGGTCAGTGGCAAGGAAAGATCCTAAGTAGAAAGATGGATGTCAGGGTGCAGAGGAGGTCTGCAGGGCCAGTGAGACTGCAGCTGGGGGACAGGCTGAGAGTGCCACTGCTGTGGGTTTCACCAGGCCTTCCATCAGTAGCTCCCCATGGGCTGCTGGATCACATCCCCAGACAAGTGATGGGTGAGCAGAGCAGGTGAGAAGAAAATGTAGAGTCATTGAGGAAACCTGTTCCTATTTTAGTATATGTGCTGCTGAAGTGAGCACGGTCATTGAGGAAACCTGGCAGAACTAAAGGCAATCCTGAAGTGGCCTGTAGTTGGGAGAAGAGGGTAGGGCGACAAGAGGATGGGCTTGAAGAAGTCTTAACTCTTCTGCACTTTTACCATCCCATACTCTGTGACAAATGCTGCCTAATATTTTTCAGGTGCCAGTATGCTGCAGGGTGGCCATGTCAACTAGTGTGTAGGTCCAGATAGGCACCTTCAGTACATGCCCCCTGTGCCCCTTCTTCTACCCCCTCCCCCTTGCAAGGTGAGTACTACCTGAAGAGACTTGGTCTTTCCTCTGTAATTTCTTCCAAGGGCTTTAAAGTTAAATACTTTTTCATAGGAGAGGTGTAGCAGGTGGCAGTATGGAGGAGAGGTTACGAGTGTCTTTGTGGTGCCTAGGGGCCCTCTGCTCTGGGCTCAACCTCCATTCTCTCTGAATTCATCAGGACTTCTGTCCTTCTCCAGTGCACAGTGCCAGTGACAGAGTAGCTGCTAACCCATGGAGAATATAAGCACACATGCAAGAATTACTATACACCTGTGAAGTATGATGGCCACATAAGAAATGCAACAGAATGAACGTTACATATCATTTGAAATAGAATTATTGGAATAGACAGACTCCAGAAAATTAATAAACACAATAAATCTATCCTTCTGGATATAGGAAAATATCATTAGCAATAAGACCCAAGAAAACCAGAGCAAAGAGTCAAGTCAAGGGAGTTGAGGGAAATTGGAAGGGGAGGTGAACCATGAGAGACTATGGACTCTGAAAAACAATCTGAGGGTTTTGAAGGGGCAGGGGGTGGGAGGTTGGGGGAGCCAGGGGGTGGATATTCAGGAGGGCACATATTGCATGGAGCACTGGGTGTGGAGCAAAAACAATGAATTCTGTTACCCTGAAAAGAAATAAAAAAAAATATTGCATATGAAAAATAGAATGGTTGAATGAGATTGCACAATAGATTGGGTAAATAATAGGATAAACAGATCAAAGAGGTGTGCAATTGGTACTTTCTGTGGACCTAACAGAAGTATGGACTTTGGAGCAGGCAAACATATAGTAGGATCACTTGTGCAATTTCTTTACCAGAGAACTAAAGACCAAGATATGGTTGGGGTATATGGAGAAGTGGAAGCTGGGGTAGAATCCTGGCATAAACAGCAGCAACAGAGCCTTGTCATGCCCCCATGCCCTTTTTACCCCCTTCCTCACTGTCCCCACCACCCCCACCACTGCTAGCCCTAATGGACAGGGGAGGGATAATGAGAAGTAGAGGCCAGCAGCTGAGGGATACAACTGACTGAGGAAGCCTCACAAATAGGTTTTTCATGGAAATAAACAATGAGACCACTGTAGAGACTGTAGACACCCTCCTCAGATCTTCAGGTGAGGCTCCCCACTGGCTGAGCCCACACAGCCAGAGAGCAAAGCAGCCTATCAGGCCTTTCTATTTCCCACTTCCCCATCACAGAAGGAGTGGGTGGGTGGAGAGTGTTCCTGGAGGGACAGACAGGAGGTAACTGCTATGGGGGGGGGGTGTTGAGATTACTAGATTCCACTCTGATGTTTAAAGAAAAAGAAATTAAAGGCATTCATTAAAATAATCTTCTTGGGGCACCTGGCTGACTCAGTCAGTGGAGTATACAACTCTTTACCCTGGGATTGTGAGTTTGAGAAACTCATTAGGTATAGAGATTAAGAAAAAAAAAATCTTATATAGAAGGGCAAACCTAAAAGCCAACTCTCAGTTATAGAGAACAAACAAAATTATAGAGAACAAGCACACCATTATAGATGGTGACCAGAGGAGAGGTGGGTCATGGGTTCAATAGATGATGGGGATTAAAGAGGGCATTTGTTTGATGATCACAGGGTGTGGTATTGAAGTGTTGAATATATTGTATACCTGAAACTAATATTACACTGCATTTTCAGTTACCAGAATTTCAATAAACACACACAAGACAAAAAAAAAAAAAAAGTCAACATAAAGGTATCAAGGAAGAAGAAAGAGAGCAGGGATCTAGAAGGCCAAATTCTGTGAGAAAGCCTGAACTTGAAGTAAAATCAGAATATCTGATTCCCAAAGTTGTTTTTGCTGCAAGGATATTCTTAGAGCTCATAACTGGGCTTCAAGAGACATTGCAAAGGCCACAGAAAAATAGCTGTATTAGTGAGGGTTCTCCAGAGAACCAATTGGATGTCTGCATGGAAATATATGGGATCTATATCTATGCCTGTATCTATATATCTATATCTATATCTATATCTATATCTATATCTATATCTATATCTATCTATCTATCTATCTATAGAGGGAAAGAGTTTTATTTTAAAGAATTGGTTCATGATTATGGAGAGTAGCAATCCAAAATCTATAGGGTGGGCTTGCAGGCTCAGACCCTGGAAGAGCTAATATTGCAATTTGAGGCTATGTTAATCAGATTTTTCATTTTCTGTTTTTTTATGGTGACCAGACATTTTACTGGAGGTAAGGAGAGTGTAAGGAGGCAAGAAGAAGCTGTTCTATCATGGAGATAATAATCAGCTGATAACATACCTTTATATGCAAACCAACCAATACCAAGGCCACACCCTCAACACTTCCTTTATCTCACTCTCACATACCAAACGAATAGTCCTTTCATTCTAAATCACTGCAAAGATAGGTGTCTGTGGCCTCTGAGAAATAATCTGAGGGTTTTGAAGGGGCGGGGGAGGGTGGGAGGTTGGGGGAACCAGGTGCTGGGTATTAGAGAGGGCATGGATTGCATGGAGCACTGGGTGTGGTGCAAAAACAATGAATACTGTTATGCTGAAAAGAAATTAAAAAAAAAAAAAAAGATAGGTGTCAGACAACTGAAAACCACCCTTATAGCCTAGAGCTGGTTGCCATTATTCAAACTGGCCAGTCCTAGACTGTTTCCCCTGCTCTGCCTTGCTTTGGGCTATGCTTTCACTTGACTCCTACTTCTGTCCCCTGACCAAGTTGGTGTTTCATCACCTGTGTGAAGTGGCATGCCCCCTCTTTTGGGAAAGGAAAATAACAAAAGTACCTCAATGCCATTTGTGTCTTTGTGTCATCACACAGTCACCTCCATAAGTTAAAATGTCACAGGCATTTTTTTAAAGATTTTATTTATTTATTTGGCGGAGAGAGAAATCGCAAGTAGGCGGAGAGGCAGGCAGAGAGAGGGGAAGCAGGCTCCCTGGCAGGCAGAGAGCCCAATGCGGGGCTTGATCTCAGGACCCTGAGTTCATGACCTGAGCTGAAGGCAGAGTCTTAACCCACTGAGCAAGCCAGACGCCCGCCCCAAAATCCCACAGGTATTTTAACTAATAACAAATGTTATTAGTCTGGAGACCTAGGAAGAGAAAATATTGCAGTTCAAGTTTGGAGTGGTCTGCTGGCATAATAACCTTCTTCCTCTGGGACACTTAGTCTTTTGTTCTAGTTAGGCCTTTGACTGATGAGGTGAGGCCCACTCATATTAGGGAAAGACTTATGCTTTACTCAAAATCCACTGTTTTAAGTATTAATCACATCCAAAAAACACTCTCTCACAGAAATATCTGGAATAATGCTGGACAAAATATCTGGACACTGTGAGGCAAACCATGTCAATATATAAAATTAACCATCACAAGAATTTTATGGGAAATCTGCACATATTACTTTAGGACCCCAAGGAGCCAGACAAGGTAAGACACACTGTTCTCCTCAAACTCAGGAGCCTGCAGGGAAGGAGTGGAAAGGAGAAAGTGAAGGAACAGGTCGATGTAGTTTGACTAGCTAGGGGTCTGTCAACCAACATCAAGTTATGAATGTGGTTTGAGATGGTCTGTGACTGGTAGGGCTCCAGCCTCCTGGCAGACATAAATGCTGAGCTGCTCTAAAGGAGGGTACAGTCATTCTTGGTATAAGGAAATCACTGTAGTAGTTTTGCTAAGAATACAATCCAGCATATGGTCAAACAGAACCAACCATGAAAGGAAACAAAGGTCATGAAATAAGAAGTAGAAGATATAAGTGAAAGCAGAAATGGACAAGAATTTCAGATATAATCAGGGTCATAGAAAAGCCTCAACCTTCTATTAATCTGTAAGTGTTAAGCATGAGTCTTTAGAGAATAAGCATATGTCTTCAACAGCTTCTAGTTATGGTGCCATTAGACTTGCCCAATTCAAGGCTGCCAAAACCAATATGTAAAAAAATGCAGTACAAGGTTACCAAAACCCAATCTGTAAAAAAAAATGCAGTACTTGCAAAGCTCAATAAAGTAAAGTGCAATAAAATGAGGTATGCCTATATGCCACTTCCTAAATGTAGTCTGCACATAGTATCCTCCTTCCAAAGAGTACACGATAGAAGGTGGGTGGTAGAAGTGTGTATAGAAGGTGATAGAAGGTGTAAACTTAAAGAAATCTTACGAACAGTACCTCAGCCAAGTCCTCAAGGTTAAAATTGATAGACATATCATGCTGAGAGTATGTATCCTTAGTATGACATGATGAAAATAGCTTCGCCTGAGTGGTCTTCATTCCAAAAACCCATATCCTCAGAGAAAAGTCAGATAAATCACAGTAGAGTGGCATTTTACAAAATTCCTAACCAGCATTCCTCAAAACTGTCAAGGCCATCAAAAGGAAAGTCTAAGAAACCGCCACAGAAAGAGACGCTTAAGCAGACAACTTAATGTACATAATGTGGTGCCTGGATGACATCCCAGAATAGAAAAAAGACATGAAGGGAAAACTGAAGAAATCCAAATGAAGTATGGACTTCGGTTAACAATATATCAATCTTGGTTCATAATTGTGACACATATGCCATAATAATGTTAGAATTTAATATCAGAGAAACTGAGAATGTTAGAATTAAATATTAGAGAAATCTTTGTAATTTTTTCAGAAACCCAAAACTATTCTAAACCTTGAAATATATTTATAAAGTTGTTAACCTGATTTGAATATTTAAAAGGAAATGAACTCAGAAGAGCCAAAACAATTTGAAAAAGTAGAACAAAATTGAAGGACTTAACCTCCTTGAATTCAAAACTTACTTTAAATCTACATTAGTTAAACCAGGTAGTATTGACATAAAGACAGACATAGAGATCAATGGTACAGAGCTGATTGTTTGTAAAGTTGGGAATGCATTGTAGTCTTTTCAGAGTCTTTTCAGCAGTTAGTGCTAGAAAAGTTGGATATCAATTTATCAACATGCAAAAACAAAGAAAAAATAACACCATACGAACATACAAAAGAAATTACCTTGAAATGGACCATAGATCTAAATTTAAGAGGTAAAGCTATACAAGTATTGGAAGAATATATTAGAGGTAATTTTTATAATCTTAGGTTAGGGACAGAGATGGGTATAGGGAAGTTCAGGACTAAGAGATGTTTTGTGTTTCATAGCTCTTTGTTAATCAGAAGTAGAAACACTCCACTCACCACTGGTCCTCTTCAGAATATGTTATGAGAGATCCAGCATGAGTACCAGCAGATTGGATTGGATGCTAATCTTTGATCCTAGCAGAATATCATTCTAGCCACCATCTCAAACAATGGCTCATATGTCTATTCCGGTGTTCATAATTCTGAAACGAGTATAAATTTCAATACCCTTTCAGCCGCTACTTGAGTAAAGAGCAGGAGGGTGAGAAAAGGAAGAGAACCATATAGTTGACTTGTCTTCAAATGTTGACTGAAACCAAAACCAAGGGTTTGGGAGAGGATATGAGGGTTAGGGGAGAGGCAAAAGACATTAAAACACCTCATTTATTCTGCCAAAGTGTGAGTTAAATTCATAAAATATACCTTAAGTGTGTTTAGACATTTCATTCTTTCATTCATCCATATACGAATGCTCTGCATAAACAGGATGGGCAATATAAAAATGGGCAAATACAATTAAAGAAAAGTGCAAGAAGTGTTCTTAAATCAGAATTCTGATTCTGTCTCTTGAGGTGACAATGTTTATCTCTTTGCTGGCATCCTTCAGCTTTTAGATCTTCTGCCATCTCCTAAACATTATTCAGAATTTTTTTTTCTTACTGTATAGTGAATTTCAAACACTGGTACACTTATGGTAGCCAAACTTCATTGTGGAATTGGTTAACGAAATGTTGGTTGTACATTCTGACCACATCTTTAAGTGGGCTCTTCTGCCCAGTATTGTCTCAGATAAGCCTGATGTTATACTGTGATTATTCCAGTTCCCCTCATCTAAGGTTGCCTGTCCTCTGGCTGGGGACTGGTATAGTGTGATTAATTGACATGATTTATGGTGTATTTACTTTCTAAGAAATCCCAGTGGTGTCGATTAGAAGGCAGACGCCAGTTTTCTCTTCTTTTTCTATCTTATTTCTCTTCTCATCTTCATCTATCTTCTTCTCAGCACTTATGTTTAACAGGCATTATCAATGTTAGCAACAGAGTGGACTCTTGGAGAGGTTAATGGATTTGGCAGTAGAGTAACTTTAATTTTGTACACTCAGTGAAAGCATCTATTCTTTTCTTTTTTACTTAGTGAGATTTTAAAAATAATGGTGGTTTGATTTAATGAAAAAAAGATGCTTTTTCGTTGTTGTTAAGAGACAGGTGGGTAATAAAGAGGTGAAATGAAGCAAGTAGTTTTATTTTTTGTAATTTCATTTTTTGATATATATAAATTACTCTTAGTGGAGAGAAAGATTGTGAAGTCTGTCACATGTTATTCTTCTATGCTTCATCTTGTCTTTGCTTTGTAGCTTCATCCTATGCTTGGTACCTTCAATCTATCAATCTCCAGTATCCAAATAACTAAATAACCAAAGTTTCTGGCATGTATAAGTTCTGGATATTATATTTCAAATGAGTTTTTTTTAATAGGAGCTTAGTTTGAAATATATTAAGTGTGACTTAGTTGGAAAAAATATAGTAATTTGAACATTTTTTTGAAAAGTGAATAGTTACTGTTGTTGGTCAATGGCAAATCTACTTTATCCAAATTCTTACTATACAAAGCTCTCTTTAATATTCTAGAAAGAAAATAACTGAGAAAGTAATAGATGGATGCCTTAGTGGAGAGCCCTTGATATCAGGGCCACTCCTAATGGGAGCATTTATTTTTTATTATTAACATATCATGTATTACTTGTTTCAGGGGTACAGATATGTGATTCATCAGTCTTACATAACACACAGCCCTCACCACAATACATATCCTCCCCAACGTCCATCACCCAGCCATCCTTTCCCCACCTTCCCATCCAGTAACCCTCAGTTTGTTTCCTGAGATTAGGAGTCTCTTATGGTTTGTCTTCCTCTCTAGTTTCATCTTGTGCCTTTTTTTTCTCTCTTACCCTCTGGTCCCCTGCTTTTTTTCTTAAATTCCCCTTATCAGTGAGATCATATGATAATTGTCTCTCTATGATGGACTCATTTTGCTTAGCATAATGCCCTCTCATCCCACCCACGTCATTGCAAATGGCAAGACTTCATTTTTTTGATGGATGGGTAGTATTCCATTGCATACACATGCCACATCTTCTTTATCCATTCATTTGTCAATGGACATCTGGGCTCTCTCCATAGTTTAGCTATTGTGGACATTGCTGTTAGAAGTAGAAATAAAGGGCATCTGAATCAGCAAAGAAGAAGTCAAACCCTCACTCTTTGCAGATTATAGGATACTTCATGTGAAAAACCCAAAAGGTTCCATCCCAAAACTGTTAGAACTCATACATGAATTCAGTAAAGTGTCAGGATTAAAGAAAAATCAATGCACAGAAATCAATTGCATTTCTATACACCAACAATGAGACAGAAGAAAGAGAAATTAAGGTGTGGCTCCCATTTTTAATTGCATCCAAAAGCATAAGACCTCTGAAATAAATTTAACCAAAGAGACAATGGATCTGTGCTCAGAAAACTACAGAACACTCATGAAAGAAATTGATGAAGACACAAAGAAATGGAAAAACATCCCAAGCGCATGGATTGGAAGAACAAATATTGCTAAAATGTCCATACTACCTAGAGCTATCTACACAGTCAATGCAGTCCCTATCAAAATACCACCAACTTTTTTCACAGAAATGGAATAAATAATCCTCAAATTTGCACGGAACCAGAAAAGACCTCAAATAGCCAAAGGTGTGTTGAAAAAGAAAATCAAAGCTGGTGGCATCATGGATTTCAAGCTCTATTACAATGCTATAATAATCAAGACAGTATGGTACCAGCACAAAAGCAGACATATATGTCAATGGTACAGAATACAGAGCTCAGAAATGGACCCTTGCCTTTATGGTCAAGTAATCTTTGAAAAATCATGAAAGAATATCCAATGGAAAAAAGACAGTTTCTTCAACAAATGGTGTTGGGAATATCAAACCACCACATGTAGAAGAATGAAACTGGAGCATTTCCTTACACCACACACAAAAATAGACTCAAAATGGATGAAAGACCTCAATGTGAGACAGGATTTCATCAAAATGCTTGAGGTGAACCCAGGCAGCAACCTCTTCGAACTTTGCCCCAACAACTTCTTGTTAGATGCATCGCCAAAGGCCAGGGAAACAAAAACAAAAAGAAGTATTGGAACCTCATCAAGATAAGAAGCTTTTGCACAACAAAGGAAGTAGACAGACAAGACAATCGACAGAAATAGAGAAGATATTTGGTAATGACATATCAGATAAATGTCTAGTAGCAAAATCCATAAAGAACTTATCAAACTCAAAACCCAAGGAACAAATAATCCACTCAAGAAATGGGCGGAAGACATGAAAAGATATTTCCGCAAAGAAGCCATCCAAATGGCTAGTAGACACATAGCACAATATCACTGGGCATCAGGGCAATACAAATCAAAACCACAGTGAGATACAACCTCATACCAGTCAGAATGACTAAAATTAAGTCAGAAAATAACAGATATTGTTGAGGATGCAGAAAAAGGGGAACACTCCCACAGTGTTGGTGGGAATTCAAGCTAGTGCAACCACCCTGGAAGACAGTTTGGAGGTTCCTCAGAAAGTTGAAAATAGAGCAACCCTACAGCCCAGAAATTGCACTCCTGGGTATTTATTGCAAAGATACAAATGTAGTGATCTGAAGGGGCATGTATACCCAATGTTTATAGCAGCAGTGTCCACAATAACCAAACTATGAAAGGAGCCTAAATGTCCATCAACAGATGAATGGATAAAGAAAATGTGGTCTGTATTACAATGGAATATTATGCTGCCATCAAAGCCCCCAAATCTTGCCATTTGCAATGACGTGTATGGAACTAAAGGGTATTATGCTAAATGAGGTAAGGCAATCAGAAATAGACAACTATCATATGATCACACTGAAATGAAAAATTTGAGAAACAAGATAGAGGATCATATAGGAAGGGAGGGAAAAATGAAACAAGACAAAACCAGAGAGGAAGACAAACCACAAGACAGTCTTAAACTCAGGAAAGAAACTGAGGGTTGCTGGAGTGGAGGGGGATGAGGGGGTGTTGTTGCAGGGTGATGGCTATTGGGGAGGATATATGCTATGGTGAGCTCTGGAATTGTCTAAGACTGATGAATCACAGACCTGTACCCTACAACAAATAATAGACTATATGTGAATATTAAGAAAAGAATCAAATATCATGATCTTTGGGGAAAAAGGCACCAACATCATAACACTACTAAGATAATTCATTGGGGAAAAAAGAAAAGATGTACTTAAATTCAATCATCAAAGACAATGGTGGGATTTTAAGACACTGGAACCTCAAAATATCTTTAATTAATTTTCTATTTTCAAGTTGTTTCTATTTTTCATTTTTAAAAAATGATTTTATTTATTATTTGTTTACTTACTTATATATGTGAGAAGAGTGCACATGGATAGGGGAAGGAGAAGTGGGAGAGGGAGGAAAAGACTCCCTGCTGTGCTCAAAGCCTGACATGGAGCTCAAGCCCAGGACCCCAAAATCATGATCTGAGCTGAAATTAAGAGTCTGTAGCTTAATTCACTGAGCCACCCAGGCACCCTTTCATTTTTTACTGGAAATGTAAACTAAAATCAAACTTATTTTAAAGTTTAAGATACTTTAGTATCGAGGGAGGAGTCAAGATGGCGGAGAAGTAGCAGGCTGAGACTAGATCAGGTAGCAGGAGATCAGCTAGATAGGTTACCTAAACATTGCAAACAACTACAAATCCAATGGGAAATTGAAGAAAAGAGCAACAATTCTAGAAACAGAAAACCAACCACTTTCTGAAAGGTAGGACCTGCAGAGAAGTGAGTCCGAAGTGACGGGAAGATAGACCACGGTGGGAGGGGCTGACTCCCGGCAAGCAGTGGAGCAATGGAGCAAAACATCAGGACTTTTAAAAGTCTCACCCTCACCGAGGGACATCGCTCCAGAGGCTAAACTGGGGTGAAGCCCATGCGGGGTCAGTGTAAGCCCAGGTCCCGTGGGATCACAGAAGGACCAGGGGTGTCTGAGTGTCTCAGAGCTCACAGGTATTAGAACGGGGAAGCCAGCTATAGTGACAAAGACGAGGAGTGAGCTCTCAGCTCAGGGTTACCTTGAACTGGTATCAGGCTAGGTGAGCTCAGAACACAGCCAGAGGCCACGGAGAAGGAAGTGACCAAGCGCTTTTCTCCAGGCGCGAGGACTGGGTGCTTTTCTCCAAACGCGACCAGAGGCCAGGGAAACGGGAGCAATTGGGTGCTTTTCTCTGAGGGTGCACTGAGGAGTGGGACCCCAAGCTCTCGGGTCCTCCAGGCCAGAGATCAGGAGGCCTCCATTAGCATTCCCATCCTCTGGAACCCTACAGAAAGCGTTCAGGCAACAAAAGCTCCCAAAAGCAAACCCAACTAGATTACTTAGCCTGGTTCCTGATAAGGGCGGGGCAATTCCGGCTCAGGCAAAGACACTTGAGAATCACTACAATAGGCCCCTCCCCAGATCAACAAGGAACCCAGCCAAGACCAGCTTCACATACCAAGGAGAACAGCAGAATTCCAGAGGAAGAGAAAGCAAAGCAAGGAATTCATGGCTTTCTCCCCATGATTCTTTAGTCTTGCAGTTTTTTTTTTTTGCTTTTTTATTCTGCTAATTTTTTTTAACTTTTACCCTTTCCTCTTTTAACTTTTTTCTTTTTTAACTAGTTTATCTTAACAATACCTTACCAATAATAATAATAATAATAATAATAATCCTTTTTTGAACCTTCATTATTATAGTCATATTTTATCCTCCATTGTATCTAACTATATTTTTTGTATATACATATATTTTCTTTTTTAAATATTTTTTCCTTATTTGTTTTCTTTTCTTTTTTTTTCTTATTTATCCCCTTTCTCCATCCCCCGGTTTGGTGTCTCTTCTGATTTGGTTAAAGCACATTTCCCTGGGGTCTTTGCGACCTTTTTAACATTTTATTTGCTCCTTTATATATTCTTATCTGGACAAAATGACAAGGTGGAAAAACTCACCACAAAAAGAAGAACAGGAAGCAGTACCAAAGGCTAGGGACCTAATCAATACGAGCATTGGTAATATGACAGATCTAGAGTTCAGAATGACATTCTCAAGGTTCTAGCCCGGCTTGAAAAAGACATGGAAGATATTAGATAAAACCTCTCCAGAGAGATAAAAGCCCTTTCTGGAAAAATAAAGGAATCTAACCAAATTGAAATCAGGAAAGCAATTAATGAGGTGCAATAAAAAATGGAAGCTCTTACTGCACGGAAAAATGAGGCAGAAGAATTAGTGACATAGAAGACCAAATGACAGAGAATAAAGAAGCTGAGCAAAAGAGAGACAAACAAATACCATACCACGAGGAGAGAATTTGAGAGAAAGGGGACACTATAAGATGACACAACATTAGAATAATTGGGATTCCAGAAGACAAAGAAAGAGAGAGGGGAGCAGAAGGTATATTGGAGAGAATTATTGTAGAGAATTTCCCTAATATGGCAAAGGGAACAAACATCAAAATCGAGGAGATGCAGAGAACGCCCCTCAAAATCAATAAAAATAGGTCCACACTCCATCACCTGATAGTAAAATTTATAAGTCTTAGCGACAAAGAAAAAATCCTGAAAGCAGCCTGGGAAAAGAAGTCTGTAACATACAAGGGTAAAAACATTAGATTGGCAGTAGACTTACCCACAGAGACCTGGCAGTCCAGAGAGAACTGGCATGATATATTCAGAGTACTAAACGAGAAAAACATGCGGCCAAGAATACTATATCCAACTAGGCTATCATAGAAAATAGAAGGAGAGATTAAAAGCTTCCAGGACAAACAAAAACTGAAAGAATTTGCAAACACCAAACCAGCTCTACAGGAAATATTGAAAGGGATCCTCTAAGCAAAGAGAGACCCTAAAAGTAGTAGATCAGAAAGGAACAGAGACAATATACAGTAACAGTCACCTTACAGGCAATACAATGGCATTAAATTCATATCTCTCAATAGTTACCCTGAATGTTAATGGGCTAAATGCCCCAATCAAAGGACACAGGGTATCAGATTGGATAAAAAAACAAAACCCATCCATATGCTGCCTACAAGAAATTCATTTTAGACCCGAAGACACCCCCAGATTTAAAGTGAGGGGATGGAAAACAATACCATGCTAATGGACATCAGAAGAAAGCTGGGGTGGCAATCCTTATATCAGATCAATTAGATTTTAAGCCAAAGACTATAATGAGAGGTGAGAAAGAACACTATATCATACTCAAAGGGTCTGTCCAACAAGAAGACCTAACAATTTTAAATGTCTATGCCCCTAAGATGGGAGCAGCCAACTATATAAACCAATTAATAACAAAATCAAAGAAACACATTGGCAATAATAGAAAAATAGTAGGGGACTTTAACACTCCCCTCACTGAAATGGACAGATCATCCAAGCAAAACATCAACAGGGAAATAAAGGCCTTGAATAACACACTGGACCAGATGGACATCACAGATATATTCAGAACATCCCATCCCAAGGCAACAGAAAACACATTCTTCTCCAGTGCACATGGAACATTCTCCAGAATAGCTCACATCCTGAGTCCTAAATCAGGTCTCAATCAGTACCAAACGATTGGGATCATTCCCTGCATATATTCAGACCACAATGCTCTGAAGCTAGAACTCAATCACAAGAGGAAAGATGGAAAGAACCAAAATAAATGGAGACTAAACACCATCCTTCTAAAAAATGATTGGGTCAACCAGGAAATTAAAGAAGAATTGAAAAAATTCATGGAAACAAATGATAATGAAAACACAACAGTTCAAAATCTGTGGGACACAACAAAGGCAGTCCTGAGAGGAAAATATATAGCGGTACAACATTTTCTCAAGAAACAAGAAAGGTCTCAAGTACACAACCTAACCCTACACCTAAAGGAGCTGGAGAAAGAACAACAAAAAACACCTAAGCCCAGCAGGAGAAGAGAAATCATAAAGATCAGAGCAGAAATCAATGACATAGAAACCAGAAAAACAATAGAACAAATCAATGAAACTCGGAACTGGTTCTGCAAAGGAATTAATAAGATTGGTAAACCCCTAGCCAAACTTATCAAAGAGAAAAGAGAAAGGACCCAAATAAATAAAATCATGAATGAAAGAGGAGAGATCACAACTAACACCAAAGAAATACAAACAATTATAAGAACATACTATGAGCAACTCTACACCAACAAATTCAACAATCTGGTGGAAATGGATATATTTCTAGAAACATATAAACTACCACAAATGAAACAGGAAGAAATAGAAAACCTGAACAGACCCATAACCAGTAAGAAGATTGAAACAGTCATCAAAAATCTCCGAACAAACAAAAGCCCAGGGCCAGACGGCTTCCCGGGGGAATTCTACCAAACATTGAAAGAAGAATTAATTCCTATTCTCCTGAAACTGTTCCAAAAAACAGAAATGGAAGGAAAACTTCCAAACTCATTTTATGAGGCCAGCATCACCTTGATCCCAAAACCAGACAAGGATCCCATCAAAAAACAGAATTATAGATCAATATCCTTGATGAACACAGATGTGAAAATTCTCACTAATATACTAGCCGGTAGGTTCCAACAGTACATTAAAAGGATTATTCACCAGAACCAAGTGGGATTTATTCCAGGGCTGCAAGCTTGGTTCAACATCCACAAATCAATCAATGTGTTACAATACATTAATAAAAGAAAGAACAAGAACCATATGATACTCTCAATAGATGCTGGAAAAGCTTTTGACAAAGTGAAGCATCACTTCTTGATTAAAACTCTTCAAAGTGTACAGATAGATTTATGAAAAACACACGGCAAATATCATTCTCGATGGAGAAAAATGGAAAGATTTTCCGATAAGGTCAGGAACAAGGCAGGGATGTCCATTATCACCACTGCTATTCAACATAGTACTAGAAGTCCTAACCTCAGAAATCAAACAACAAAAAGAAATTAAAGGTATCCAAATCGGCAAAGAAGAAGTCAAACTATCACTCTTTGCAGATGATATGATACTATATGTGGAAAACCCAAAAGCCTCCACTCCAAAATTGCTAGAACTTGTACAGGAATTCAGTAAAGTGTCAGGATATAAAGTCAATGCACAGAAATTAGTTGCATTTCTTTACACCAACAACAAGACAGAAGAAAGAGAAATAAAGAGTCAATCCCATTTACTATTGCTCCCAAAACCATAAGATACCTAGGAATAAACCTAACCAAAGAGGCAAAGAATCTATACTCAGAAAACTATAAAGTACTCATGAAAGAAATTGAGGAAGACACAAAGAAATGGAAAAATGTTCCATGCTCATGGATTGGAAGAACAAATATTGTGAAAATGTCTATTCTACCTAAAGCAATCTACACATTTAATGCACCCCTACCAAAATCCCATCCATTTTTTTCAAAGAAATAGAACAAACAATCCTAAAATTTATACGGAACCAGAAAAGACCTCGAATAGCCAAAGGAATATTGAAAAAGAAAGCCAAAGTTGGTGGCATAACCATTCTGGACTTCAAGCTCTATTACAAAGCTGTCATCATCAAGACAGTATGGTACTGGCACAAAACAGACACATAGATCAATGGAAAAGAATAAAGAGCCCAGAAATAGATCCTCAAGTCTATGATCAATTAATCTTTGACAAAGCAGGAAGGAATGTCCAATGGAAAAAAGACAGTCTCTTCAACAAATGGTGCTGGGAAAATTGGACAGCCACATGCAGAAAAATGAAATTGGATTATTTCCTTACACCACACATGAAAATAGACTCCAAATGGATGAAGGACCTCAATGTGAGAAAGGAATCCATCAAAATCCTTGAGGAGAACACAGGCAGCAACCTCTTTGACCTCAACCGCAGCAGCTTCTCCCTAGGAACATCGCCAAAGACAACAGAAGCAAGGGCAAAAATGAACTATTGGGATTTCATCAAGATCAAAAGCTTTTGCACAGCAAAGGAAACAGTTAGCAAAACCAAAAGACAACTGACAGAATGGGAGAAGATATTTGCAAACTACATATCAGATAAAGGGCTAGTATCCAAAATCTATAAAGAGCTTAGCAAACTCAACACCCAAAGAACAAATAATCCAATCAAAAAATGGGCAGAGGACATGAACAGACATTTCTGAAAAGAAGACATCCAGATGACCAACAGACACATGAAAAAATGCTCCACATCTCTCAGCATCAGGGAAATACAAATCACAACCACAATGAGATACCACCTCACACCAGTCAGAATGGCTAAAATTAACAAGTCAGGAAATGACAGATGCTGGCGAGGATGCGGAGAAAGGGGAACCCTCCTACACTCTGGTGGGAATGCAAGCTTGTGCAGCCACTCTGGAAAACAGTGTGGAGGTTCTTCAAAAACTGAAAATAGAGCTACCCTATGACACAGCGATTGCACTTCTGGGTATATATCCTAAAGATACAAACATGGTACTCCGAAGGGGCACGTGCACCTGAATGTTTATGGCAGCAATGTCCACAATAGCCAAAGTATGGAAAGAATCTAGATGTCCATCAATAGATGAATAGATAAAGAAGAGGTGGTATATATATATACAATGGAATACTATGCAGCCATCAAAAGAAATGAAATCTTGCTATTTGCGATGATGTGGATGGAAGTAGAGGGTATTATGCTTAGCGAAGTGAGTCAGTTGGAGAAAGACAACTATCATATGATCTCCCTGATATGAGGAAGTGGAGATGCAACAGGGAGGTTTGGGGAGGTAGGAAAGGAAAAAATGAAAGAAGATGGGATTGGGAGGGAGACAAACCATAAAAGACTCGATCTCAAAAAACAGACTGATTGTTGCTGGGGGGAGTGGGGACAGGTTAAGGTGGTGGGATATGGACATTGGGGAGGGTATGTGCTATGATGAGTACTGTGGAATGTGTAAACCTGGCAAGTCACAGACCTGTGCCCCTGGGGATAAAAACACATTATATGTTTATTTAAAATTTTTAAAATAAAAATTTAAGAAAAAGATACTTTGATATCTCGCTACACATGAAATATAAATATAATTATTTTAGCAATAGGCC
Source organism: Lutra lutra (assembly GCF_902655055.1). NCBI lineage: Eukaryota > Metazoa > Chordata > Mammalia > Carnivora > Mustelidae > Lutra > Lutra lutra. The sequence continues at coordinate 117,077,704 of NC_062280.1, read as the reverse complement.
ATGTGACTAAATTTGCTTAAAATGGGCATATTACTTTCAATGGACTATTCCAAATTACATTATGCTCTTGGAACTATAATTTCAAAACTTTTGGTTTACATGGAAGTACATTTAGAGAGTGGGCTCTTCCAAACTATTGCCTCTGGTAGACATTGTCTTCTTTCCATAGTGGCATATACATAATTTAAAATAATCTCTCTTTTATATGAACATTCTCATGTGAATATTAAATTTTAGTCTTAGGCAGTGAATAGCCAATAAGTTACTTGCTTTCAAAATTAAAATAATAAGCCAAATATAAATGATTAACTTAAGAATTAGGATGAAATACAATGTCACCGATTTTGCTGACAGAAGAAACTGTATAATAGGCATAGAGAGAGAAGAGGAAATTTGAACTGGTTTTGCAAATCAAAGTACAGAGTAAGTAGCGAATAGAAATCCACTGAGAAAATAACCTGTTAAACTTGGTAATTTAGAAGAAATCTTGTGATAGTGTTTTATTTTATTTTTTTAAAGGTTTTATTTATTTATTTGACAGAGACAGAGTGAGAGAGGGAACACAGCAGGAGGAGTGGGAGAGGGAGAAGCAGACTTCCAGCCAAGCAGGGAGCCCGATGTGGGGCTTGATCCCAGGACCCTGAGATCATGACCTGAGCCAAAAGAGACGGTTAAGGACTGAGATACCCAGATACCCTCTGATAGCATTTTAAATTCATATGGGTAAGGATTAAAGTGGGCCACAGGCGAGGCTGTTGCTTGTGATTTGTCTGTATGGAAAAGCATGGCTTCCCGCCCTGTTAAGAACAAAAATAAGAAAAAGAAAAACAAAAATACCTAAAAGTACTCAGAAATCAAATCTAAGGACTGGGGGAATTGTTATACCAAACACTTATTTCTATTCTGCCAGATAAGAGCAATTTATTTATTTATTTTTAAAGATTTTATTTATTCATTTGACAGAGAGAAATCACAAGTAAGCAGAGAGGCAGGCAGAGAGAGAGGAGGAAGCAGGCTCCCTGCCGAGCAGAAAGCCTGATGTGGGGCTCGAACCCAGGACCTGGGATCATGACCTGAGCTGAAGGCAGTGGCCCAACCCACTGAGCCACCCAGGCGCCCCCAGATAAGAGCAATTTAAATGATCTAGTTCAAGGAAGGAAAGGATTAAAATTATACAAATTATTTTTTCTACTTCATCACAAAAATAGTCTCCTCCTCTTTCTGGATTTTGTTTTGGATATTTCCTTTTAATACTGAGCTACATATTACATATTTTGATAGGTCATCAATAACTTGAACAAAGAAAATCATAAACTACATTTTGATGTACTCCAAAGATGCTCAAGAGACCCATGGCTTTCAAGAGAGCGTCAGGTTTGTTTTTTGTTTTTTAATGTTCAGTTATTCTCTCTATAGTACATCATTAGTTTTTGATGTAATGTTAAGTGATTCACTATTTGCTTCTCACACCCAGTGCTCATCACAACATGTGCCCTCCTTAATACGCATCACCCTGTTACCCCTACCCCCAGCCTCCTCCCCTCTGAGACCCTTAGTTTATATCCCAGGGTCCATAGTCCTCATGGTCCTCTCCCTCTCTGATTTCTCCTTCTTCATTTTTCCCTTATCCTAATGTCCTCCATGCTATTCCTTATGTTTCACATGTGAGTGAAACCATATAATTTTCTTTCCCTGCTTGACTTACTTTACTTAGCTTAATCCCCCCGAGTTCCATCCATGTTGATGCAAATGATGGGTATTCATCCTTTCTGATGGCTGAATAATATTCCATTGTATGTATGCACCACATCTGCTTTATTCATTGGTCTGTTGAAGGGTATCTGGGCTCCTTCCAAGTTTGACAGTTGTGAACATTTCTTATGAATATTAGGGTGCATGTGCCCCTTCTTCTCACTACATCTGTATCTTTGTGGTAAGGACCTTATAGTACAATACCATCAGGTTTTTTGATCGAAATAGTAATATATGTCTGTGTTTGATCCTGGCAGCAAATTCACATTGTTTCCTGATTAAGAAATGTAGGTTTATCTACATATTTTTAAAATTTTGTTCTTAGTCTAGTGGGCCCGTGGGATATAGAGAGATGGCTGCATTGCTTGTATATTGGAAAAGGTTGGTATTTTCTTGATGTGGGTCCTTGTGCATTCTCTCAGAAAATCATAGCTCAGTGGCATAGGATGACCTGTAAATATTAAAATTATGTTCATTTATAGCATGGGAAGGATCGATGAAAGGTAGTTTTGAATGCTGCTTGAATTTGGAAAACATATAAGAAAACAATAAAAAGACTTTAGTTTTGTAATGGAAAATCCAGTCTATTTTCAGGGAGTAGGAAGAAACTTAACATAACAAGATTCTGTATTTTCAAACATTGGGCAAAAAGTATTATGTTTCAATTTCCATATTACAGGCAAAGGAAGCTAATAACATCAGAATTAAAACAGATAGAAAATTAGAATTTTTTTATAGCATGTTGTGGGTTGCTTCCAATTATTTTCAGTAAAGTTTTGTTTGTAAATTTTATTGTAAGGGTCTATTTAGCCAGAGTGATGCCATCTGGTTAAACAGTGATTTTGTTGTTTATGCAGTAAAAATTAAACTGTACCTGCCCCCCTACCCCAGGGGACTTACTTAAAAACAAGTCCCAGAAACTAGGCCCAGGTAACAAAGCCCAAACACAAGGGTGCGTCAAGCCAGGTAGAGGTATTCAATCAGTGGGGGCACATACTGTCTCCCTAGCTACCAAGGAGTATGGGTCGCGCCCTTTGGGTGCCTTTTGGGTGCCAATTTTGACCAAGGTCATAGACTAGTTCAAATATCTACTGTAGGGTAAATTGCAATTCAGTTGGTCACTTATGTGTGATCTAGCAAGACTATACAGCTTTCTCTGTGTTACAATCTCATTGACCAGGCCCAACCACATGTCCTTTGCCCTTAAAAGTTAGTCTGTAAGGCAAGAGACAACCCTGGCCGGTCAGTTCGATTCTCCATGCTTGGTGCAAAATAAAGCTTTGCTTGACTTTCGCTTTGTATCAGTCTCACTCCTTTGACCCTGGACCCAACATTATAAACTCTCATGCATTTCAACAGAGACATTGCTTTCCAAATATTGCAAAGACATTTTCTTTTTTGCATTGTTTAAAATAATTTTTTAAAGATTTTATTTATTTATTTGATATATATAGAGAGAGACCATGAGAGGGGACAATGTCAGAGGGAGAAGCAGACTCCCCAATTGAGCTGGGAGCCTGATGTGGGACTCGATCCCAGGACTACAGGATCATACCCTGAACTGGAGGCAGTCACCCAAGTAACTAAGCCACCCAGGCAGCCTGTCTAAAATAATTTAACTTTTTGGCTCTGTCAGTTTCAATGTATGAGGATTCAGAATGGGTTTATTATATGGAAATAACTCATACAATGGATTTTGCCCCACTCTTTATCCAACCACCTGGATTAATCAAAAGCCCTTCATTGGTGTTATTAGAGATTTTTTTAAAAAAATAAATATAAATAAGCATTTTTTATTCCATCAAATAACACTCTTTAGGAGGACTTCAGGTGTCAGATAAGAGGGGAGTGGGTAATAGAGATGAAGAAATAGGATGCTGAACAAAAGGATTTCCCAAGGCATAATATTTGTCTAAAAAAGATCAGTTTGCTGAGAAAGGGGAGGCTGCTGTGTATTCTCTCACTTAACAACTCTGTGGGGTTAAGTATAGAAATACTTTCCTATATCTAAGTTGTCCTAACATGATAATGTTTCTCTTTTATGTTTACTTTGACATGGTAATATTAACAAATTCTATTAGTTACACTAAAAAAGAGCATTTGACTATAATGGTTCATACTATTAGCCTCATTCAAAAAATAGGAGATAGAATTCCATTCCCTTATAATCTTTGTTGATGGGTTATTGAAAGCCATTGTGTAATTCAATAATGCACATACACAAGTGACAGTCACAGTAACAGCTAATCACATTTTACATCATTTAGAGAAAAATTATATTCTTGGTTCACCAGATAGGAAAATCAAGGTAAGAATTCCATAGAATAACAATGACACTCAGCTTGTCCACGCAGGGAGGAAATGAGCATACTCTATTGTCCTTCCTAGGATCCCAGATATAACCCACAGGTGAAGAAGAAATTAAGACTTTGATTAAAGGTTTATTTTAAAGGTAAAAGAACGGATATTGACTGAAAGTTTATTCAAAAGAATTGTAGTTACATACTACAGCAAAATTTTTCTCAAATTTCCAAAATACAGGGAGCTATAGGTCCTGAGGAGATCAAGGACAATCAACTGCTTCAGTTTGTTTTGGCATTTTTCCCATGGACCTCCATGTAGGGATTCATTGGCTTTGTATCCTGTATGAGACTGATAGTGAAATAACAAAGTCTTGATTTAATGTTTGATTTTGTACTTTCATAGTATTCTTTTGTTTAGTCAAACAAAAACTCAGCCTGGCTGGTTTCCTAACATCAGATCTTCCAAAACAAAAGACAGTAGGGTGTTTGCTTTTTTTATTTTTTAAAGAAGATTCCTCAAGAAATTAAAATTAGAACTTGCATTTAGAATAGAATGACCCTGCAATTGCACTACTGGGTATTTACCCCAAAGATACAGATGGAGTGAAAAGAAGGGCCATCTGTACTCCAATGTTTATAGCAGCAATGGCCATGGTTGCCAAACAGTGGAAAGAACCAAGATGCCCTTCAATGGGCGAATGGATAAGGAAGATGTGGTCCATATACACTATGGAGTATTATGCCTCCATCAGAAAGGATGAATACCCAACTTTTGTAGCAACATGGACTGGACTGGAAGAGATTATGCTGAGTGAAATAAGTCAAGCAGAGAGAGTCAATTATATGGTTTCACTTATTTGTGGAGCATAACAAATAGCATGGAGGACATGGGGAGTTAGGAGAAGGCAGTTGGGGGAAATTGGAAGGGGAGGTGAACAATGAGAGACTATGGACTCTGAAAAACAATCTGAAGGGTTGGAAGAGTAGGGGGGTGGGAGGTTGGGGGAACCAGGTAGTGGGTATTAGAGAGGGCACGGACTGCATGGAGCACAGGGTGTGGTACAAAAACAATGAATACTGTTACCTGAAAATAAATAAAAAACAACAACAACAAAAAAAGAAGTTTTTTCTTGGTCACATAACACCCTGATGCTTTTAGACATTCTAAGTTATTGTTTTATCTGCATGATGATAGACACAGTTCATAGAAAAGAGAGGGTGTGCTTGCTTTATTTATTTATTTATTTATTTTTTATTTGACAGAGAGATCACAAGCAGGCAGAGAGGCAGGCAGAGAGAGAGGAGGAAGCAGGCTCCCCGAGAGAGCAGAGAGCCCGATGCGGGGCTCGATCCCAGGACTCCGAGATCATGACCTGAGCCGAAGGCAGCGGCTTAACCCACTGAGCCACCCAGGCGCCCCTGCTTGCTTTATTTAGAGGAATACTAAATTCCATGCAGTTTTCTGTAACTTCAACCTCATTCACATTTCAAAATTTATGAAGAATTATACACAATTCAGTTCATGTTTTGTACTCTAATTATTTCTACCCCTGCAAACTGGCAGATGCAAAGAAGCCCTCTATAGGTACAGCTATCTGCTTGGAGAAATTCCCTTCAGAAAGTGTAACCTAATTAATTGGTAACAATATCTGTGTCCACAGGCATTTGCTGAACATTTAACATGTCCTTAACACTGTATCACTCAGGAAGTATAGAAGTATAGAAGTATAGAGCAAAAAAAAATCCAGTTTTAAGTATTTCTGCTTTGTTGCAAAAACTATACTACTCTAAAATCCAACAAAATAAATTACTAGGAAAATGAAATTGAATTAAAAACAAACAAAATACAAGCCAATTTTTACTATTAGATTCAACTGAAAATATGACATTACACAAATATAATCAGAACAAGCATTACTTACAGAACAGAAAAGACTGAAAAACTGTACATATTGTTCTTTGAAAATTTGCATCACTGTGATCATATAAAGAACCACCATTACATAGAACTTGTTGTAGTTCCATAACAGATATTATGTACGAGTAAAATAGTGATTCGCCACATGGAATACCTACTTCACAATTTGAAGAGACACCTTACACGTCAAAATATAAAGTTGTAGTGTAAAAATGAACTTGTTCCTTGTTTGACTAATCTAATATATCCTCTATAGGTCACAACAGTATTCCCACGGAGAAACATATCTGAACTATTTCAGTTTCATAAAACTTATCATAGAGGAATCAGTCTCAAAATGATATGTTGATAGCAGTGAAAGAAGTGATTTTAAAGCAATTGCAGCAAACTCAATATACACATTCTTTTTTTAAAATTTCTTTTCAGCATAACAGTATTCATTGTTTTTGCACCACACCCAGTGCTCCATGCAATCCGTGCCCTCTCTAATACCCACCACCTGGTTCTCCCAACCTCCCACCCTTCACCCCTTCAAAACCCTCGGATTGTTTTTCAGAGACTATAGTCTCTCATGGTTCACCTCCCCTTCCAATTTCCCTCAACTCCATACACATTCTTAAATTTATCTAGGATAACGAACTTGATGCCATAATTTCAAAATTCATCTTTAATTCTTCATCAGTATCCAGCACCAACAGTTTATCCTGAGAGTTATTGCTAAGCTTTACTTACCTTATGATGAAAGAAGTTGGTCTTGGATTTCATTAATATCTGTAAGTGTTCTTTTGATGGAAAGGGACTTTAAATCATTCTACCAAATTTATAAGGTTTTTGATAACTTTACACAGGTAAATTATTAAGTTTACTTCCTACCTACTGAATAATTATATTTAATTCTGGATCACATAACATTCTGTGGGAGTTCTCTTATCTCACGAATCTCGCTTTTGTTTTTGCCTTTAGAAAACGTTCTTCAGGAGGCAGGCAAGATGGCAGAGGAGTAGCGGACTGAAATGACATCAGGTCGCAGGAGTTCAGCTAGATAGTTATCAAACCATTCTGACACCTACAAACTCAACATGAGATCAAAGAGAAGAAGAGCAGCAATTCTAGGAATACAAAATCGACCGCTTTCTGAAAGGTAGGATATGTGGAGAAGTGAATTTGAAGCAGCAGGAAGATAGACCATGGGGGAAGGGCCAGCTCCCAGTAAGCAGCGGAGCAGCAGAACACAAAATCAGAACTTTTAGAAGTCTGCTCCACTGTGGGATATCCCTCCAGAGGCTAAGCTGACCTAGGGGACAGTGTGATCTCAGGACCTGCGTGGTCACTGAAAGATCAGGATGTCTGAGTGTGGCAGCTCTCCCAGGTATCAGAGCAGGGAAGTTGACTACAGAGACAGAGCCAAGTAGTGAGCTCCCAGCTTGGGGTTACCTTAAACCATGATCTGTAGCACAGTTGGGCCACTGCTCTGTGAGCAGGGACCCCACAAGTGGTGGATCCAGGGAGACATAACTTCTTCCAGAGGAGGAGCAGCGTGGCAGGAAACTGCTGGGTTTGGAGACTCCAAACGTGCTGTGCACCAGGGACAGAAATGCTCAGTCACAGGGCGAGCCCAGAGCATGGCCGGAGACCAGGGAAACAGGAGTGATTGAGTGCTTTTCTCTGAGGGCACACGTGAGTGAGGCCCTGAGCTCTCAGTTCCTCTGGCCAGAGATTGAAAGGCCATCATTTTCAGGGTGCCTGGGTGGCTCAGTGGGTTAAGCCTCTGCCTTCAGCTCAGGTCATGATCTCTGGGTCCTGGGATCAAGCCCCACATTGGGCTCTCTGTTCAGCGGGCAGCCTGCTTCTCCCTCTCTCTCTGTCTGCCTCTCTGCTTACTTGTGTTTTCTCTCTATGTCAAATAAAAATATAAAATCTTTAAAAAAAAATCAAACAACAACAACAACAACAACAACAAAAGAAAGAAAGAAAGCCCACCATTTTCATTCCCATCCTCCAGAGCTCTACAGAAAGCATTCAGGGAACAAAAACTCCCAAGAGTGAACCCGAGCAGATTTCATAGCCTGGTCCCTGGCAAGGGCAGTGCAATTCTGTATCCAACAAAGGCATTTGAGAATCACTATGACAGGCCCCTCCCCCAGAAGATCATCAAGAATATCTAGCCAAGACCAAGCTCACCAATCAAGGAGAACAGTGGAACTCCAGAGCTAGGGGAAAACAATGTATGGAATTCATGGCTTTCTCCCCATGATCCTTTAGTCTTGCAAAGTTAAGTTAATTTGTTTTATTTTATTTTTTCTTATTCTAATTTTTAAACTTTTTCTCTTCCCTCTTTTAATGTTTTTTAACTAGTTTATCTTAATACCTTTCTAAAAACAATCTTTTTAAACCTTGATTATTATAGTCATATTTTATCCTTCATTGTATTTAACCTTATCTTTTGAACACATATCCTAGCTTTTTCTAAAAACTTTTGGGATACAATTTCTTCTAATAGTTTAAAATATACCCGAAATCTAGCACGGGGCTTTGTTCTAGTCTCCAGCCTGAGAACATTCTCTCCACTTTTATTATTTTTTCTTCTTTCTTTTTCCAAGCAACTTATCTTATCAATTCCTCTTTTAGAATTTTTTTGTAATGTTCATCTTTATAGTCATATTCCATCCCTTCTTTGTGTTAAACCTTATTTTTGTGTATATATATATATATATATATATATATACACATACATATATATGTGTGCATATATATGTATATATATATGTGTGTAAATATATGTGTGTATATATATATGTATGTACATATACATATATATATATTTCTTTCTTTAAAATTTTGGGAGGTAGTTTCTTCTAAGAGATCAAAATACACCCAAAATCAAAATCAAGTGGGTTGCTCTTTCTATTCACCAGTCTAATATGTGTGTGTGTGTGTGTGTGTGTGTGTGTGTGTGTGTATATACATATATATGTATATATATGTATGTACATATATATACAAGTATATAAATTTAAAAATATGTGTATACATATATATATACACACATTTTTTACATTTCTTTTAAATATATATTTTTAAATTTCTTTTTACCCCCTTTCTTCTCCCCCTGGTTTGGGGTCTTTTCTGATTTGGTTAGTGTACATTTTTCTGGGGTCTTTGCTGACCTTTTAGTATTTTATTCTCTCATTCATATATTCTTATCCGACATAGGTGAACAAATTCAAACAAAGCAAAACAAAAGAGAAAAAGAACAAGAGGCAGTACCAATGGCTAGGAACCTATTCAATACAGACATTGGTAGTATGTCAGATCTAGAGTTCAGAGTGATGATTCTCAAGTGCTAGCTGGGCTGGAAAAAGGCATTGAATATTTTAGAGAAATGCTGTCTGGAGAAATAAAAGAACTAAAATCTAACCAAGATGAAATTTTAAAAAAGATATTAATGAGGTGCAATCAAGAATGGAGGCTCCTACGGCTAGGATAAATGAGGCAGAAGATAGAATTAGTGATATAGAAGACCAAATGACAGGGAATAAAGAAGCTGAGCAAAAGAGAGACAAACAACTACTGGGCCAGGGGAGGAGAATTCAAAAGATAAATGATACCATAAGATGAAACAATATTAGAATAATTGGGATTCCAGAAGAAGAAGAAGAGACAGAGAGGGTCAGAAGGTACATTAGAGTGAATTATAGTAGAGAATTTCCCTAATATGGCAAAGAGAACAGGTATCAAAATCCAGGAGGCACAGAGAGCCCCTCTCAAAATAAATAAAAATAGGTCCACACCCTGTCATCTAAGAGTAAAACTTACAAATATTAGTGACAAAGAGAAAATTCTGAAAGCAGCTCAAGACAACAACTCTGTAACCTACAATGTTAGAAATATTAGGCTGGCAGCAGACCTATCCACAGAGACCTGGCAGGCCAGAAAGAACTGACATGATATATTGAGAGGACTAATTGAGAAAAATATGCACCCAAGAATACTATATCCAGCTACATTATATTATCACTGAAAATAGAAGGAGAGATTAAAGAGCTTCCAGGACAAACAAAAATTAAAAGAATTTGCAAATACCAAACCAGACAGACAGGAAATATTGAAAGGGGTCCTCTAAGCAAAGAGAGAGCCTAAAAGTAGTAGACCAGAAAGGAACAGAGAAAATATACAGTAATAGTCATCCTCCAGGCAACACAATGGCACTAAATTCATATCTTTCAAGAGTAACACTGAATGTAAATGGGATAAATGCACCAATCAAGAGACACAGGGTATCAGAATAGATTAAAAAAAAATCGATATGCTGTCTACAAGAAACTCATTTTATGCACGAAGCCACCTCCAGATTTAAAGTGAGGGGGTGGAAAACAATTTACCATGCTAATGGACATCGAAAGAAAGCTGGGGTGGCAATAGTTATATCAGATCAATTAGATTTTAAGCCAAAGACTATAATAAGAGATGAGGAAGGACCACTATATCATACTCAAAGGGTCTGTCCAACAAGAAGATCTAAGAGTTTTAAATATGTATGCTCTTAGCATGGGAGCAGCCAACTACATAATCCAATTAATAACAAAACCAAAGAAACACATCAATACTAATACAATAATAGTAGGGGACTTTAACACTCCCCTCATGAAATGGACAGATCATCAAAGCAGAAGGTCAACAAGAAAATAAAGGCCTTAAATCACACACTGGACCAGATGGACATGACAGATATATTCAGAACATTCCATCCCAAAGCAGCAGAATACACATTCTTCTCTAGTGCACATGAAATATTCTCCAGAATAGCTCACATCCTGGGTCACAAATCAGGTCTCAGCCGGTACCAAAAGATTGGGATCATTCCCTGTATATTTTCAGACCATAATGCTCTGAAGCTGGAACTCAATCACAAGAGGAAAGATGGAAAGAGCTCAAATGCAGGGAGGCTAACGAGCATCGTTCTAAAGAATGAACGGGTCAACCAGAAGATTAAAGAGGAATTGAAAAAATTTATAGAAACTAATGATAATGAAAGTACAACTGTTCAAAAACTTTGGGACACAGAAAAAGTGGTCCTGAGAGGAAAGTATATAGTGATACAAGACTTTCTCAAGAAACAAGAAAGGTCTCAAATACACAATATAACCCTACACCTAAAGGAGTTAGAGAAAGAACAGGGAACCAAGCCTAAACCCAGCAGGAGAAGATAATTAATAAAGATTAGTCCAGAAATCAATGAAATAGAAACCAAAAGAACAGTAGAACAAATCAATGAAATTAGGAGCTGGCTCTCTGAAAGAATTAATTAAGATTGATAAACCCCTGGCCAGACTCATCAAAGAGAAAAGAGAAAGGACCCAAATAAATAAAATCATGAGTGAAAGAGGAGAGATCACAACCAACACCAAAGAAATACAAACAATTATAAGAATATATTATGAGCAACCACATGCCAGCAAATTTGAGAATCTGGAAGAAATGGATGCATTCCTAGAGGCATATGAACTACCAAAATTGAACAGGAAGAAATAGAAAACCTGAACATACCCATAACCAGTAAGGAGATTGAAGCAGTCATCAAAAATCTCCCAACAAACAAGGGCCCAGGGCAAGATGCCTTCCCAGGGGAATTCTACCAAACATTGAAAGAAAAATTAGTACCTATTCTGACACTGTTCCAAAAAATAAAAATGGAAGGAAAACTTCCAGACTCGTTTTTATTTTATTTTTTATTTTTTTTAAAAGATTTTATTTATTTATTTGTCAGAGAGAGCGAGGGAGAGGGAGCGAGCACAGGCAGACAGAATGGCAGGCAGAGGCAGAGGGAGAAGCAGGTTCCCTGACGAGCAAGGAGCCCGATGTGGGACTCAATCCCAGGACGCTGGGATCATGACCTGAGCCGAAGGCAGCTGCTTAACCAACTGAGCCACCCAGGCGTCCCTCCAGACTCATTTTATGAGGCCAGCATTACCTTGATCCCAAAACCAAACAAAGACCCCATCAAATAAGAGCATTACAGACTAATATCCTTGATAATCACAGATGGGAAAATTCTCACCAAAATACTAGCCAATAGGATCCAACCGTCCATTAAAAGGATTATTCACCATGACCAAGTGGGATTTGTTCCTTGGCTACAAGGTTGGTTGAACATCTATAAATCAATGTGATACTTTTAATAAAAGAAAGAACAAAAACCATATGATACTCTCAATAGATGCTGAAAAAGCATTTGACAAAGTACAGCATCCTTTCTTGATCAAAACTCTTCAAAGTGTAGGGATAAAGCGTGTATACCTCAATATCATCAAAGCCATCTATGAAAAGCCCACAGCGAATATTGTTCTCAATGGGGAAAAACTGAGAGCTTTTCTGCCAAGATCTGAAACATGGTAGGGATATCCACTATCACCACTGCTATTCAACATAGTATTAGGAGTCCTAGCCTCCACAATCGACAACAAAAAGAAATAAACCTCATCTGAATCAACCACAAAGAAGTCAAACTCTCACACTTTGCTGATGATATGATCCTTTTGGTGGAAAACCCAAAAGACTCCACTCCAAAACTGCTATAACTCATACAGGAATTCAGTAAAGTGTCAGGATATAAAAATCAATGCACAGGGGTGCCTAGGTGGCTCAGTGGGATAAATCTCTTCCTTCGGCCCTGGTCATGATCTCAGGGTCCTGGGATCTAGCCCCACATCCTGTTCTTTGCTGAGCAGGGAGCCTGTTTCCCCCTCTCTCTCTACCTGCCTCTCTGCCTATTTGTGATCTCTCTATCTCTCTCTGTCAAATAAACAAAGAAAATCTTTGAAAAAAATCAATGCACAGTAATCAGTTGTATTTCTATACACCAACAGTAAGACAGAAGAAAAAGAAATTAAGGAGTAGATCTCATTTATCTGATATAGGGATGGCACTCAAAATCATAAGATACCTAGGAATAATCCTAACCAAAGAGGCAAAGAATCTGTAATCAGAAAACTATAAAGTACTCATGAAAGAAATTGAGGAAGACTCAAAGGAAAGGCAAAGCATTCCATGCTTGTGAATTGGAAGAATAAATATTGTGAAAATGTCTATGCTACCTAAAGCAAACTACACATTTAATGCAATCCTTATCAAAATGCCATCAGCTTTTTTTTCAAATAAATGAAACAAATCATCCTAAAATTTATGTGGAACCAGAAAAGATCCCGAATAGCCAGAGGTATGTTGAAAAAGAAAGCCAAAGTTAGTGGCATCACAATTCCAGACTGCAAGCGCTATTGCATAGCTATAATCATCAAAACAGTATTGTACTGAAACAAAAACAGACACATAGATCAGTGGAACAGAATAGAGAGCCCATAAATAGACCCTCAACTTTATGGTCAACTAATTTTCGACAAAGGAGGAAAAAATGTCCAATGGAAAAAAGTCTCTTCAACACATGGTTTTAGGAAAATTGGACAGGCACATGCAGAAAAATGAAACTGGACCATTTCCTTACACCGCACACAAAATTAGACTCAAAATGAATGAAAGACCTCAATGGGAGACAGGGATCCATCAAAATTCTTGAGGAGAACACAGGCAGCAACCTCTTCGACCTCAGACACAGCAACTTCTTCCTAGACACGTCTCCATAGGCAAGGGAAATGAAGGCAGAAATGAACTATTGGGACCTCATCAAGATAAAAAGCTTTTTCACAGCAATGGACACAGTCAACAAAACCAGAAAAGAAGACGGATTACTGACCATGGCTTCTTCTACAGCTTCAGATCAAGTGGACTCCCCCTTACCCAACACTGTGAGATGAGAGGGGTTTCCCTCTTCTCCACACATGGTGTCTTGAGCAGGAAGCACAGCAACACTCTCCCACAATCTGAAATTGAGGGATACCAAGTTTGGGGCTGGCAGAGGAATGGGGTCATGGCTAGAGGAGCCTGAGGGCTGTGGACAAACTATCTCTAGTGCCAAAGCCCTTGGATGAGGCTCTCTATATCCTGCCGCGCCCATGAGCAACCAATGTGCTTTGTAAAGGCCTTTCTTGCCCACACAAGTTAAGTGGTTCTTTCTGTTGACACTAAAACTACAACTGGAACACATGTCTGTAACCCACTGATCTGCGCTGTTCTTAGAGGTTCCTTCCAGAGAGGTTGTGGTCCAGCCAGCATGGACAGGGTGCAAGCCAAGAGGAGTTGCCTGGCCTGCACCCCTCTGCTGGCCTGGAGCAAGGCCTCGTTGCTCTAGTTAGAGTCTGAGTTATGGAGCACCAAGGGCTAGAGTGGCTGGAGTGTGTACCAGACAGGACCTCAGTGAGATGTGTTCCAGGACATGGGACAGGGATGTTTGTGGGGGAGGACACATGTGAGGGGTGTGGCAAGGCTCTTCCCTGCTCTGTGATCACTCCCAGTACCCTGACGGACTCACTACTGGCTTGTCCTACTCATGATTTCAGGTCTCATCTATACACTACAGAGTCCTTCTTTTCATAAGCAAAGCTGCCCCTTAATAAAGAGAGCATTGATAGAAGAGCCAACATCCAATCCTCCAAAAATGTGGTTAAAGTGTGTTCCAGAAATGGTGCTTGTAAGAATCACTCCTAAAGGAACATATTTTGTCACAGACATAGTTATTACTATTATTATGAGAGTCAAATAATTGGAAATGGCTCAGTTGTTCAACAGATGGGGCTGTTGGGTGCTGTCACTGAGAATGCCCAAGGGGACAACAGCAACAGTGCCTATCCACTGTGGGGGCACAGGCAGAACAAAAGCCCAGCCCTAAAACCCTCCCTGCCCCACTCACATGCACACACAGACACACACAGACACACACACGTACACACACACACACACACACACACACACAGTACACTTAGAGGGAAAATCATGGAGAAGGGACACTATTTGTTATGGGCGATTATTTCTTGGTAGAAGGAATGTGTCTCCTTTTCTTCACATTTCAATCATTATTTTACTAAATAAGCATAGTCTGGCTAAAACCTAAAGAACTATTTACTTTATTACTTGACTTGTGGGTAATAAATGCAAAGATTTAAGATGGGATTTTATTATTTTGATAATATGCCCATTAAAATAGTTTAAATGTGCCCTAACCAGGAAAATAAAAAAATTTAAAGGTGTCTCATGGAACCAGACATTACTCTTGTGGTTTCTACCTTTCAAGGCATCCTGATTTTAAAAACAAAACAAAACAAAACAAAAACTAGCACAGATAATAAAAAGCATTCATTTTGGGGTTTCCCATGATCTTTGTTCTTTCAAGGAATGTTTCTTTGTAATAACATACCAAAAAGATAAAAGAAAAAAAATCTATCTCTTTTACGTTCTGTAGCAGACATAGAAGGCCATGTTGTAGGATTGCAGGCACATGAAAATACCCAAATTTTGTATCAACATGGATGGGACTGGAAGACGTTATGCTGAGTGAAATAAGTCAAGCAGAGAGAGTCAATTATCATATGGTTTCACTTATTTGTGGAGCATAAGGAATAACACAGAGGACATGGGGAGATGGAGAGGAGAAGGGAATTGGGGGAAAATGGAGGGGGAGATGAACCATGAGAGACTGTGGACTCTGAGGAGCTAACTGAGGGTTTTGGAGGGGAGCGGATGGGAGGTAAGGTGAGCCTGGTGGTGGGTATTGTGGAGGGCACGTATTGCACAGAGCACTGGGTGTGTTGCATAAAGAATGAATTCTGGACACTGAAAAGAAATTAGAAAAATAAATAAAAATTTTTTAAAAAAGGAAGAAAATCCCAGATGATGTAAAGTACCAGAGACAGAGAGAAGAGCATTGGTTGCAGGAACCAGGGTGAGGGAATGAGCAGTGAGTGATTAGTAGTAGCACAGATTTCTCTGTGATGGAAATGTTCTACAAGAAAATGGTTGTGCAACACTCTGAGTGTACCTAATGGGCACCTTGATACAAAACTGAAAAGGACCAGAGTAAGAGTTTATGTAAACTAAAATTCTACTTTATTTAATGAACAAAATAGATTAAGTCATTATACAGGTGTATAAAAAACACAAAAATTTCAAAGAGAGCATGGCAGGGAAGGGGAACTCATCCTTGGGGTTCCAGCCAGCATGAGCTCTTGCTCAGAAGCTCAGGATGGTTGCTCCACTGAGACAGGTGGTAGACCAGGCTCTTCAGGAACTCCAGTAGCATGGCCAGGACTCTGCTGGACCTTTGGGTCAAGCAAAGGGGCTGGTGGCTCTTCCACTTCTGGAGAGAGAATGAGAGCCCTGACTACCAACTGCACTGGCCTCAATGGACAGGTGCCATCACTGCTCTTCCTGACTGGTGACCTCCAGAAGCAGGGATGGGTCGGGCCAGCTCAGGCTCTGAAGATGCAGCAGGTGCCACAGTGGGAGCTGGGGCAGGTTCCTGAGGTGGATCAGGACCTTGTTCTGGGGCTGGCAGAGTAGCTCCATGAAGAGAAAGTATCATCACCGTGATTGACTTCCCATGTCCCTTCTAATAAAGGAAACTTTTCCCACCACTCAGTGTGGTCTGCATCCAAGAATCAATCCATGGAACGTCTGCCTGACTGAAGACCATGGGGACAGGGATCTGAGACTACTCACTCCTCTCAGCCCAACTGCACTCTATGGAGGCTTGCTCAGTGTGGCCCACCCTGTCCCTTCCACAGGCCCACGTCAGTAACCCTGGTCTTTCTCACACAGCCTCTGGCTAAGTGGGATCAAGGTGTTGCAGCTGTGACAGCAGAAGCTGGGCACCGTGTTCCAAATCTGAGCCTGGCCACTGAGCCCCAGGGATGCCAGCAGCATAATCGGGCTGAGAAATTCTGGGGGCTGGACACAATCCTCGGGATATTGTTCTAGCCATGTGTTCGAGATGGAGGAGATAGCCCTGGGGATAGACAGGCAGAAGAGTCAGAGGACAGGGCACCCTTCCAAACCAACATCCCAGAGAACCCCTGTGGGAAACTGAGAGCTTGGGCTTCCAGCTCCTGTCAGAGAACAGTTCTACTCATTGTCCACCTGTGATCTGGCAGTCCTGCCTGAGACAGGCCTGGTCAAAGATGACAAGCTGGCAAAAAGCCACTATGAGTGTAAGTCCTTAATCAATGGTGTGAGCATTCCTGTACTTCTTAGGGGAGCTGGACACACTCCTCAGTCAGTCTCCTTGTCCACTTGCCACTTGAATTCAACTGCATGTGCCCAGGGAGTGGTGGTGTCTGGCCTCTTAATTACCCTCACTGCACAGGCCACTGCTCTGTGAAGATCCAACCAAGGAGGGAGCAAAGGGACTCTGTCTCTAACCAGGACTTTCCAAAACCCTCCCAATACCTCAAATGTTACCACTTGTGCCCATGTGCTGCCTCTTTCACTAGGTGCCATGAGTGGGTCTCCTTCCACTAATACTAATCTCACACAGGGTGTGGAATGTCTGGTCCCTGAGCGCTCACTGGGTCTCCTGAGCACCCTCTGAGCACCCAGTGTCCAGGTTCCAACACATTGCTGAGTGTGATGGTTCCCACGGCCTCTATTCTGGGTCCCAGGATTAGGGTAGAGTCAGAGCTAGGAGGGGGTGGGGTGGGGAATGAATCTATTAGGAGCTAAATATGTCCTCCAGCTCCTTCTACTTTCCCACAGTGCCCACACCCACAGCTCTCCTGGACCCCTTCCTTTCTCCATAAGAAACTCTCAGACCTTCACCCTTAAAGAGGAACCACAGATGTGTGGGATGAGGGTCAAAGAGTCCTTCCAACTCACAGTTCCCTGGATGCCCTGGTGGAGAGGTAAGGCTCTCCAGCATCAGGCAAAACTCACATGTTCTGCGGCTCCTGGGCTCTGCCACCCTCATCACAGCTGGAGAAAATGTACCCATATCTAGAGAAGACCAGGGGGCATCACATGAAATAGCCTGTGGATGCTACCTCTCATCATGTCCATTGTCACTGTCTGACCCCTGACTAGTCTGGAGCCCTGGGGTGCTGTCTGCTCTGTGCAGGGTTCACAGTCAGCTCCTAAAGAGGTGCCTGCACTGAGTGGGACTTCCTGAATGCTTGATGAATGAAAAGGCCCCAACCAGCCCATCACAGATATCTGAGTGGGCCTGGGGCCCCCTGCTCACATCCAGTGATCCCTGCTCTGGTTTCACCTGACACAGAATCCAGACAGAACCTCAGATCTCCCTTTAAATGGCCAAACATCCTAGATTAAGACCATAGTGATAGTGAGGAATAAGGCAGAGGCTTCGTCATGACCAGCAGGACAATGATAAATGAGCACAACCATAGCCCCTCTAACAGACCTTTCCACAGCCCCAGACACCCAGTTGCACCTTCCCTTTGATACCCCACTGAGTCCGTATAATAACTCTGCCTCAGTCAGAGGAGAAAACTGAGGCTTGGGAAGTTTTGGGACATTCCCGAAACTCACAACCAGGCCATGACCAAATCCCATGGGGCAGTTAGGGACTGTGTGTTCACCTTGTCAACAGGAGGTCCAGCACCTCTTGGGTGGTGGCAAAGTCTCAGTATGTGCCCAGGAATATGTCAGCTTAGCTGAGGTCTCCTCCTAGGAAGGCAGGCACCAGATGTTGTATTTGCTTCTCTAGCAGGTTGGCCCAGTTGGTCCATAGCACGTGGGTCTCACTCCTCTTCATTGGTGAGCCATTTTTCCCCTGAGGTGAAACAGAGGAGTCATGAGTCAGGGCTATAGCCACCAGGAATGTTAGGGGTTGGAGCACAGACCGAACCCCCAAGATCCCAGTGACTTATCGCAAGAGGTGGAACAAGAGGTCCCACAGTCATAAAAACAATAAGGTGACTATGTGATTCCTTGGCTTAATCCTAAGAGTCATGCTTTTGACTCAGGTCATGATCTCAATGTGCTGAGATTGAGCTCCGCGTAGAGCTGCGTACTTAGGGCAGAGTCTGCTTGAGGATTCATTGTCTCCTCTGCTTCTCCCCAATCTCCCCTGGCCTCTCTCAAATCAGTGAATCAACCAATCAATTAATAAATCTTGAAGGAAATAGAAAAAAGGTTCTTGGCATCCATACAAGAATTGAAGTAAGCAAAGTCTGAACTTGATGGTAACTCAGGTCAATTGTGAGCTGAGTATTGATAGCACCTCCCTGCATGAACAGCATCAATCCTGTGATTTCTGATAACACATCCCATTCTTGAGAACGGAACACAAAGACATTTTCTTAGGTGAGACAGCTCAGGAATATTAGGGCATGTAGGATTTTTAGTGCAGCACTGTGAGATTGCAACAGAAGGGAATCACTTCAAAGTGTAGCTCAATGGCTGTGATAAATGACTGGCCTCCTGGAATGTTGTACCGCACAATGAGGCCCCTGCTCCCGACCCTGGAGGGTACCAGGGATGTGTTCCTTCACAACCAAAAGGCAGAGCAAGAGACATAATACCCTGGGCCCATGTCCCTTTGGGTAAAAGTCTCCCAACTCACCATGATCATGTGCAAGACTTGCAGCACTTGGGGAAGGACTGTCAGGCCAAAAGGAACACCTGGGAGCAAGAGGTAGGAAATTGCATAATGCAGTGCAAAAGGATTCTAGATGAAAGGGATGAGACAGGGTTTAAAGTATCTTTTCTGATATTCCTGCAACTCTGTGGACAGAGAATCTGCATCTGGCCAAGGCAGGGGCAGGGCCATGCTGGCAAGTTTGGGGAGGAGATGCTGATGCAGCTTCATGTGGGTACAGGACTCTAGGACGGAGCCCAGGGCAGGACTATGTTACCTCCTGGCACATGGGCCCCTTTTTGCTGCACTGGGGCCCTGGGTGTTTGTTCTCCCCAGCACCTGCACTCACCCTGAGCCAATGCTGGACTCTATTGGCAGTGTGGGACACCTTCTTGTCCTTCAAGAAGGTAGAGCAGAGGATCTCTTCATTCAGCTCCTGCCCCATCTCCTGTGTTCAGCCCTTTAAAGACAGTGCCCAGCAGCCCAGCAGGAGGCCTCAGAGCCCTGTCGGCTTCCTTTGCTGGTCCTCAGACCCAAGGCACTCCATTCCAGACACACAACACCCCAGTATGCACACACCTTCACCAAGGAGAGAAACGTGACACAGCTTCAGGGCCTTGGATGTGCTCTGGCACAGGTAAGACACACCTCACAATCCTCTTTCCATCCTTCCCACCATAACATTGGTGTGAACATAAAGGGATCACCAGGATATCCACTGTCCTGCAACCTCCTCCAGCCCAGTGGCTGGAACCCCCACATGTCCCTCTTTGCCAGAAACTCAAGAGGAGGGGATGGGGCTGCCCTGGGATGGCTCATAGGGGTGGCTTAGCCTGGCCTAGGCTCCTTTGTATTACCTTATGGAACCTCCTGCCAAATGCCCTGAGGCGTTGGGGGTGAGGTTTGAGCCAAGGTCTGCAGCATGTGAAAAAGCCATTCCCCTGGCATTTCTGGAAGCCAGAGCCCCAGGAAGGTAGGCAAGAGCAAGAGAACATCTTTCAGTATTGGATGTCTCTAGCAAGTAATCCTGGTATTGGACTGCACTAGAATGTGTGCACCTGGTTTCAGGGGTTCTAAATTCTGAAGGGGTCTGCAGTCAAGGAAGTGTCTTCACTGCCTGGGATCACCTACCCACGTCCACTCCTGGACTGACACCTACACAAACAGTGCTCAGGGCTGCCATCTGCTCATCCCCTTTGTGCATACAAGGCCACATCTGCACACAGTGACACCAACACATCCCTCTCCACAGGTCCCAAAGGTATGCCTGGATGCAGCCAGTGTCCCACCTGACTTCAGACACAACTCTCCACTCTTACCTGTTTCTGACCCTGGATAAGCTATTATTCCTATCAGGGGTGCTCTGCATCTTGTCTGTACAATACAGATGATTCTATCATGTACTTCCTCCAGATGTCCATAGGTATATCTGGAATAATATCTATGATATTAGAAGTGTGGTGTCACATGTAGGAAATACCTCCTAGCACATTTTCATCATCTTCTTACTCTCTCTATGTCTGCTACTGGTCAGATGCCACCCTACAGTCCCTAGTGGTGTGTGTTTGTGTGTGTGTGTGTGTGTGTGTGTGTGTTCGTGTGCACACACACGTGCACAGTTGTTCTTGTGTCCACACATCTGTTCATCAGTGCTCATATTCTGGAGTTCAAGAAGATGACAGCCTCATCTACAAAGGAGTGAGCCATAGTTTCCAAAGATCTTGGGCTTTCTAAGTTTCCAAGCATACCCTAAAGAAGGGATTGGAGCATTGGCCCTTGATGGTCAGAATTCACCCTTACCCCTAGAGACTGCATATCCTGTGCTGAGAGCTATTACCTCCTTTCCAATGGATAGCATGTGGATAGAGGATGACTCAGTAGATTGCCATTATCTGGGCTACCCCTCAGACAAGAACTTGCTGGAATGCCTCCTGTCTACGATTTCAATGCTCACCCTCACCCTGATACCATCTCCATGTCCATAGCCACTTCCTTCAACACAACTTTTTCCAGAGCCCTCTAGTGAATGGTTAGGTGCATCCAGGGCCCCAACTTTGAGGACACTCACAAAGAGCTGGTTTCATGCCTGGTTCAACCTTCTTACCAGTCTGTGATTCTGGGCAAAGCACTAACACTGCAGGGGTCTTCGCCTTCTCCTCTCAGTGGTTCCCCGAAATCCCATATCCTGTTTACACATCTTTGTTTAACCGTGTCCCTGGGAGTGTGTTCTGGACTGAGTAATTCCTTCCTTTCTACAGAACATGGCAACATGACGCACAAGTCCCTTCTGAGATTTAGTTCTAAAAGCTCAATGCCCATCCCCATACTGCCTCTGAGCTGTGTTCTCTCTCAATTCCTCACACAGAAGTACAAGCCCCTATGCTGAACCTTGACACACACACATGTGCACATGACCTAACAATGACGCCAACAACAGACAGAAGAACTCAGTCTTTCTGAGATGGACTGAATCCTGCCAACACCCCTAAGTGAGCTCAGGTTTTCAGTGAACCAGGTCCTGCCTTGGTGTTTTCAACAGCCCCAAAGTACTGAGGGGCTCTGCCAGGAGCCCCTAGCTGAGCACAGCTAGATTCCCTCTCCACTGAGACTGTGAGACAGTGTTTGTTGGTGAAGCCAACAAAGCTCCTAGTGCTGTGGGCACACAGCACTAGGAGCAGGGTACTGATACGGTCCACCTGCCCCAGGCTGTGGCCCTCCTTCTCTTCCTCTCTGCTCCTCCAGCTGCCCTGGCCTCCTTTCTAACCTCCACTCCAGGAACTTCATATCCTGCTTCCAATCCTCTGCACTGTGGTGCCCTCTGCCGGGCTAAATATACTCAGTTATGTGCAGGGCTCTCTCCTTTTCTTGCTGCAGGAATTCTGAATGTCATCTCAGCACAGCCTGTCAGACCTCACCTGGTGGAGCTCAGGACCCAGTTGTCATCCCTTGCTCTTCTCTTATGGACCAAATGTTCTTTCATTCACCTTTTTGGTTCATGTTTGTCCATCTTCTCCTCTAGACCCTGAGCTCCTAGAGAGAGAAACTGGTTGCCTGATAAGCACTGGCACCACCTGAGTGCTCAGGACCCAGTGGCTGAATGGACAGGTGAGAGGATCCAGCCCACCACCGACCAGCTCTGTTGTCCAAGCCTAATTGATTTTGGTCATGTGTAAGTCCTTTTGTTTTCTTTTATTTCCTACATCAACTCTGCGATCCGTGTGGGGCTCAAATTCATGACCCTGAGATCAAGTACCATATGCCTTACTGACTGAGGAAGCCAGGTGCTTCTTTGGTCATTTTTTGTAGGTTCTAGGCTGATAACTATTGAAGTTTACTTATTGATTTCAACATGTTGTAAGTATATTACATTATGCTGAATTACCAAATAACTCCCCAGATATCAGGTACTCAGAGTCCCTCCACCATGGGCCTTCTCACTCCCCAGGTTGTCATGCACTTCTGATGCCATCAGTTCAAGGGGGACATCCCTGAATTAAAGGCGTTCAAGTGATGAAGTGGGGGAGAATCTCAGGTGTGGAAGCATGATCTCAAGATCCCAGGGGTCACAAGAAGAACAGTGGGGCCTGAATGCTCCAGAGTCCTCAGATATCAATTGCGGAAAGCTGGTTGAAAACCGCGAGGCTACGTGTTGGCTTTCTGCTCTATGTAGCCCTAAACTTTGAATCCCAGCAGTTGGGCAATCGCATTCATGGGAGGAGTCCAACAAAACACATGGCAAGACTTCCAACACCTGAGAGGCATAGCATGACTCTGTGACACTGGAATACATAGAAATTGGAGTTGGAACAGTCTTCTGCCTGAGATAAAAATGCTTTGTCACTGGGATGCTGAATACAGAGTTCTGACAGAAACTGAGGAGATTAGACTGATGGATTGCTTTTTTGTCAGGGAATACTGGAGAGTTGGCATGTAAATTTTCAGGTCCTGGGTAGAGAGTAAGGTGCAGCCATACTCATCCAACCTATTCATACTGAAAGCCTTTAGGGATTAAAAAAAGGGTCATATACTGAAATGCAGAGTTGTTTGCATGGAGGCCTGCCATTGCTTAGGAGAAGTGCATTTGCACTAACTGAAGTTCACTTGAGAATCAGTCCAACAGGCCCCTTGCCCAGAAGACCATCACAAACAACTCACTCCTGTCAAGTTTGCTGATCATAGAGTGCTGCAAAGCTTCAACTTTTAGGGAAAACACCTAGTAGCATTCTTTCTATTTTTACTTCTTAGCTTTTTAAAATTTTTTTCAGTTTTTTTTCTATTTTTTCATATCTTTTTAATGTTTATTCTGGGGCACCTGGGTGGCTCAGTGGGTTGAGCTTCTTCCTTTGGCTCAGGTCATGATCTCAGGGTCCCAGGATTGAGCCTTACTGCCAGGGATTGACACTATCAATATAAGTCAAATATCTAATCTAGACTTTAAAAGAATGATTCAAAAGATACTAGAGGGATAAAAAGAAGCACAGAAGACATTAGAGAATCCCTCATGTAGAAATAAAAGAACTAAAATCTAACAGACCCAAGTTAAAAATGCTTTTACAGAGATTCAGTCCCTAATGAAGACTATGAAAAGGACAGTGAATGAGGCAGAAGAAGAAGTCATTGAGACAGAAGATAAAATAATGGAAAATAAGGAAGCTGAAAAAGAGAGGATGAAAACTATTGGATCACGAAGGGAAGTTTTGAGAACTCAGCACTTCCATAAAGTGAAATAATATCCAGATCATAGAGGTACCAGAAGATGACGAGAGAAACAGAAGGGATTTATTTAACAAATTGGAGCTGAGGAATTTCCCACCTAGGGGAAAGAAACATGTACTCAAGTCCAGGTGGCACAGAGAACCCCTCTCAAAATCAATAAAAATATGTCAGTGTCTTGACATATAAGCATCAAGCTTTCAAACTGCAGTGATAGAGAGAAAATCCTGAAAAGAGCTCAGGACAAGAAAGCTTTAACCTATAAGGGTAGATATATAAGGATGGCAGCGCACCTAACCACAGACACCTGGCAGGCAAGAAAAGACTACATGGTATATTCAATGTGCTAAATGGGTAAATTATGCAGCCAAGAATACTTAATCCAGGGAGCCTATAATTCAGAATAGAAGGAGAGTTAAAGAGTTTCAGAAGACAAACAAAACTTAAAGATTGTGAACATTAAACCAATCCTGAAAGCAACATTTTTGGGGTTACTCTGAATGTAGAGAAAGCCCAAAGTTAAAAAAAAAAAAAAACTCCAGAAAGGAACACAGACAATCTATAGAAACTGCAAATTTACAGGTAATACAATATCCCTGAATTCATAACTTTCGATATCACTCTGAGTTCAAATGGACTCAACACTCCAATCGAAAGATATAGGGTATCAGCATGGATTAAAAGAAGGGAGTTGAGGGAAATTGGAAGGGGAAGTGAACCATGATAGACTATGGACTCTGAAAAACAATCTGAGGGTTTTGAAGCGGCGGGGGGTGGGAGGTTGGGGGAACCAGGTGCTGGGTATTAGAGAGGGCACGGATTGCATGGAGCACTGGGTGTGGTGCAAAAAACAATGAATACTGTTACGCTGAAAAGAAATAAAAAATTAAAAAAAAAAGAAGATTAGGAATTCCAATAAAGCTACAGAGTCTGAGAAAAAAAAAAAAGAAAAAAGGAAAAGCAAGACCCATCAATATCCTGCTTCCAAGAGACTCATTGTCGTGGCAAGGACTCGTCAAGATTGAAATTGAAGGCATGGAGAATCATTTATTATGCTAATGGGCACAAAAAGAAAGCTGAAGGATCCATCCTTCCATATCAGACAAACTAGGTTTTAAATAGAAACCTATTATAAGCGATGAAGAAGGACACTATAGCATAATAAAAAGGATCTACCAAACCAAAAATCTAAATATTTCAAATATTTATGCCCCTAACTTGGGAGCAACCAAATATATACACCAGTGAATAACAAAATTAAAGAAATTCCTTAATAAGAATATAGTAATAATAGAGGAATTTAAGAACCCACTCACAGCATTGGATAGATCATCTAAACAGAAGATCAACAAGGAAACAAGGGCTTTGAATGACACACTGGACCAGATGGACTTCATGGAGATGTGCAGAGCACTCACTTCGAAAAAAGCAGAAAACACATACTTTAGCAGGTTACATGGAACATTATCCAGAAGAGATCACAACTGGCTGAGAAATTAGGTCTCACATGTACCAAAACATTGACATCATACCATGCATATTTTTAGATCACAGTACTATGAATCTTGAAGTTAATCACAAGAAAAAATGTGGAAGGAACACAAGTCCATGGAGGTTAAGGAGCATCCTACTGAAGAATGAATGGAAAAATCAGGAAATTAAACAAGAATTTGAAAATACAAGGAGGCAAATGAAAATGAACATAAGACAATTCTGAGCCATTGGGATACAGCAAAGGTGGTCCTCAGAGGGAAGTAATGGCAATACAAGAAACAAGTTATAGTCTCCAATACACGACCTAACCTTAAATGTAAAGGAGCTGAACAAAGAACAGCAAATAAAGTCTAAATCCAGCAGGTGAAGAGAAATAATAAAGATTAGAGTGCAAATCAATGATATAGAAATTAAACAAAAAGTAGAACAGATCAATGAAACTAAGAGCTGGTTTTTTGAAAGAATGAGAAAGGTGGATGAAACCCTAGGCAGACTTCTCAAAAATAAAAAAGAGAAAGACCCAAATAAATAAAATCATGAATGAAAAAGGAGACTTGTCAACCAACATGAAACAACCAAGATAATATTAAGTGCAATTAAAAGCCAAGAAATTAGGCAATCTGGAAGAAATTGATGACTTTTTAGAAATCTATAAACTACCAAAACTGAAACAGGAAGAAACAGAAAATCAAAACAGACCCACAACCAGCAAAGAAATGCAATTGAAAATCGTCCCAACAAACCAGTCTTGGCCATGATGGCTTCCCAGGGGGATTCTAGCAAATTTTTAAATATTTATTTATTTACTTAATTAAATTTCTTTTCAGTGTTCCAGAATTCATTCTTTATGCACTACACCCAGTGCTCCATGCAATAGGTTCCCTCCATAAAACCCACCACCAGGTTCACCCAACCTCCCACCCCCACTTCCTTCCAAAACCCTCCGTTTATTTCTAAGAGTCCACAGTCTCTCATGGTTCGTCTCCCCTCCAATTTCCCCCAACACACTTCTCCTCTCCATCTCCTCATGTCCTCTGTGTTATTCTCCACAAATATGTTATGCTCCACAAATAAGTGAAACCATATGATAATTGACTCTCTCTGCTTGACTTATTTCACTCAGCATAATCTCTTCGGTCCCATCCACATTGACACAAAAGTTGGGTATTCATCCTTTCTGATGGAGTCATAATATTCCATAGTATATATGGACCATATCTTCTTTATCCATTCATCCATTGAAGGGCATCTTAGTTCTTTCCACAGTTTGGTGACTGTGGCCATTATTACTATGATCATTTGGTTAAAGATGGCCCTTCTTTTCACTACATCTGTATCTTGGGGGTAAATACCCAGTAGTGCACTTGAAGGGTCATAGGGTAGCTCTATATTTAGTTTCTTAAGGAATCTCCATACTGTTTTCCAAAGTGGCTGCACCAACTTGCATTCCCACCAACAGTGTAAGAGGGTTCCCCTTTCTCCACATCCTCTCCAACACATGTTGTTTACTGTCTTGTTAATTTTGGCCATTCTAATTGGTATAGGGTGGTATCTCAATGTGCTTTTGATTTGAATCTCCCTGATGGCTAATGATGATGAATGTTTTTTCATGTGTCTATTAGCCATTTGTATGTCTTCATTGGAGAAGTGTCTGTTCATGTCTTCTGCCCACTTGTTGACATGATTATCTGTTTTGTGTGTGTTGAGTTTGAGGAGTTCTTTATAGATCTTGGATATCAGCCCTCTTTCTGTAGTGTCATTTGCAAATATCTCCTCCCATTCCGTGGATTGCCTCTTTGTTTTGTTGACTGTTTCCTTTGCTGTGCAGAAGTTTTTGATCTTGATGAACTCCCAAAAGTTCATATGTAAACAAGAATTAATACCTATAATTCTGAAACTGTTCCAAAAAGAAAAGTTCCAAACTCATTCTAGGAGGGCAGCATTACCTTGAACCCCAAACCAGACAAAGACCCCACCATAAGGGAGAATTTCCAACAAATATTCCTGATTAACATGGATGGACTCTTGCTCCCCAAGATAATAGCTAATAGGAACCAACAGTACATTCAAAGGATTATTCACCAAAGCCAAGGGGGATTTGTTCCTAAGATGCAGGGGTGGATCCATATCTGTAAATCAACCGATGTGATACAACATATTGAAAGGACAAGAACCATATGATCTTCTCAGAAAAATCATTTGAAAAAATACAGCATACTTTCTTAATAAAAACAATCTGCCACGTAGGGAAAGAGGAAAATATATCAATATCATGAAAGACTAGAGCAAATGCCATCCCCATTAGAATCAGTGTGTGAGCTTTTCCCCTAAGGTCAGTAACACGACAGGAATGTCCTCTTTCACCACTTTTGTGAAAAGTGCTACTGGAAATCTGACCCTAAGCAATCAGAACAAAAATAAATAAATGCATCCAAAGTGGCAATAAAGAAGTCAGTCTCTCCATCTTTGCAGGTGATGAGATATTCCATGTACAAACCCCAAAAAACTCCACCCCAAAATTGCTAAAACCCATACAGCAATCCAGCAAAGTCTCAACATATAAAACCAATGTGCAAAAGTCAGTTGCATTTCTGTACACTAACAATGAGACAGAAGAAAGAGTAATCAAGCAATCGAGTCCATTTACAATTGCACCAGAAAGCATATGATACCTAGGATTGACCCTGACCAAAGAGGAGAAAGATCTGTGCTCTGAAAATTATAGCTCACTTATAAAAGAAGTTGAGGAAGATACCAAGGAATGGAAAAACATTCCATGCTCATGGATCAGAAGAACAAATGTTATTAAAATACCTATGCTACCCAAAGAAATCTTCACATACAATGCAATTCCTATCAAAATACCCTCAACATTTTTCAGAGAGCAGAACAAACAATCCTAAAATCTGTGTAAAACCAAAAAAGATCCCAAGAGGCCAACAGAATGTTGACAAGGACAGTGAAAATGGGAGGCATCATAATTCCAGACTTCAAGCTGTATTTCAAAGCTGTAATCACCAGGACAGTATGGTACTCACACAAAACCAGATACCTAGATCCATAGAGCAGAATAGAGGACCCAGGAAGAAATCCTCAACTCTATTGTCACCTAATTATTGACAAAGGGTGAATGAATATCCAAAGGAAAAAAGTCTCTTCAACAAATGGTGTTGGGAGAATTGGACAGGCTCATGCAGAAATATGAACTTGGACCACTTTCTTACACCACTCACAAAAATGAACTCAAAATGGATGAAAGACTTAAATGTGAGGAAGGAATCCATCAAAATCCTATAGGTAACCACAAGCAATAACCTCTCTGACCTTGGCCAAAACAATTTCTTCCTAGACACGTGTCCAGAGGCAAGGGAAACAAAACCCAACATGAACCATTGGGACTTCATCAGGAAAAAAAGCTTTTGGACGGCAAAGGAAACAATCAACAAAACCGAAATGCAGCCTACAGCCTGGGAGGAGACATTTGCAACTGACCTATCAAATAAAGGTCTCATCTCCACAATCTAAGAACTCATCAAGCTCAACACCCAAGACCCGAAAAATTCAATCAAGAAATTGCCAGAAGACAGGAACAGACAAATCTGCAAAGAACACATAAATGACTAAAAGACACACACAAAAAAATACTCAACATCACTCTTGGTCAGAGTAATACAAATCAAAACCATAATGAGATACTACCTCACACCAATCAGATTGCTAAAATGAACAGCTCAGGAAACAACCTTTTTTAGCTAGGATACAGAGAAAGTGGAACCCTCTTACGCTGCTGGTGGGAATGTAAACTGGTGCAGCAACTCTGGGAATAGTACAGAGGTTCCTCAGAAAGTTAAAAATAGAACTACCTAGTGACCCAGCAATTATACTGCTAGGTATTTATCCAAAAGATATAAATATAGTGACTGGAATGGGAACATGCCCCCAGAGCTTCTGCAGCAATGTCCACAATAACCAAACTATGGAACGAGCCCTGATATCCATTCACTGATGAATGGATCAAGACTTGGTATATGTACTCAATGGAATCCTACTCAGCCATCATAAAGAAGGAAATCTTGTCCCTTGCAACAGTGTGGCTGGAACTGGAGGGTATTAAGCTAATGGAAGGAAGTCATTCAGAGAAAGACAAATACCACAAAGTTTCACTCCTATGTGGAATTTAATATACAAAGCTGATGAACGTAGGGGAAGGGCAAGAAATATAAAATAGGCTAAAAACAGAGAGAAAAACAAACAAAAATAGACCCTTAACTACAGTGTTCATACTGAGGGCTGCTGGAGGGGAAGTGGGTGGGAGAATGGGGTAATTGGCTGACGGGCATCAAAGAGGGCCTTGATATCATGAGCACTGGGTGCTATATGCAACTGAAAATCACTAAATTCTACCCTCTAATTAACAATACACCATATGTAAGCTAACATCAATTTAAATAAAACTAAAATATAAAAGTAAAAAAAAAGAGAGGTGCAAAAATATTCTAAAAATCACTCTTCTAACTTTTAAAAATATGTATTTTTCATTTTAAACATATGTTAATAGAGGATGTATGTGGACTTTGAGAAATGAAATAGATGAACATATGGGAAGGGGAAAAGAAAAAAAATGAGAACAGAAACAGTCCACAAGAGATTCTTAAGTTTAGAGACAAACTAAAGGGTACTTCTTGTGATGACCACTGAGGTTATATATATGAGATGAACCACTGAATTCTCCAGAAACCGTTTTGTGCTGTATGAGCTCTAACTAAAATTTATTTTTATTTACTTTTTTTATTAATTTCTTTTAGTGTAACAGAACTCATTGTTTATGCACCACACCCAGTGCTCCATGCCATATGTGCCCTCCATAATACCCACCACATGGCTCCCCCAACCTCCCACCCCCACCCCTTCAAAACCCTCAGATTGGAAGGGGAGATGAACCATGAGAGACTATGGACTCTGTAAAACAATCTAACTAAAATTTAAAGTAAACAAACAAACAAAGCTGTGTTAAGATGGGTTTGCCAACCAGCTTCAGCACTTGACTCCTGGTACCTTCCCCTGGAAGTTTGTGTGCAGTGTTGAGTGCAGAGTGAAAAGTGCTTCAGCAAGAGGCAGCAGAGGGCATTATGGGAGTAAACAGGAGAAGCACCTAGGAGCCTGTTTAGAGGGCTAGACAGTGGTGAGGAGGAGGACACCCAGAACCAGCCGCCTGCTCTGGCCTGCACTTCCTCCATTCATTGGCTCAAATGGTGGAGGGCTAACACCAGCAGGGTGTGCTCCCCAGGTTTCCATTCATGTGGTCCTGGGCTGTCCCTGCACTGTTCACTCAGTCAAAATGATTTACTCATTTACTCAAGAATGCATTCAGCCAGTAGTTATTAAATACTTGTGTGCTTGCTTGGCAGTGTGTCTGGCCCTGTCCTTTACCTGCCAAGAATTCAACATGTGATTAGGAACTCAGCATAGAATATTATGCGGCCCCCCATGTATACTGACTCACTCATCCAGTTTCCCCAGCTTGTGGCATTAGTGTCTGGCACATAGCAGGTGTTCAACTGATACTTGTTGTATGAATGAATAAAAAGATAACTAATTATAATACCTCTTATCTACTGAGCTCTCTCATGTACTAAGTGCTCAAAGTAAGTCCTGTTTTTATCCTATTCCATTGATAAAGTGAAGCACAGAGAGCTTAAGTAAATTGTCTAGGTCGCACAGCCAGCCTGAACTCTTAACTATTCCCTGTACCATCACAGCAGTGCAAGGAAGGATGCACTCAGGGCCAAGGTGTAGCACATAGGGGAACCTTGGACTTTCAGAGGGCAGAGTCATCCGGAGTGGCTGGGATAGAGAGGAAAGTCTTCATGAAGACTGGGCAGAAGGGCTAGTAGAGGTGGAAGAGGAGACCATCTTGCCTCATGGAAGGGGAATGGTTGAAAGTAGCCAGGGGTTAAGGGGTGGTGTCACAGTAGGTCCTCCATACATGCTTCCTGGGTCAAGGGTCTGGGATGCCAGTAATGAAACATCCTTCAGCAAATGTGAGGTCTCCCATATTTCAAGCCCCAGGCTGTGTACTTGAGTGGACATGAACATGAGTAAGAACTCCCCTCCAGGATGGACAGGAAAGCAAAGGCAAAATATGCAAATGACTGTGTTCCAGGAGAGGAACAGTGTGTCTGTGGGAACAGTTTACTGGGAAAGAGAGACCGGTTCCATTTGGGAAAGACAGAGGAGGCTCCTGGGTGAGGTCACATTTGAACGGAGCCATAAGAGGTGGGCAGGACTGCAACTTGTAGTGGAAAAGGGCACCCTTGGATGAGAGCACTAAAGACACAGGCCCAGAGGGTCAGTGGGGAGGGGGAACCATGTGCCGTGAGCTGAGGGCCTGGAGGGGGCTTACTGTTCAGGGTTGGCCCACTGCCAGAGGAATATCTGTGCTGTGCTAAGCAGCTCAGCTCTCTCTCCTAGGTGATGGGGGTCCAAGGGAATTTTGTATGACAGGGACAGGTGTTGCTTCCCAAGAGGCAATAGAAAAATACTTGTCTTCTGGGGTGCCTGAGTGGCTCAATCAGGTAGGCTTCTGACTCTTCATTTAAGCTCAGGTCAAGAGCTCCTGGGCCCTGAAATCAAGTCCCTTGTAGGGCTCTGAACTAGTAGGGAGTAGATTTGAAGATTACCTCCCTCTGCCTCTCCCCGCTCTCCCATCCCGTTCTCTCAGGCTCTTTCAAATAAATAAACAAACCTTTAAAAAAAATTAGTCATCTTTTTAGTCATAAATTCCCTGGGATCATGGATCTCACTCTGGGAACATGATTAGGAAGAGCAATGCTGAGTAATGTAGAAAGATATTCATCCTGAGGATATCTCCTCAGACTCTGGGAGGTTAAATGGGAAATGCCCTTAACCAGCAACCAGGATGTCTGGGCCCAATTCCTACTGCATCACAAATTCACTGCATAGTCTTGCTCAGTCTCTCTGGGGGAATCAAGTTCTTCATGTGTAATACAAGGGGTCTGATCACCTCTGAGGGCCCCCTCTAACCACAGCACACCCCCTATTAAGCTAAGATCCCATGACAACCCCTCATCCTCCTAAGAACACTTTAGACAGATCCAGGCAGGCATGGGAAGGCTCAGCCATCCTAGCTGGGCTGTCCACATGGTGGAGGCAGATTGGGACAGGCACCCAAGGGAGTCCTCAGCCCTCACTAGCCACTGGCTGACCCGGGTGGGAAGGCCCAGCCTCCCGAGGGGCCAGGAGAAACCGAGACATGAAGAGTGCCAGAGGAGAGAAAGAGCAGGGGGTTGGGTGGAGGGGAAGGGAGCTAACCAAACAGCTTCCTCCCAAACCAGCTCCAGGCCCAGGGCTCAACATTTCAGTAAAGCACAAAAGAGCTCTGTGAACATTTTCTGCCCTACTCCAGCCCCCTCCTGTCAGTGACAGCTCAGTTCAGGCTTAGCTCTCTGTTGGCTCCTCAGGCAGTCTTCTCAGGAAAGCTGTGTGTCCATGCCTGACTAGAATTGCAGGATCCTGTCACACACACCCTGTCAGAGCCCTTAGTGTGGCTCTCCAGCCTGGGCAAGTGAGCTAGCTGCCAGCTTCCATGAATAGGAGCCCACCCTTCAACTCTTTTTTTCTCCATGCCCCTCCACCTGCCAAAATTCTTTAAAATATTCCTCCTGGAGGCTCTCCTTGATTGACTTGCCCACACTAAACTTCCTTAACATATCCTAGCTCATGGTCTGCCAGATCATTCTGCCTTCAAATGTTCTGCCTTCTGGACTTCCCCAGATATTTCCAAGAGCATTTCTCCCATGTGTGGGATAGGGTCTTCGTCCAGTTCAGGTGGGTCCCATGCTTTCTTTGTATTTTTTGTTGAATCCTTCATTCCTGAGAGCAGCCAGTGGGAGGTGTCAAGGAAGCTTGATGCCATTTTCTTCTAAGGCCCTTACACCTGCTTCTCCACCATTCTGGGAAGGTCCCTACACTTAAAACCAGGGTTTGCAGGAGTCTCTTATTAGGTGGCTACCCCAATCA
This sequence comes from Lutra lutra, assembly GCF_902655055.1. Lineage (NCBI taxonomy): Eukaryota > Metazoa > Chordata > Mammalia > Carnivora > Mustelidae > Lutra > Lutra lutra. The sequence continues at coordinate 117,044,007 of NC_062280.1, read as the reverse complement.
GCCCTCAGGATCCTCTCCAGCACGGCCAACAAGTAAACCTGAAACCTACCATCAGGGGGAATTCTGCCCATTGGGTAGGTTAATCCTTTTCCCCCAGGAGCCCAGTTCTGGGACCTTTGGGCTGTTCTAGATCACTAGTTATAATGTTGTAGCTGGGGCCTTGCAGGCCAAAGAGATGATAGCCAGGCTCCAATCACTCCATAGTCTCCAGCATGGAGAGGGTGGACATACATAAAATCACCCTAGGCAGCAGCAACAAACTGATGTAAGTCAGGCTCTATGGGTCCTGCTGCCTGAAGGGCCCCATGGTTCTCTAGCAGAAAGTGTTTCCACGTATCTTCTATTAGAATGTACCCCCCCACCCAGTGCAACACACTGCCAGGCTGTCAAGGAAGCCCTTCCTGAAAGGAAGCCTTTCAGGAGCACTATGCCCATGCTTGACCTGTTCCACATCATAGGCTACTCTTCACCAAGCTGGAGCATGCACAGCACTCTTCTTTTAGCTGACCTGAGGCCCTTAGGGCACTGCAGGCCCATAGAGGCTCAGCTCATCCCTGGTCACCTGCATTGTCTCAGGTGTAGTGAGGCCCACACACTGAAAATCATCCTTAGCTCAAGGGGTAGTGGACACATGCCAAATTCCAAGCCCTAAGCTACACAATTGCTCATCTTTCCCCTAAAGGTAGAACCACAAGTATCAGCACTGCCTTGCCAGGATGGACTTGGCAACTGACAATAGTAGCCCCAGCTTAATAGGAGACCTAGAAACACTGAGTGCTAGAGAAGACTTGGAGCCCAGCAGGCAGACTGTCACCGTTTGAAGGGTGCTTCAGAAAAATTTGGGGGTTGACTCCCTCTACCCTGGAATGTATGCAGGTGGTTGGGAAGCAGGCTGAACTCCAGAGGCCTCCCCAAGCCTGGCTGATGGGGGGGCAATTACTGCACATGCAATGCTATCATTAACCTGGCAAGAAATGGGAGTGTCCAGTCACTGGAGCAGGCTTCTGGGGGCTCAAGGCCACCTGACTCATTCCAAACTCTAATTACTCTAATTACAGTTTTCCATTGAAAGTAGAGATGGAGAAAACCAGTCTTGGGAGGGAAGAGCCAGACAGGCTGGGTAGGGTATCTTCCAGCAGGACACACTAGGGAGGCTTTATTGATTGTCAGGCCCGGTACCCCATCCCGAATGGGTCCAAATGGATACTGATTATGTCCAGTTGAAAACAGCAGACTCCATGGAGGTATCACATTCCCTGATTTCAAACTCTACTATAAAACTCTAGTAATCTAAACAGTAGGGCTCAGAGTGCCCAGGAAAAGCCATGTACATAAAGATCAATAAACAGATGCAAGTGCATACAAGGAGGAAAAGACAGTGTCTTCAAGCAAGTGTGTTAGACTAAGCATGCATAAGAATGAAACTGGACCACTGCCTTACAGCATACACAAAAATAAATTCATAATGAGTTACAGATTTGATTATAAAACCTGGAACCATAAAACTTCTAGAACAAAACAGTCAGGAAACACCTTGACATTGGTCTTAGCAATATAATTTTGGACCAGTCCCCTCAGGCAAGGCTCCAGAAGCTAAAATAAACAAATGGGTTAATAACAAACTGAACAGCTTTGGCACAAGAAAGGAACCCAGCAATATAAGGAAAAGGCAACCCAGTGAATGGGAGAAAACTTTTGCAAATTGTACATCCAATGAGAGTCAATATTCAGAATATGTAAAGAACTTATATAACTTCATGCCAAAACCACAAATAACCTGATTGAAACATGGGCAGAAGACTCAAATAGACTCTTTTGCAAAGAAAACACAGATGGCCAACAGGCTTTCAAAAAGATGTTCCACATCGCTAATCATCAAGGAAATTCAAATCAAAATGACAATGACAGGTATGGTCACATACCTGTTAGAGTGACTATTACAAAAAGACAAAAAAATAACACCAAAATGTTGGCAAGGACGTGGAGAAAATGGGATCCTCACACACTGTTGGTTGGAATGTACATTCGTGCAGCCACTACGGAAAATGCTATGGATGTTCCTCAACTAAATAATCATAGAAATACTGTATGACCCAGCAATTCAACATCTGGGTATAAATGTCAAGAAAACAAAAAACACCAATCCAGAAAGATACATGCATCCTGTGTTTCTGGCAGCATTATTGAAAAGGGCCAAGGTATGGATGTAATCCTAAGTTCCTGTAGATAAATGAATAAAGAAGATGTAGTATTTATACGTACGTAATATTACTCAGCCATGAAAATGAACATAAGCTTCACATTTCCAACAACTTGGATGGACCTAAGAGTATTACGATAAGTGAAATAAGTCAGAGACAGACAAATCTAGAATGATTTTACTTATAGGTGAAATCTAAAAAAACAGAATAAATAATCAAAATAAAACAGATATAGACGTATAGATGCAGGAATCAAGCTGATGGGGGAAGAAGGGATCGGGGCAGATGATACAGGTGAAGGGGATTAAGTGATATAAACTTCCAGTTATAAGATATACAAGCTATGGAGATGTAATAGACACATAGGGAATACAGTCAATAAAATTGTAGTCACTTTGTATGATGACAGATGGTAACAAGACTTACCCTAAGGATCATTTCATAATGTATAAAAATATCAAATCACTCTGATGTACACTTCAAACTAGTATGATATTGTATATCAATGATACTTCAATTCAAAAAGTTAATTAAATTAAAAAAATAATAAAACTGCTACTTCACAAACATTCTGGGCTGGGCTCCCTCTACCAAACATAGTGTGTGGTTGCTTAGGGCTAGGTCCCAGCTGCCTAAGACTTGCTGAAGGCTCATGCAGGGCTGCTCAGCGCAGTGTTCCCAGGGATCTGGAACAGGGCTCAAGGTTGCAGATGCTGGTTACAGGAGGTGGCTGTCAGGGTACAAGGGGTTTGTACAATCACATGCCTCATATGCTCAAAGGAGCATAGGCTCAACATAGGCAAAGCTGGAGGATACTGGACTAGCCAGGGCAAGGAAGGGAGATTGGCTGGCAATTCTGCCACTCACAGGCAGCTGGGAAGAGAGACACCTGGTCCCCAGTCAGACAAATGGTACAGATGGACTGTGCATGGTCTGAGCATGCAGGTCTTGCAGTTCAGGGTAACCCATGATCTGGAACAAGGAGAGTATCTAGAGGGGCCAGTTCATAGGACCAGTCTCTAGAGGGTTAATGAGCATGTCTAATTTCAAGACATAACCTGCAGAAATGAGCATCCTTGTTCCGAAGGCACAGCTGGAAGATATTGGAATATATTCCCAGGGAGGTGCTAGTTGGCTGGAAGATCATTCTTCTAAGAAGAGTCTTCTAGGTTCCCTGGATCTGGAAAAGCCCTTGATGTGATGAGGTAGCAAGTCTAAAAAGGATTTGCAGCTGCTTTTTCAGTGTGATTCTCTGTGAGGGAGCTTGGGATAGTGCTACCAAAATCCCGGCCCAAGGCATAGCACCTGCTCTGTGCTGCCCCGCAAGCAGGTGAGCTCCAGGTGAAGCTGGTGGCCTCTCATGCCGAAGTCCCATATTTCCCATTTTCCGTGGTCTTCATCCATTTGTGTTCACCACAAGTCCCTCTCCACTGGGATGCTATGGCCCCGTGGTAGGAATAAACTACCTGCTATGCCCCCAACTCAATGTCCTAGGGCCTCCAGTGGAGGCTCAACAGTGCAGGACCTGGGGTTTGCCCAGCATGCAGCCCCAGCAAGGCTGTCACCAAATAGGCACATATAAATGTTTCATGAAGGATGGATTCTGCCACAAAGTCTGGATGGGGGGAACCAGGAGCTGTACTGGGGTACAAATCTTGTAGGGTCAAAAACTCCACCTCCCAACTTGTGGGAGGATTCTCCCACATCATTGGAAGCAGCCTCTGTTAGAGAGCACACCACTGTCCTTCACAGCTTCTCCTAGCCATGAGAGATCCTCTGTTATCTAGCCCCATAAGGGGCCTAAGGGGCCAGTTCTGATGTGGGAAACATAGGCAGAAGAAAAAGTATTTGATTTCCTTACCACCTACAGCCAACTGATAAGTCTGTGAAGTAGCCAGAATGATATTCCTGTAGGGGCTCAACTGCCTCGATGTTAATACTTTGCTAAGGGCGAAAGGCAATCCCAGCCCAAAACCACCCCTACCCCCAGATCATGTAGGTTGCCTTTAAGACATAAAAATTCTTTTGTAAACCTCCATTATCTCTAGGCCACCCAAGATAAGTGTTGGTAACCACCTCAGAAGCACATGGCCCACTGATATGTATCTGAAGTTTCTCATGACTAAAGTTTATTAGATGGTAATAAATGGCCATTTCCAAATAATAGCTAGCCCCCTCAAGGTCCTGGAAACCTAGCTTCCAAAATTCCTTAGAGACTTAGCCAATCCCTAACCCCCTCCCAACTTGAAAGTAATATTGGACCACTCCTCATGACCCCAGTGCAGCTCTTTCTGTGTATGGATCCTGTCCCTGTGCTTTTAGAAAGCCATCTTTTTGCACCAAAGAGGTGTCAAGATTCTGTCTTGGACCTTACATTCAAACCCCAAGGTTCTTTCCTACGTCTCTTCCACCTCCCAGAACTTTCCCATCCTACCACCTTGAGAGTGTACTTTCAGTTTGTTTTGTGCTTGCTACATTCCTGCTTACTGATTCAACATAGATTAGACCTCCACATAATTCTTATGTTGGAAAATCCAAGAACTGTGATCTCTATTTACAGTGCAGATTGATAGGTAACAGCTTAAATCAGGCCTGTGTACTACCAATTGGCAGCTGCTGGGGTGCTGGGCACTACCATCCCCTACACTATGCAGGCATTTGGGACAGGCACTAACTCTCCAGGCATGAAGGCCCTAATGCCCAAGGACTGCTGAAGGACCATGTGCTGGGTATGTGCAACTGCACAGATCAGTGCTGGGAGGGATCTGCAATAGGCAAGCATCTCTGAGTCGTGATCACAGGATTCAGCTCTTGCAGGAAAAAGTTTGTGCCTAACTGGAAGCTCTACTCGGCACAAATGTGCATAGTCCCCCTGAAGGCAGACATGGAGGAAAGGGTCCTGCCAGCATCAGCCCAGCACACTGGCTAGGTTACCCTTCACTAAGAGACTTACTTACTGGTATGACCAGGGCACTGTCAGGCAGCCAGTCCAAATGGGGCCTGGTAGTTCCCAGTTTAAAGCTGCCACCTCATGAAAATTTGCGGAGATTGTGTCCTCTCCCCTCTGGATGCTATACAGCTTTTGGGGAACAGCCGGAGCCTAACATGACCCAAGAGCCAAAGGCCAACTGAAAGAACACACAATGTACCTGTGTGAGTGACATGGATCAGGGGAACCTGAAATCTGAACCTAGGCATCTGTAGGGAGAGACTGGTTTCCAGTAGTGAACTATTGGGGTACCAGGACAGTGCCTTATTTCAAGTGCTAATCTGCACAAATGTGCATTTTCATCCCCCTGAAGACACCCCTAGAGGAATCTGGACTGCTCGGTCAGGCAAGGCAGTGCAGCATGGCTTGAGATTCCATCCAGGAACAGACACCCAAGAGCCTTGATGATGGTAAGCCAAGGACCCCATCAGGCAGCCAGTGTAAGTGGGGAGATACTGAGCCAGTTTAAAGCTGCCACCTCAGAAAGATTCTTGGCGAATGAGCATTGTCCACCCTGGGAACTCTGCATGTTCAGGGGATCCGACTAAGTCCAAGAGGCCTGGTAAGCCAGGACAGCACAACACGGCTGGCTGACACAGTGTAGACACTGTGGGAACCCACTACTTGTCTCTCCTGGTTTAGCATTCCATATGCTCTCCTATCTCTACCTGTTCCACCTAAATGGCCATCATCTGCATGTCTGCCTACTGACTGCATCATATTATGTGTACATCTTGGATTTCTTTTTCTTCCTTTCTTTTCCTTTTCATTGTTTTCCTTCACTTCATTTGTTCTCTCTCTCTTTCTTTCTTTCTTTCTCTCTTGCTCTTACTTTCTTCATTCTTCCTTCCTCCATTTCTTTTTCTTCCTTCTGCAACTTCTTTCTTTTTCTTTCTTCCTTTTCTTTCTTTCTTTCTTTCTTTCTTTCTTTCTTTCTTTCTTTCTTTCTTTCTTCTTTCTTCCTTTTCTTCCTTCCTTCCTTCCTTCCTTCCTTCCTTCCTTCCTTCCTTCCTTCTTTCCTTTCTTTCTTTCTTCCTTTTCTTTCTTTCTTCCTTTTCTTTCTTTCTTTCTTTCTTTCTTTCTTTCTTTCTTTCTTTCTTTCTTTCTTTCTTTCTTCCTTTTCTTTCTTTCTTCCTTTCCTTCCTTCCTTCCTTCCTTCCTTCCTTCCTTCCTTCCTTCCTTCCTTCCTTCCTTCTTCTTTCTTTCTTCTTTCATTCCTGCCAACCCACCCTCCCTCCCTCCCTTCCTTCCTCTCCATTTCTGTCTCCCTCTCTTTTCCTCTCTACCTCCCTTTTCTCTTTCCCTCCCCTCCCCACCTCTTCCCCTTCCCTCCCTAGGGCCTTGCCTGCCTTCCTTCCTTCCTTCCTTCCTTACTTTTTTTTGTTGTTTTTTGTTTTTTGTTTAGGCTACCTGGGACTCATTAATTCGTCTAAAGCTTTTATCCCCTTTCTGGGTACAGTCTCCAAATTAGCTATTGACCTAAGGGTAGTTTTTCTAAGTATGTCACAGCTACACCTTAGCCAGGTGGTGAAATTCATGCAGTTCTAGACTGAAACCAGTTCCTACCAAGTGTGCCTAGGACCTTAAATTGTTCAAGGCCATTTATCACCCTTCAAAGGCCATCTAGACCTTGGTTAATCTACAGGTCTGGTCGATCAAGGAGAGGAGAGTCAGGACTTAACAGGAAAGGCACCACATGTGTGGGGCACCACCTAGTGGGGCCACAAGATTCCCCCAGATCTCTCTAGGGCCCTTCAACCTTGGACTTAAGGGCTGAGGGTGGAATCTCAGTGACCATCTAGAAATCTTCCTGCCTCCCACAGCCCAATGCCCTGTAGCCTGTAGCTCCTGGATGAAAGGGTTGCTGGCACAGGACCAGGTAGCCCAAGTTACGCACAAGTAAGTGCTGTATACATCTTGAATTTACGGACTCCTTGGCTTTTCCTTCTCACCTCCTTCTGCTTTTCCTTCCTTCTTGTCTGTTCACCTGATTCTCTGCATTCATCACTTCTTCGTCTATGGGCCCACACACATCTACTCTGTGCCTGTTGTGTGCCAATAAGCATGGGCACTGAACCTACTGACATCTTTAGGAATACTTGTTCACCATTTTTCCAACCAGCCTAGTTGGGGATCTAGGCTTTCTACTGGTTACTAAAACTAGCTGCATTTAAGCTAGATAAT